>NC_068441.1:58429352-58681852 GCF_023373465.1 Oncorhynchus keta
GTGAAATGCTGAATACAACAGGTGTAGTAGACCTCACAGTGAAATGCTGAATACAACAGGTGTAGTAGACCTCACAGTGAAATGCTGAATACAACAGGTGTAGTAGACCTTACAGTGAAATGCTGAATACAACAGGTGTAGTAGACCTTACAGTGAAATGCTGAATACAACAGGTGTAGTAGACCTCACAGTGAAATGCTGAATACAACAGGTGTAGTAGACCTCACAGTGAAATGCTGAATACAACAGGTGTAGTAGACCTTACAGTGAAATGCTGAATACAACAGGTGTAGTAGACCTTACAGTGAAATGCTGAATACAACAGGTGTAGTAGACCTCACAGTGAAATGCTGAATACAACAGGTGTAGTAGACCTCACAGTGAAATGCTGAATACAACAGGTGTAGTAGACCTTACAGTGAAATGCTGAATACAACAGGTGTAGTAGACCTTACAGTGAAATGCTGAATACAACAGGTGTAGTAGACCTTACAGTGAAATGCTGAATACAACAGGTGTAGTAGACCTCACAGTGAAATGCTGAATACAACAGGTGTAGTAGACCTCACAGTGAAATGCTGAATACAACAGGTGTAGTAGACCTTACAGTGAAATGCTGAATACAACAGGTGTAGTAGACCTCACAGTGAAATGCTGAATACAACAGGTGTAGTAGACCTCACAGTGAAATGCTGAATACAACAGGTGTAGTAGACCTCACAGTGAAATGCTGAATACAACAGGTGTAGTAGACCTCACAGTGAAATGCTGAATACAACAGGTGTAGTAGACCTCACAGTGAAATGCTGAATACAACAGGTGTAGTAGACCTCACAGTGAAATGCTGAATACAACAGGTGTAGTAGACCTTACAGTGAAATGCTGAATACAACAGGTGTAGTAGACCTCACAGTGAAATGCTGAATACAACAGGTGTAGTAGACCTTACAGTGAAATGCTGAATACAACAGGTGTAGTAGACCTCACAGTGAAATGCTGAATACAACAGGTGTAGTAGACCTCACAGTGAAATGCTGAATACAACAGGTGTAGTAGACCTTACAGTGAAATGCTGAATACAACAGGTGTAGTAGACCTCACAGTGAAATGCTGAATACAACAGGTGTAGTAGACCTTACAGTGAAATGCTGAATACAACAGGTGTAGTAGACCTCACAGTGAAATGCTGAATACAACAGGTGTAGTAGACCTTACAGTGAAATGCTGAATACAACAGGTGTAGTAGACCTCACAGTGAAATGCTGAATACAACAGGTGTAGTAGACCTTACAGTGAAATGCTGAATACAACAGGTGTAGTAGACCTCACAGTGAAATGCTGAATACAACAGGTGTAGTAGACCTCACAGTGAAATGCTGAATACAACAGGTGTAGTAGACCTTACAGTGAAATGCTGAATACAACAGGTGTAGTAGACCTCACAGTGAAATGCTGAATACAACAGGTGTAGTAGACCTTACAGTGAAATGCTGAATACAAGTGTAGTAGACCTAACAGTGAAATGCTGAATACAACAGGTGTAGTAGACCTTACAGTGAAATGCTGAATGCAACAGGTGTAGTAGACCTTACAGTGAAATGCTGAATACAACAGGTGTAGTAGACCTCACAGTGAAATGCTGAATACAACAGGTGTAGTAGACCTCACAGTGAAATGCTGAATACAACAGGTGTAGTAGACCTTACAGTGAAATGCTGAATACAACAGGTGTAGTAGACCTTACAGTGAAATGCTGAATACAACAGGTGTAGTAGACCTTACAGTGAAATGCTGAATACAACAGGTGTAGTAAACCTCACAGTGAAATGCTGAATACAACAGGTGTAGTAAACCTCACAGTGAAATGCTGAATACAACAGGTGTAGTAGACCTTACAGTGAAATGCTGAATATAACAGGTGTAGTAGACCTCACAGTGAAATGCTGAATACAACAGGTGTAGTAGACCTCACAGTGAAATGCTGAATACAACAGGTGTAGTAGACCTTACAGTGAAATGCTGAATACAACAGGTGTAGTAGACCTTACAGTGAAATGCTGAATACAACAGGTGTAGTAGACCTTACAGTGAAATGCTGAATACAACAGGTGTAGTAGACCTTACAGTGAAATGCTGAATACAACAGGTGTAGTAAACCTCACAGTGAAATGCTGAATACAACAGGTGTAGTAGACCTTACAGTGAAATGCTGAATACAACAGGTGTAGTAGACCTTACAGTGAAATGCTGAATACAACAGGTGTAGTAGACCTTACAGTGAAATGCTGAATACAACAGGTGTAGTAGACCTTACAGTGAAATGCTGAATACAACAGGTGTAGTAGACCTTACAGTGAAATGCTGAATACAACAGGTGTAGTAGACCTCACAGTGAAATGCTAAATACAACAGGTGTAGTAGACCTTACAGTGAAATGCTGAATACAACAGGTGTAGTAGACCTTACAGTGAAATGCTGAATACAACAGGTGTAGTAGACCTTACAGTGAAATGCTGAATACAACAGGTGTAGTAGACCTTACAGTGAAATGCTGAATACAACAGGTGTAGTAGACCTCACAGTGAAATGCTGAATACAACAGGTGTAGTAGACCTTACAGTGAAATGCTGAATACAACAGGTGTAGTAGACCTTAAAGTGAAATGCTGAATACAACAGGTGTAGTAGACCTTACAGTGAAATGCTGAATACAACAGGTGTAGTAGACCTCACAGTGAAATGCTGAATACAACAGGTGTAGTAGACCTTACAGTGAAATGCTGAATACAACAGGTGTAGTAGACCTTACAGTGAAATGCTGAATACAACAGGTGTAGTAGACCTTACAGTGAAATGCTGAATACAACAGGTGTAGTAGACCTTACAGTGAAATGCTGAATACAACAGGTGTAGTAGACCTTACAGTGAAATGCTGAATACAACAGGTGTAGTAGACCTTACAGTGAAATGCTGAATACAACAGGTGTAGTAGACCTCACAGTGAAATGCTGAATACAACAGGTGTAGTAGACCTTACAGTGAAATGCTGAATACAACAGGTGTAGTAGACCTCACAGTGAAATGCTGAATACAACAGGTGTAGTAGACCTTACAGTGAAATGCTGAATACAACAGGTGTAGGTAGACCTTACAGTGAAATGCTGAATACAACAGGTGTAGTAGACCTTACAGTGAAAAGCTGAATACAACAGGTGTAGGTAGACCTTACAGTGAAATGCTGAATACAACAGGTGTAGTAGACCTCACAGTGAAATGCTGAACACAACAGGTGTACTAGACCTTACAGTGAAATGCTGAATACAACAGGTGTAGTAGACCTTAAAGTGAAATGCTGAATACAACAGGTGTAGTAGACCTTACAGTGAAATGCTGAATATAACAGGTGTAGTAGACCTCACAGTGAAATGCTGAATACAACAGGTGTAGTAGACCTCACAGTGAAATGCTGAATACAACAGGTGTAGTAGACCGTACAGTGAAATGCTGAATACAACAGGTGTAGTAGACCTTACAGTGAAATGCTGAATACAACAGGTGTAGTAGACCTCACAGTGAAATGCTGAATACAACAGGTGTAGTAGACCTTACAGTGAAATGCTGAATACAACAGGTGTAGTAGACCTTACAGTGAAATGCTGAATACAACAGGTGTAGTAGACCTTACAGTGAAATGCTGAATACAACAGGTGTAGTAGACCTTACAGTGAAATGCTGAATACAACAGGTGTAGTAGACCTTACAGTGAAATGCTGAATACAACAGGTGTAGTAGACCTTACAGTGAAATGCTGAATACAACAGGTGTAGTAGACCTTACAGTGAAATACTGAATACGACAGGTGTAGTAGACCTCACAGTGAAATGCTGAATACAACAGGTGTAGTAGACCTCACAGTGAAATGCTGAATACAACAGGTGTAGTAGACCTCACAGTGAAATGCTGAATACAACAGGTGTAGTAGACATTACAGTGAAATGCTGAAATGAGTCAGAGTCAATACAGAGTCAATGTGTCAATGTTGAGGCTATATACAGGGGGTACTGGTACAGAGTCAATGTTGAGGCTATATACAGGGGTACTGGTACAGAGTCAATGTTGAGGCTATATACAGGGGTACTGGTACAGAGTCAATGTTGAGGCTATATACAGGGGGGTACTGGTACAGAGTCAATGTGGAGGCTATATACAGGGGGTACTGGTACAGAGTCAATGTTGAGGCTATATACAGGGGGTACTGGTACAGAGTCAATGTTGAGGCTATATACAGGGGGTACTGGTACAGAGTCAATGTTGAGGCTATATACAGGGGGGTACTGGTACAGAGTCAATGTGGAGGCTATATACAGGGGGTACCAGTACAGAGTCAATGTTGAGGCTATATACAGGGGTACTGGTACAGAGTCAATGTGGAGGCTATATACAGGGGTGCCGGTACAGAGTCAATGTTGAGGCTATATACAGGGGTACCAGTACAGAGTCAATGTTGAGGCTATATACAGGGGGTACTGGTACAGAGTCAATGTGGAGGCTATATACAGGGGGTACTGGTACAGAGTCAATGTTGAGGCTATATACAGGGGTACTGGTACAGAGTCAATGTGGAGGCTATATACAGGGGTACTGGTACAGAGTCAATGTGGAGACTATATACAGGGGGTACTGGTACAGAGTCAATGTGGAGGCTATATACAGGGGGTATCGGTACAGAGTCAATGTGGAGGCTATATACAGGGGTATCGGTACAGAGTCAATGTGGAGGCTATATACAGGGGGTACTGGTACAGAGTCAATGTGGAGGCTATATACAGGGGTACTGGTACAGAGTCAATGTGGAGGCTATATACAGGGGGTACTGGTACAGAGTCAATGTGGAGGCTATATACAGGGGGTACCGGTACAGAGTCAATGTGGAGGCTATATACAGGGGTACTGGTACAGAGTCAATGTGTGGAGGCTATATACAGGGGGTACGGTACAGAGTCAATGTGGAGGCTATATACAGGGGGTACCGGTACAGAGTCAATGTTGAGGCTATATACAGGGGTACCGGTACAGAGTCAATGTGGAGGCTATATACAGGGGTACCAGTACAGAGTCAATGTGGAGGCTATATACAGGGGGTACCGGTACAGAGTCAATGTGGAGGCTATATACAGGGGTACCGGTACAGAGTCGATGTGGAGGCTATATACAGGGGTACTGGTACAGAGTCTATGTGGAGGCTATATACAGGGGATACGGTACAGAGTCAATGTGGAGGCTATATACAGGGTACTGGTACAGAGTCAATGTGGAGGCTATATACAGGGTGATACGGGACAGAGTCAATGTGGAGGCTATATACAGGGGTACCGGTACAGAGTCAATGTGGAGCTATATACAGGGGGTACCGGTACAGAGTCGATGTGGAGGCTATATACAGGGGTACTGGTACAGAGTCAATGTGGAGGCTATATACAGGGGTACTGGTACAGAGTCAATGTGGAGGCTATATACAGGGGGTATCGGTACAGAGTCAATGTGGAGGCTATATACAGGGGTATCGGTACAGAGTCAATGTAGAGGCTATATACAGGGGTACTGGTACAGAGTCAATGTGGAGGCTATATACAGGGGGTACTGGTACAGAGTCAATGTGGAGGCTATATACAGGGGGTACCGGTACAGAGTCAATGCGGAGGCTATATACAGGGGGTACCAGTACAGAGTCAATGTGGAGGCTATATACAGGGGGTACCGGTACAGTCAATGTGGAGGCTATATACAGGGGTACCGGTACAGAGTCAATGTGGAGGCTATATACAGGGGGTACCGGTACAGAGTCAATGTGGAGGCTATATACAGGGGGTACCGGTACAGAGTCAATGTGGAGGCTATATACAGGGGGTACCAGTGCAGAGTCAATGTGGAGGCTATATACAGGGGTACCGGTACAGAGTCAATGTGGAGGCTATATACAGGGGGTACTGGTACAGAGTCAATGTGGAGGCTATATACAGGGGGTACTGGTCCAGAGTCAATGTAGAGGCTATATACAGGGGGTACCGATACAGAGTCAATGTGGAGGCTATATACAGGGGTACCTGTACAGAGTCAATGTGGAGGCTATATACAGGGGGTACTGGTACAGAGTCAATGTGGAGGCTATATACAGGGGTACCAGTGCAGAGTCAATGTGGAGGCTATATACAGGGGTACTGGTACAGAGTCAATGTGGAGGCTATATACAGGGGTACTGGTACAGAGTCAATGTGGAGGCTATATACAGGGGGTACCGGTACAGAGTCAATGTGGAGGCTATATACAGGGGGTACCGGTACAGAGTCAATGTGGAGGCTATATACAGGGGTACTGGTACAGAGTCAATGTGGAGGCTATATACAGGGGTACCGGTACAGAGTCGATGTGGAGGCTATATACAGGGGGTACTGGTACAGAGTCAATGTGGAGGCTATATACAGGGGGTACTGGTACAGAGTCAATGTGGAGGCTATATACAGGGGGTACTGGTACAGAGTCAATGTGGAGGCTATATACAGGGGGTACCGGTACAGAGTCAATGTGGAGGCTATATACAGGGGGTACTGGTACAGAGTCAATGTTGAGGCTATATATGAGTGTCTTGGTGAGCTTGGACCATGTTAGTTTGTTGGTGATGTGGACACCAAGGAACTTGAAGCTCTCACAGACAGACAGTGTTGAGCTGTGGGTGTATGAGTGCTAACTAACCAGAGGGTGTGGCTAACTAACCAGAGGGTGTGGCTAACTAACCAGAGGGTGTGGCTAACTAACCAGAGGGTGTGTGTTTGTTCCAGTTTACCCATCTCTGGAGTCAGAAGAGGATAACCCTGTCTTCAAATCCAGATCCAAGAAGAGGAAAGGTTCAGATACTCCATACAGCCCCACAGGTACTGTACACCTGTCTCTAATACTGTATAGATGAAAGGTTCAGATACTCCATACAGCCCCACAGGTACTGTACACCTGTCTCTAATACTGTATAGATGAAAGGTTCAGATACTCCATACAGCCCCACAGGTACTGTACACCTGTCTCTAATACTGTATAGATGAAAGGTTCAGATACTCCATACATCCCCACAGGTACTGTACACCTGTCTCTAATACTGTATAGATGAAAGGTTCAGACACTCCATACAGCCCCACAGGTACTGTACACCTGTCTCTAATACTGTATAGATGAAAGGTTCAGACACTCCATACAGCCCCACAGGTACTGTACACCTGTCTCTAATACTGTATAGATGAAAGGTTCAGATACTCCATACAGCCCCACAGGTACTGTACACCTGTCTCTAATACTGTATAGATGAAAGGTTCAGACACTCCATACAGCCCCACAGGTACTGTACACCTGTCTCTAATACTGTATAGATGAAAGGTTCAGACACTCCATACAGCCCCACAGGTACTGTACACCTGTCTCTAATACTGTATAGATGAAAGGTTCAGACACTCTATACAGCCCCACAGGTACTGTACACCTGTCTCTAATACTGTATAGATGAAAGGTTCAGACACTCCATACAGCCCCACAGGTACTGTACACCTGTCTCTAATACTGTATAGATGAAAGGTTCAGACACTCTATACAGCCCCACAGGTACTGTACACCTGTCTCTAATACTGTATAGATGAAAGGTTCAGACACTCTATACAAAGTGTCAGTCCCATGTTTGATGAGCTGAACTTAAAGATCCCAGAAATGTCTTGCAAATTGTGTTCACAAATATGTTTATATCCTGAGGAACTGGAGAAGAGCTGTCAGACGTTATGGCACTACTCAGTGACATTGACCCCAATCTCAAATTCACTATTGAACGTGACACTCAACGTCATCACCTCGGTATGTAGTTTGAGAAATCAAACGGAAACCTGTTTACAACTCTGGACAGAGAAGAAACGGACAGAAATACTCTATTACAAGGGGACAGCGTCCAGAGGATTATCTAGAACAACACAGAGATGAGCAACAGGTTTCTAAGAGGATTGTGTCGTATATATGCCACTAAGAGGAGGATTATCTAGAACAACACAGAGATGAGCAACAGGTTTCTAAGAGGATTGTGTCGTATATATGCCACTCCACTGAGGATTATCTAGAACAACACAGAGATGAGCAACAGGTTTCTAAGAGGAGGCTATTCTCCATAATGTGTGGATGAAGCTCTTAATGTGGCATTAGGAAACAGATGAACTGCTACCAAAAACCCCATCTAGGACTAAAGGACACTCTGAAACGTTCACCACCACATAGACTTTAACTCGCGCAAAGACGCTGTCAAGGAAACACTGGCCTGTTTTATAATTTTTTTATTTTATCATGGGACTCAGTTCTGCCAGCTGAATTTACGAACTCATCAACTGCCAGCTGAATTTACGAACTCACCAACTGCCAGCTGAATTTACGAACTCACCAACTGCCAGCTGAATTTACGAACTCATCAACTGCCAGCTGAATTTACGAACTCACCAACTGCCAGCTGAATTTACGAACTCACCAACTGCCAGCTGAATTTACGAACTCACCAACTGCCAGCTGAATTTACGAACTCACCAACTGCCAGCTGAATTTACGAACTCACCAACTGCCAGCTGAATTTACGAACTCACCAACTGCCAGCTGAATTTACGAACTCACCAACTGCCAGCTGAATTTACGAACTCACCAACTGCCAGCTGAATTTACGAACTCACCAACTGCCAGCTGAATTTACGAACTCACCAACTGCCAGCTGAATTTACGAACTCACCAACTGCCAGCTGAATTTACGAACTCACCAACTGCCAGCTGAATTTACGAACTCACCAACTGCCAGCTGAATTTACGAACTCACCAACTGCCAGCTGAATTTACGAACTCACCAACTGCCAGCTGAATTTACGAACTCACCAACTGCCAGCTGAATTTACGAACTCACCAACTGTCAGCTGAATTTACGAACTCACCTACTGCCAGCTGAATTTACGAACTCACCAACTGCCAGCTGAATTTACGAACTCACCAACTGCCAGCTGAATTTACGAACTCACCAACTGCCAGCTGAATTTACGAACTCATCAACTGCCAGCTGAATTTACGAACTCACCAACTGCCAGCTGAATTTACGAACTCACCAACTGCCAGCTGAATTTACGAACTCACCAACTGCCAGCTGAATTTACGAACTCACCAACTGCCAGCTGAATTTACGAACTCACCAACTGCCAGCTGAATTTACGAACTCACCAACTGCCAGCTGAATTTACGAACTCACCAACTGCCAGCTGAATTTACGAACTCACCAACTGCCAGCTGAATTTACGAACTCACCAACTGCCAGCTGAATTTACGAACTCACCAACTGCCAGCTGAATTTACGAACTCACCAACTGCCAGCTGAATTTACGAACTCACCAACTGCCAGCTGAATTTACGAACTCACCAACTGCCAGCTGAATTTACGAACTCACCAACTGCCAGCTGAATTTACGAACTCACCAACTGCCAGCTGAATTTACGAACTCACCAACTGCCAGCTGAATTTACGAACTCACCAACTGTCAGCTGAATTTACGAACTCACCTACTGCCAGCTGAATTTACGAACTCACCAACTGCCAGCTGAATTTACGAACTCACCAACTGCCAGCTGAATTTACGAACTCACCAACTGCCAGCCAAAATGAGCCAGGCTCTTTTACGTCCTCGTCTGAATGGGAGATATAAACGCGGAGGCAATATGTTGACATGTGAATATTTCTGCCACACAGGAAAATGGTTCCAAATAAATGACATTATTAGGTGCTCCATGTTATCTACATTATTAAATGTCCATGTGGGCTCCGTTATGAAGGTAAAACATCTCGTTCTCTCAAACAGAGAACTAGTGAACATAAAAGTTAAATCAGGAGAAACGACAGGGATTCTCCAGACGCAGTACATTTTAATGACCTAAAACATTACATTTCTACCTTTTTTAGATTTTGTGGCAGAGAGAAAGTTAAGATATCAGACAGGTGAGGTGATATTAATAGTACTCTGAGCTCTGACGAAGGCCTTGAGGCCGACACGTAAAGGTTATAAAGAGTAGTGATACTATCTAGAGCAGTGATACTATCCAGAGCAGTGATACTATCCAGAGCAGTGATACTATCCAGAGTAGTGATACTATCCAGAGCAGTGATACTATCTAGAGTAGTGATACTATCCAGAGTAGTGATACTATCCAGAGTAGTGATACTATCCAGAGCAGTGATACTATCCAGAGCAGTGATACTATCCAGAGCAGTGATACTATCCAGAGTAGTGATACTATCCAGAGCAGTGATACTATCTAGAGTAGTGATACTATCCAGAGTAGTGATACTATCCAGAGTAGTGATACTATCCAGAGCAGTGATACTATCCAGAGCAGTGATACTATCCAGAGCAGTGATACTATCCAGAGTAGTGATACTATCCAGAGTAGTGATACTATCCAGAGCAGTGATACTATCCAGAGCAGTGATACTATCCAGAGTAGTGATACTATCCAGAGCAGTGATACTATCCAGAGCAGTGATACTATCCAGAGTAGTGATACTATCCAGAGCAGTGATACTATCCAGAGCAGTGATACTATCCAGAGTAGTGATACTATCCAGAGCAGTGATACTATCCAGAGTAGTGATACTATCCAGAGTAGTGATACTATCCAGAGTAGTGATACTATCCAGAGCAGTGATACTATCCAGAGTAGTGATACTATCCAGAGTAGTGATACTATCCAGAGTAGTGATACTATCCAGAGCAGTGATACTATCCAGAGTAGTGATACTATCCAGAGTAGTGATACTATCCAGAGTAGTGATACTATCCAGAGTAGTGATACTATCCAGAGTAGTGATACTATCCAGAGCAGTGATACTATCCAGAGTAGTGATACTATCCAGAGTAGTGATACTAGCAGTGATACTATCCAGAGTAGTGATACTATCCAGAGTAGTGATACTATCCAGAGCAGTGATACTATCCAGAGTAGTGATACTATCCAGAGCAGTGATACTAGCAGTGATACTATCCAGAGTAGTGATACTATCCAGAGTAGTGATACTATCCAGAGCAGTGATACTAGCAGTGATACTATCCAGAGTAGTGATACTATCCAGAGTAGTGATACTATCCAGAGCAGTGATACTAGTAGTGATACTATCCAGAGTAGTGATACTAGCAGTGATACTATCCAGAGTAGTGATACTATCCAGAGTAGTGATACTATCCAGAGTAGTGATACTATCCAGAGTAGTGATACTAGTAGTGATACTATCCAGAGTAGTGATACTATCCAGAGTAGTGATACTATCCAGAGTAGTGATACTATCCAGAGTAGTGATACTATCCAGAGCAGTGATACTAGCAGTGATACTATCCAGAGTAGTGATACTATCCAGAGCAGTGATACTATCCAGAGCAGTGATACTATCCAGAGTAGTGATACTATCCAGAGCAGTGATACTATCCAGAGCAGTGATACTATCCAGAGTAGTGCTACTATCCAGAGTAGTGATACTATCTAGAGCAGTGCTACTATCCAGAGTAGTGATACTATCCAGAGCAGTGATACTAGCAGTGATACTAGCAGTGATACTATCCAGAGTAGTGATACTATCCAGAGCAGTGATACTAGCAGTGATACTATCCAGAGTAGTGATACTATCCAGAGTAGTGATACTATCCAGAGCAGTGATACTAGTAGTGATACTATCCAGAGTAGTGATACTAGCAGTGATACTAGCAGTGATACTATCCAGAGTAGTGATACTATCCAGAGTAGTGATACTATCCAGAGTAGTGATACTATCCAGAGTAGTGATACTATCCAGAGCAGTGATACTAGCAGTGATACTATCCAGAGTAGTGATACTATCCAGAGTAGTGATACTATCCAGAGTAGTGATACTATCCAGAGCAGTGATACTAGCAGTGATACTATCCAGAGTAGTGATACTATCCAGAGCAGTGATACTATCCAGAGCAGTGATACTATCCAGAGTAGTGATACTATCCAGAGCAGTGATACTATCCAGAGCAGTGATACTATCCAGAGTAGTGCTACTATCCAGAGTAGTGATACTATCCAGAGTAGTGATACTATCTAGAGCAGTGCTACTATCCAGAGTAGTGATACTATCCAGAGTAGTGATACTATCCAGAGTAGTGATACTATCCAGAGTAGTGATACTATCCAGAGTAGTGATACTATCCAGAGTAGTGATACTAGTAGTGATACTATCCAGAGTAGTGATACTATCCAGAGTAGTGATACTAGTAGTGATACTATCCAGAGTAGTGATACTATCCAGAGTAGTGATACTAGCAGTGATACTATCCAGAGTAGTGATACTATCCAGAGCAGTGATACTATCCAGAGCAGTGATACTATCCAGAGCAGTGATACTATCCAGAGCAGTGATACTATCCAGAGCAGTGATACTATCCAGAGCAGTGATACTATCCAGAGTAGTGATACTAGTAGTGATACTATCCAGAGTAGTGATACTATCCAGAGTAGTGATACTATCCAGAGTAGTGATACTATCCAGAGTAGTGATACTATCCAGAGCAGTGATACTATCCAGAGTAGTGATACTATCCAGAGCAGTGATACTAGTAGTGATACTAGTAGTGATACTATCCAGAGCAGTGATACTATCCAGAGCAGTGATACTATCCAGAGTAGTGATACTATCCAGAGTAGTGATACTATCCAGAGCAGTGATACTAGTAGTGATACTATCCAGAGCAGTGATACTATCCAGAGTAGTGATACTATCCAGAGCAGTGATACTAGTAGTGATACTATCCAGAGCAGTGATACTATCCAGAGCAGTGATACTATCCAGAGTAGTGATACTATCTAGAGCAGTGATACTATCTAGAGCAGTGATACTATCCAGAGCAGTGATACTATCCAGAGCAGTGCTACTATCCAGAGTAGTGATACTATCTAGAGCAGTGATACTATCTAGAGCAGTGATACTATCCAGAGTAGTGATACTATCCAGAGTAGTGATACTATCCAGAGTAGTGATACTATACAGAGTAGTGATACTATACAGAGTAGTGATACTATCCAGAGTAGTGATACTATCTAGAGCAGTGATACTATCCAGAGTAGTGATACTATCCAGAGTAGTGATACTATCCAGAGTAGTGATACTATCCAGAGTAGTGATACTATCCAGCGCAGTGATACTATCCAGAGTAGTGATACTATCCAGAGTAGTGATACTATCCAGAGTAGTGATACTAGTAGTGATACTATCTAGAGCAGTGATACTATCCAGAGTAGTGATACTATCCAGAGTAGTGATACTATCCAGAGTAGTGATACTATCCAGAGTAGTGATACTATCCAGCGCAGTGATACTATCAGAGTAGTGATACTATCCAGCGCAGTGATACTATCCAGAGTAGTGATACTATCCAGAGTAGTGATACTATCCAGAGTAGTGATACTAGTAGTGATACTATCTAGAGCAGTGATACTATCCAGAGTAGTGATACTATCCAGAGTAGTGATACTATCCAGAGTAGTGATACTATCCAGAGTAGTGATACTATCCAGAGTAGTGATACTATCCAGAGCAGTGATACTAGCAGTGATACTATCCAGAGTAGTGATACTATCCAGAGCAGTGATACCATCCATAGTAGTGATACTATCCAGAGTAGTGATACAATCTAGAGTAGTGATACTATCCAGAGTAGTGATACTATCCAGAGTAGTGATACTATCCAGAGCAGTGAATCTATCCAGAGCAGTGATACTATCCAGAGTAGTGATACTATTCAGAGCAGTGAATCTATCCAGAGCAGTGATACTAGTAGTGTTACTATCCAGAGTAGTGATACCATCCAGAGTAGTGATACTATCCAGAGCAGTGATACTATCCAGAGTAGTGATACTATCCAGAGCAGTGATACTATCCAGAGCAGTGATACTATCCAGAGTAGTGATACTATCCAGAGCAGTGATACTAGTAGTGATACTATCCAGAGCAGTGATACTATCTGATTACTATCCAGAGCAGTGATACTATCCAGACCAGTGATACTATCCAGAGCAGTGATACTATCTAGAGCAGTGATACTATCTAGAGCAGTGATACTATCCAGAGTAGTGATACTATCCAGAGTAGTGATACTATACAGAGTAGTGATACTATCCAGAGTAGTGATACTATCCAGAGCAGTGATACTAGTAGTGATACTATCCAGAGCAGTGATACTATCCAGAGTAGTGATACTATCCAGAGCAGTGATACTATCCAGAGCAGTGATACTATCCAGAGTAGTGATACTATCCAGAGCAGTGATACTATCCAGAGCAGTGATACTATCCAGAGCAGTGATACTATCCAGAGTAGTGATACTATCCAGAGTAGTGATACTATCCAGAGCAGTGATACTAGTAGTGATACTATCCAGAGTAGTGATACTATCCAGAGCAGTGATACTATCCAGAGCAGTGATACTATCCAGAGTAGTGATACTAGTAGTGATACTATCCAGAGTAGTGATACTATCCAGAGCAGTGATACTATCCAGAGTAGTGATACTATACAGAGTAGTGATACTATCCAGAGTAGTGATACTATCCAGAGTAGTGATACTAGTAGTGATACTATCCAGAGCAGTGATACTATCCAGAGTAGTGATACTATCCAGAGTAGTGATACTATCTAGAGCAGTGATACTATCCAGAGTAGTGATACTATCCAGAGTAGTGATACTAGTAGTGATACTATCCAGAGTAGTGATACTATCCAGAGTAGTGATACTATCCAGAGTAGTGATACTATCCAGCGCAGTGATACTATCCAGAGTAGTGATACTATCCAGAGTAGTGATACTATCCAGAGTAGTGATAATAGTAGTGATACTATCTAGAGCAGTGATACTATCCAGAGTAGTGATACTATCCAGAGTAGTGATACTATCCAGAGTAGTGATACTAGTAGTGATACTATCTAGAGCAGTGATACTATCCAGAGTAGTGATACTATCCAGAGTAGTGATACTATCCAGAGTAGTGATACTAGTAGTGATACTATCTAGAGCAGTGATACTATCCAGAGTAGTGATACTATCCAGAGTAGTGATACTATCCAGCGCAGTGATACTATCCAGAGTAGTGATACTATCCAGAGTAGTGATACTATCCAGAGTAGTGATACTAGTAGTGATACTAGTAGTGATACTATCCAGAGTAGTGATACTATCCAGAGTAGTGATACTATCCAGAGTAGTGATACTATCCAGAGTAGTGATACTATCCAGAGTAGTGATACTATCCAGAGCAGTGATACTATCCAGAGTAGTGATACTATCCAGAGTAGTGATACTATCCAGAGTAGTGATACTATCTAGAGTAGTGATACTAGTAGTGATACTATCCAGAGTAGTGATACTATCCAGAGTAGTGATACTATCCAGAGCAGTGATACTATCCAGAGTAGTGATACTATCCAGAGCAGTGATACTATCCAGAGTAGTGATACTATCCAGAGTAGTGATACTATCCAGAGTAGTGATACTATCCAGAGTAGTGATACTATCCAGAGCAGTGATACTATCCAGAGCAGTGATACTATCCAGAGTAGTGATACTATCCAGAGTAGTGATACTATCCAGAGTAGTGATACTATCCAGAGTAGTGATACTATCCAGAGCAGTGATACTATCCAGAGCAGTGATACTATCCAGAGCAGTGATACTATCCAGAGCAGTGATACTATCCAGAGCAGTGATACTATCCAGAGTAGTGATACTATCCAGAGTAGTGATACTATCCAGAGCAGTGATACTATCCAGAGCAGTGATACTATCCAGAGCAGTGATACTATCCAGAGTAGTGATACTATCCAGAGTAGTGATACTATCCAGAGTAGTGATACTACCCAGAGCAGTGATACTATCCAGAGCAGTGATACTATCCAGAGCAGTGATACTATCCAGAGTAGTGATACTATCCAGAGTAGTGATACTATCCAGAGTAGTGATACTATCAGTGATACTATCCAGAGCAGTGATACTATCCAGAGCAGTGATACTATCCAGAGTAGTGATACTATCCAGAACAGTGATACTATCCAGAGTAGTGATACTATCCAGAGTAGTGATACTATCAGTGATACTATCCAGAGTAGTGATACTATCCAGAGTAGTGATACTATCCAGAGTAGTGATACTATCAGTGATACTATCCAGAGTAGTGATACTATCCAGAGTAGTGATACTATCCAGAGTAGTGATACTATCCAGAGTAGTGATACTATCCAGAGTAGTGATACTATCAGTGATACTATCCAGAGTAGTGATACTATCCAGAACAGTGATACTATCCAGAGTAGTGATACTATCCAGAGTAGTGATACTATCCAGAGCAGTGATACTATCCAGAGTAGTGATACTATCCAGAGTAGTGATACTATCCAGAGTAGTGATACTATCCAGAGTAGTGATACTATCCAGAGTAGTGATACTAGCAGTGATACTATCCAGAGTAGTGATACTATCCAGAGTAGTGATACTATCCAGAGTAGTGATACTATCCAGAGTAGTGATACTATCCAGAGCAGTGATACTATCCAGAGCAGTGATACTATCCAGAGCAGTGATACTATCCAGAGTAGTGATACTATCCAGAGTAGTGATACTATCCAGAGTAGTGATACTATCCAGAGTAGTGATACTATCCAGAGCAGTGATACTATCCAGAGTAGTGATACTATCCAGAGTAGTGATACTATCCAGAGCAGTGATACTATCCAGAGCAGTGATACTATCCAGAGCAGTGATACTATCCAGAGTAGTGATACTATCCAGAGTAGTGATACTATCCAGAGTAGTGATACTATCCAGAGCAGTGATACTATCCAGAGCAGTGATACTATCCAGAGCAGTGATACTATCCAGAGCAGTGATACTATCCAGAGTAGTGATACTATCCAGAGTAGTGATACTATCCAGAGCAGTGATACTATCCAGAGCAGTGATACTATCCAGAGCAGTGATACTATCCAGAGTAGTGATACTATCCAGAGTAGTGATACTATCAGTGATACTATTCAGAGCAGTGATACTATCCAGAACAGTGATACTATCCAGAGTAGTGATACTATCCAGAGTAGTGATACTATCCAGAGTAGTGATACTATCCAAAGTAGTGATACTATCCAGAGTAGTGATACTATCCAGAACAGTGATACTATCCAGAGTAGTGATACTATCAGTGATACTATCCAGAACAGTGATACTATCCAGAGTAGTGATACTATCCAGAACAGTGATACTATCCAGAGTAGTGATACTATCAGTGATACTATTCAGAGCAGTGATACTATCCAGAGTAGTGATACTATCCAGAACAGTGATACTATCCAGAGTAGTGATACTATCCAGAGTAGTGATACTATCAGTGATACTATCCAGAACAGTGATACTATCCAGAGTAGTGATACTATCCAGAGTAGTGATACTATCCAGAGTAGTGATACTATCCAAAGTAGTGATACTATCCAGAGTAGTGATACTATCCAGAGTAGTGATACTATCCAGAGTAGTGATACTATCCAGAACAGTGATACTATCCAGAGTAGTGATACTATCCAGAGTAGTGATACTATCAGTGATACTATCCAGAGTAGTGATACTATCCAGAGTAGTGATACTATCCAGAGTAGTGATACTATCCAAAGTAGTGATACTATCCAGAGTAGTGATACTATCCAGAACAGTGATACTATCCAGAACAGTGATACTATCCAGAGTAGTGATACTATCCAGAGTAGTGATACTATCCAGAACAGTGATACTATCCAGAGTAGTGATACTATCCAGAGTAGTGATACTATCAGTGATACTATCCAGAGTAGTGATACTATCCAGAGTAGTGATACTATCCAGAGTAGTGATACTATCCAGAGCAGTGATACTATCCAGAGTAGTGATACTATCCAGAGTAGTGATACTATCCAGAGCAGTGATACTATCCAGAGTAGTGATACTATCCAGAGTAGTGATACTAGTCAGAGCAGTGTGCCAGTTTCATATTTTTTCTCATGTTATTCAGCTGTTACCATGCACCTGCAACAAAGTTAGCTCAGATTTGTATTCCCAATCCATATATAAGGGCCAAATTTATTTATTTCAATTGACTGAATTCCTTATATGAACTGTAGCTCAGTAGTCTTTGAAATTGTTTGGTAATTTTGCATGTATTGTCTGAGCTGTAAAGTGAGTGTTATGGTGTCTCTCTCTGCAGCGCGTGTCGGTCCCTCTGTGCTTCGTCAGGCGAGGCCGGCCAGAGAAGGAGCGCGAGTGGCGTCCATAGAGACAGGACTGGCAGCTGCTGCAGCCAAACTCACACCAGGTTAGTAGGGAGGAGTGTTGGGGGACACACACACACACCAGGTTAGTAGGGAAGAGTGTTGGGGGACACACACACACCAGGTTAGTAGGGAAGAGTGTTGACAGGGGGGGACACACACCAGGTTAGTAGGGAAGAGTGTTGACAGGGGGACACACACACCAGGTTAGTAGGGAAGAGTGTTGACAGGGGGACACACACACACACCAGGTTAGTAGGGAAGAGTGTTGGGGGGACACACACCAGTTTAGTAGGGAAGAGTGTGTGGGGGGACACACACCAGGTTAGTAGGGAATAGTGTTGGGGGACACACACACACACCAGGTTAGTAGGGAAGAGTGTTGACGGGGGGGGGGGACTCACCAGGTTAGCTGGGAAGAGTGATGTTGAGGGGGGGAACTCACCAGTGGTTATGTTCCTCTAGTCATCACCTCAGGGTTATGTTCCTCTAGTCATCACCTCAGGGTTATGTTCCTCTAGTCATCACCTCAGGGTTATATTCCTCTAGTCATCACCTCAGGGTTATGTTCCTCTAGTCATCACCTCAGGGTTATGTTCCTCTAGTCATCACCTCAGGGTTATGTTCCTCTAGTCATCACCTCAGGGTTATGTTCCTCTAGTCATCACCTCAGGGTTATGTTCCTCTAGTCATCACCTCAGGGTTATGTTCCTCTAGTCATCACCTCAGGGTTATGTTCCTCTAGTCATCACCTCAGGGTTATGTTCCTCTAGTCATCACACCTCAGGGTTATGTTCCCCAAGTCATCACCTCAGGGTTATGTTCCTCTAGTCATCACACCTCAGGGTTATGTTCCTCTAGTCATCACCTCAGGGTTATGTTCCTCTAGTCATCACCTCAGGGTTATGTTCCCCAAGTCATCACCTCAGGGTTATGTTCCTCTAGTCATCACCTCAGGGTTATGTTCCTCTAGTCATCACACCTCAGGGTTATGTTCCCAAGTCATCACCTCAGGGTTATGTTCCTCTAGTCATCACCTCAGGGTTATGTTCCTCTAGTCATCACCTCAGGGTTATGTTCCTCTAGTCATCACACCTCAGGGTTATGTTCCCCAAGTCATCACCTCAGGGTTATGTTCCTCTAGTCATCACCTCGGGGTTATGTTCCTCTAGTCATCACCTCAGGGTTATGTTCCTCTAGTCATCACCTCAGGGTTATGTTCCTCTAGTCATCACCTCAGGGTTATGTTCCCAAGTCATCACCTCAGGGGGTTATGTTCCTCTAGTCATCACCTCAGGGTTATGTTCCTCTAGTCATCACCTCAGGGTTATGTTCCCCAGGGTTAGTCATCACCTCAGGGTTATGTTCCTCTAGTCATCACCTCAGGGTTATGTTCCTCTAGTCATCACCTCAGGGTTATGTTCCTCTAGTCATCACACCTCAGGGTTATGTTCCTCAAGTCATCACCTCAGGGTTATGTTCCTCTAGTCATCACCTCAGGGGTTATGTTCCTCTAGTCATCACCTCAGGGTTATGTTCCTCTAGTCATCACCTCAGGGTTATGTTCCTCTAGTCATCACCTCAGGGTTATGTTCCTCTAGTCATCTCCTCGGGGTTATGTTCCTCTAGTCATCACCTCAGGGTTATGTTCCTCTAGTCATCACCTCAGGGTTATGTTCCTCTAGTCATCACCTCAGGGTTATGTTCCTCTAGTCATCACCTCAGGGTTATGTTCCTCTAGTCATCACCTCAGGGTTATGTTCCTCTAGTCATCACCTCAGGTTATGTTCCTCTAGTCATCACCTCAGGGTTATGTTCCTCTAGTCATCACCTCAGGTTATGTTCCTCTAGTCATCACACCTCAGGGTTATGTTCCTCTAGTCATCACCTCAGGGTTATGTTCCTCTAGTCATCACCTCAGGGTTATGTTCCCAAGTCATCACCTCAGGGTTATGTTCCTCTAGTCATCACCTCAGGGTTATGTTCCTCTAGTCATCACCTCAGGGTTATGTTCCTCTAGTCATCACCTCAGGGTTATGTTCCTCTAGTCATCACCTCAGGGTTATGTTCCTCTAGTCATCACCTCAGGGTTATGTTCCTCTAGTCATCACCTCAGGGTTATGTTCCTCTAGTCATCACCTCAGGGTTATGTTCCTCTAGTCATCACCTCAGGGTTATGTTCCTCTAGGTTATGTTCCTCTAGTCATCACCTCAGGGTTATGTTCCTCTAGTCATCACCTCAGGGTTATGTTCCTCTAGTCATCACCTCAGGGTTATGTTCCTCTAGTCATCACCTCAGGGTTATGTTCCTCTAGTCATCACCTCAGGGTTATGTTCCTCTAGTCATCACCTCAGGGTTATGTTCCTCTAGTCATCACCTCAGGGTTATGTTCCTCTAGTCATCACCTCAGGGTTATGTTCCTCTAGTCATCACCTCAGGGTTATGTTCCTCTAGTCATCACCTCAGGGTTATGTTCCTCTAGTCATCACCTCAGGGTTATGTTCCTCTAGTCATCACCTCGGGGGGTTATGTTCCTCTAGTCATCACCTCAGGGTTATGTTCCTCTAGTCATCACCTCAGGGTTATGTTCCTCTAGTCATCACCTCAGGGTTATGTTCCTCTAGTCATCACCTCAGGTTATGTTCCTCTAGTCATCACCTCAGGTTATGTTCCTCTAGTCATCACCTCAGGGTTATGTTCCTCTAGTCATCACCTCAGGGTTATGTTCCTAGTCATCACCTCAGGGTTATCATCACCTCAGGGTTATGTTCCTCTAGTCATCACCTCAGGGTTATGTTCCTCTAGTCATCACCTCAGGGTTATGTTCCTCTAGTCATCACCTCAGGGTTATGTTCCTCTAGTCATCAGGGTTACCTCAGGGTTATGTTCCTCTAGTCATCACCTCAGGGTTATGTTCCTCTAGTCATCACCTCAGGGTTATGTTCCTCTAGTCATCACCTCAGGGTTATGTTCCTCTAGTCATCACCTCAGGGTTATGTTCCTCAGGGTTAGTCATCATCACAGGGTTATGTTCTCAGGGTTATGTTCAGGGTTATGTTCCTCTAGTCATCACCTCAGGGTTATGTTCCTCTAGTCATCACCTCAGGGTTATGTTCCTCTAGTCATCACCTCAGGGTTATGTTCCTCTAGTCATCACCTCAGGGTTATGTTCCTCTAGTCATCACCTCAGGGTTATGTTCCTCTAGTCATCACCTCAGGGTTATGTTCCTCTAGTCATCACCTCAGGGTTATGTTCCTCTAGTCATCACCTCAGGGTTATGTTCCTCTAGTCATCACCTCAGGGTTATGTTCCTCTAGTCATCACCTCAGGGTTATGTTCCTCTAGTCATCACCTCAGGGGTTATGTCATCACCTCAGGGTTATGTTCCTCTAGTCATCACCTCAGGGTTATGTTCCTCTAGTCATCACCTCAGGGTTATGTTCCTCTAGTCATCACCTCAGGGTTATGTTCCTCTAGTCATCACCTCAGGGTTATGTTCCTCTAGTCATCACCTCAGGGTTATGTTCCTCTAGTCATCACCTCAGGGTTATGTTCCTCTAGTCATCACCTCAGGTTATGTTCCTCTAGTCATCACCTCAGGGTTATGTTCCTCTAGTCATCACACCTCAGGGTTATGTTCCTCTAGTCATCACCTCAGGGTTATGTTCCTCTAGTCATCACCTCAGGGGTTATGTTCCTCTAGTCATCACCTCAGGGTTATGTTCCTCTAGTCATCACCTCAGGGTTATGTTCCTCTAGTCATCACCTCAGGGTTATGTTCCTCTAGTCATCACCTCAGGGTTATGTTCCTCTAGTCATCACCTCAGGGTTATGTTCCTCTAGTCATCACCTCAGGGTTATGTTCCTCTAGTCATCACCTCAGGGTTATGTTCCTCTAGTCATCACCTCAGGGTTATGTTCCTCTAGTCATCACCTCAGGGTTATGTTCCTCTAGTCATCACCTCAGGGTTATGTTCCTCTAGTCATCACCTCAGGGTTATGTTCCTCTAGTCATCACCTCAGGTTATGTTCCTCTAGTCATCACCTCAGGTTATGTTCCTCTAGTCATCACCTCAGGGTTATGTTCCTCTCACCTAGTCATCACACCTCAGGGTTATGTTCCTCTAGTCATCACCTCAGGTTATGTTCCTCTAGTCATCACCTCAGGGTTATGTTCCTCTAGTCATCACCTCAGGGTTATGTTCCTCTAGTCATCACCTCAGGGTTATGTTCCTCTAGTCATCACCTCAGGGTTATGTTCCTCTAGTCATCACCTCAGGGTTATGTTCCTCTAGTCATCACCTCAGGTTACCTAGTCATCAGGGTTATATTCCTCTAGTCATCACCTCAGGGTTATGTTCCTCTAGTCATCACCTCAGGGTTATATTCCTCTAGTCATCACACCTCAGGGTTATGTTCCTCTAGTCATCACCTCAGGGTTATATTCCTCTAGTCATCACCTCAGGGTTATGTTCCTCTAGTCATCACACCTCAGGGTTATGTTCCTCTAGTCATCACCTCAGGGTTATGTTCCTCTAGTCATCACCTCAGGGTTATATTCCTCTAGTCATCACCTCAGGGTTATGTTCCTCTAGTCATCACCTCAGGGTTATGTTCCTCTAGTCATCACCTCAGGGTTATGTTCCTCTAGTCATCACCTCAGGGTTATATTCCTCTAGTCATCACCTCAGGGTTATGTTCCTCTAGTCATCACCTCAGGGTTATGTTCCTCTAGTCATCACCTCAGGGTTATGTTCAGTCTCTAGTCATCATCACCTCAGGGTTATGTTCCTCTAGTCATCACCTCAGGGTTATGTTCCTCTAGTCATCACCTCAGGGTTATGTTCCTCTAGTCATCACCTCAGGGTTATGTTCCTCTAGTCATCACCTCAGGGTTATGTTCCTCTAGTCATCACCTCAGGGTTATGTTCCTCTAGTCATCACCTCAGGGTTATGTTCCTCTAGTCATCACCTCAGGGTTATGTTCCTCTAGTCATCAGTTCCTCTAGTCATCACCTCAGGGTTATGTTCCTCTAGTCATCACCTCAGGGTTATGTTCCTCTAGTCATCACCTCAGGGTTATGTTCCTCTAGTCATCACCTCAGGTTATGTTCCTCTAGTCATCACCTCAGGGTTATGTTCCTCTAGTCATCACCTCAGGGTTATGTTCCTCTAGTCATCACCTCAGGGTTATCTAGTCATCACCTCAGGGTTATGTTCCTCAGTCATCACCTCAGGGTTATGTTCCTCTAGTCATCACCTCAGGGTTATGTTCCTCTAGTCATCATCAGGGTTATGTTCCTCAGGGTTATGTTCCTCTAGTCATCACCTCAGGGTTATGTTCCTCTAGTCATCACCTCAGGTTATGTTCCTCTAGTCATCACCTCAGGGTTATGTTCCTCTAGTCATCACCTCAGGGTTATGTTCCTCTAGTCATCACCTCAGGGTTATGTTCCTCTAGTCATCACCTCAGGGTTATGTTCCTCTAGTCATCACCTCAGGGTTATGTTCCTCTAGTCATCACCTCAGGGTTATGTTCCTCTAGTCATCACCTCAGGGTTATGTTCCTCTAGTCATCACCTCAGGGTTATGTTCCTCTAGGTCATCACCTCAGGGTTATGTTCCTCAGGTTATAGTCATCACCTCAGGGTTATGTTCCTCTAGTCATCACCTCAGGGTTATGTTCCTCTAGTCATCACCTCAGGGTTATGTTCCTCTAGTCATCACCTCAGGGTTATGTTCCTCTAGTCATCACCTCAGGGTTATATTCCTCTAGTCATCACCTCAGGGTTATGTTCCTCTAGTCATCACCTCAGGGTTATGTTCCTCTAGTCATCACCTCAGGGTTATGTTCCTCTAGTCATCACCTCAGGGTTATGTTCCTCTAGTCATCACCTCAGGGTTATGTTCCTCTAGTCATCACCTCAGGGTTATGTTCCTCTAGTCATCACCTCGGGGTTATGTTCCTCTAGTCATCACCTCAGGGTTATGTTCCTCTAGTCATCACCTCAGGGTTATGTTCCTCTAGTCATCACCTCAGGGTTATGTTCCTCTAGTCATCACCTCAGGGTTATGTTCCTCTAGTCATCACCTCAGGGTTATGTTCCTCTAGTCATCACCTCAGGGTTATGTTCCTCTAGTCATCACCTCAGGGTTATGTTCCTCTAGTCATCACCTCAGGGTTATGTTCCTCTAGTCATCACCGGGGGTTATGTTCCTCTAGTCATCACCTCAGGGTTATGTTCCTCTAGTCA
The DNA here is from genome assembly GCF_023373465.1 of Oncorhynchus keta. Taxonomy (NCBI): domain Eukaryota; kingdom Metazoa; phylum Chordata; class Actinopteri; order Salmoniformes; family Salmonidae; genus Oncorhynchus; species Oncorhynchus keta. The sequence continues at coordinate 58,454,002 of NC_068441.1, forward strand.
TCACCTCAGGGTTATGTTCCTCTAGTCATCACCTCAGGGTTATGTTCCTCTAGTCATCACCTCAGGGTTATGTTCCTCTAGTCATCACCTCAGGGTTATATTCCTCTAGTCATCACCTCAGGGTTATGTTCCTCTAGTCATCACCTCAGGGTTATGTTCCTCTAGTCATCACCTCGGGGGTTATGTTCCTCTAGTCATCACCTCAGGGTTATGTTCCTCTAGTCATCACCTCAGGGTTATGTTCCTCTAGTCATCACCTCAGGGTTATGTTCCTCTAGTCATCACCTCAGGGTTATGTTCCTCTAGTCATCACCTCAGGGTTATGTTCCTCTAGTCATCACCTCAGGGTTATGTTCCTCTAGTCATCACCTCAGGGTTATGTTCCTCTAGTCATCACCTCAGGTTTATGTTCCTCTAGTCATCACCTCAGGGTTATGTTCCTCTAGTCATCACCTCATGGTTATGTTCCTCTAGTCATCACCTCAGGGTTATGTTCCTCTAGTCATCACCTCAGGGTTATGTTCCTCTAGTCATCACCTCAGGGTTATGTTCCTCTAGTCATCACCTCAGGGTTATGTTTCCTCTAGTCATCACCTCAGGGTTATGTTCCTCTAGTCATCACCTCAGGGTTATGTTCCTCTAGTCATCACCTCAGGTTATGTTCCTCTAGTCATCACCTCAGGGTTATGTTCCTCTAGTCATCACCTCAGGGTTATGTTCCTCTAGTCATCACCTCAGGGTTATGTTCCTCTAGTCATCACCTCGGGGTTATGTTCCTCTAGTCATCACCTCAGGGTTATGTTCCTCTAGTCATCACCTCAGGGTTATGTTCCTCTAGTCATCACCTCAGGGTTATGTTCCTCTAGTCATCACCTCAGGGTTATGTTCCTCTAGTCATCACCTCAGGGTTATGTTCCTCTAGTCATCACCTCAGGGTTATGTTCCTCTAGTCATCACCTCAGGGTTATGTTCCTCTAGTCATCACCTCAGGGTTATGTTCCTCTAGTCATCACCTCAGGGTTATGTTCCTCTAGTCATCACCTCAGGGTTATGTTCCTCTAGTCATCACCTCAGGGTTATGTTCCTCTAGTCATCACCTCAGGGTTATGTTCCTCTAGTCATCACCTCAGGGTTATGTTCCTCTAGTCATCACCTCAGGGTTATGTTCACCTCAGGGGTTATGTTCCTCATCATCACCTCAGGGTTATATTCTAGTCTCTAGTCATCACCTCAGGGTTATGTTCCTCTAGTCATCACCTCAGGGTTATGTTCCTCTAGTCATCACCTCAGGGTTATATTCCTCTAGTCATCACCTCAGGGTTATGTTCCTCTAGTCATCACCTCAGGGTTATGTTCCTCTAGTCATCACCTCAGGGTTATGTTCCTCTAGTCATCACCTCAGGGTTATGTTCCTCTAGTCATCACCTCAGGGTTATGTTCCTCTAGTCATCACCTCAGGGTTATGTTCCTCTAGTCATCACCTCAGGGTTATGTTCCTCTAGTCATCACCTCAGGGTTATGTTCCTCTAGTCATCACCTCAGGGTTATGTTCCTCTAGTCATCACCTCAGGGTTATGTTCCTCTAGTCATCACCTCAGGGTTATGTTCCTCTAGTCATCACCTCAGGGTTATGTTCCTCTAGTCATCACCTCAGGGTTATGTTCCTCTAGTCATCACCTCAGGGTTATGGTTATGTTCCTCTAGTCATCACCTCAGGGTTATGTTCCTCTAGTCATCACCTCAGGGTTATGTTCCTCTAGTCATCACCTCAGGTTATGTTCCTCTAGTCATCACCTCAGGGTTATGTTCCTCTAGTCATCACCTCAGGGTTATGTTCCTCTAGTCATCACCTCAGGGTTATGTTCCTCTAGTCATCACCTCAGGGTTATGTTCCTCTAGTCATCACCTCAGGGTTATGTTTCCTCTAGTCATCACACCTCAGGGTTATGTTCCTCAGGGTTAGTCAGTCATCACCTCAGGGTTATGTTCCTCTAGTCATCACCTCAGGGTTATGTTCCTCTAGTCATCACCTCAGGGTTATGTTCCTCTATGTTCCTCAGTCATCACCTCAGGGTTATGTTCCTCTAGTCATCACCTCAGGGTTATGTTCCTCTAGTCATCACCTCAGGGTTATGTTCCTCTAGTCATCACCTCAGGGTTATGTTCCTCTAGTCATCACCTCAGGGTTATGTTCCTCTAGTCATCACCTCAGGGTTATGTTCCTCTAGTCATCACCTCAGGGTTATGTTCCTCTAGTCATCACCTCAGGGTTATATTCCTCTAGTCATCACCTCAGGGTTATGTTCCTCTAGTCATCACACCTCAGGGTTATGTTTCTCTAGTCATCACCTCAGGGTTATGTTCCTCTAGTCATCACCTCAGGGTTATGTTCCTCTAGTCATCACCTCAGGGTTATGTTCCTCTAGTCATCACCTCAGGGTTATGTTCCTCTAGTCATCACCTCAGGTTATGGTTATGTTCCTCTAGTCATCACCTCAGGGTTATGTTCCTCTAGTCATCACCTCAGGGTTATGTTCCTCTAGTCATCACCTCAGGGTTATGTTCCTCTAGTCATCACCTCAGGGTTATGTTCCTCTAGTCATCACCTCAGGGTTATGTTCCTCTAGTCATCACCTCAGGGTTATGTTCCTCTAGTCATCACCTCAGGGTTATGTTCCTCTAGTCATCACCTCAGGGTTATGTTCCTCTAGTCATCACCTCAGGGTTATGTTCCTCTAGTCATCACCTCAGGGTTATGTTCCTCTAGTCATCACCTCAGGGTTATGTTCCTCTAGTCATCACCTCAGGGTTATGTTCCTCTAGTCATCACCTCAGGGTTATGTTCCTCTAGTCATCACCTCAGGGTTATGTTCCTCTAGTCATCACCTCAGGGTTATGTTCCTCTAGTCATCACCTCAGGGTTATGTTCCTCTAGTCATCACCTCAGGGTTATGTTCCTCTAGTCATCACCTCAGGGTTATGTTCCTCTAGTCATCACCTCAGGGTTATGTTCCTCTAGTCATCACCTCAGGGTTATGTTCCTCTAGTCATCACCTCAGGGTTATGTTCCTCTAGTCATCACCTCAGGGTTATGTTCCTCTAGTCATCACCTCAGGGTTATGTTCCTCTAGTCATCACCTCAGGGTTATGTTCCTCTAGTCATCACCTCAGGGTTATGTTCCTCTAGTCATCACCTCAGGGTTATGTTCCTCTAGTCATCACCTCAGGGTTATGTTCCTCTAGTCATCACCTCAGGGTTATGTTCCTCTAGTCATCACCTCAGGGTTATGTTCCTCTAGTCATCACCTCAGGGTTATGTTCCTCTAGTCATCACCTCAGGGTTATGTTCCTCTAGTCATCACCTCAGGGTTATGTTCCTCTAGTCATCACCTCAGGGTTATGTTCCTCTAGTCATCACCTCAGGGTTATGTTCCATCTAGTCATCACACCTCAGGGTTATGTTTCCTCTAGTCATCACCTCAGGGTTATGTTCCTCTAGTCATCACCTCAGGGTTATGTTCCTCTAGTCATCACCTCAGGGTTATGTTCCTCTAGTCATCACCTCAGGGTTATGTTCCTCTAGTCATCACCTCAGGGTTATGTTCCTCTAGTCATCACCTCAGGGTTATGTTCCTCTAGTCATCACCTCAGGGTTATGTTCCTCTAGTCATCACCTCAGGGTTATGTTCCTCTAGTCATCACCTCAGGGTTATGTTCCTCTAGTCATCACCTCAGGGTTATGTTCTAGTCTCTCAGTCATCACCTCAGGGTTATGTTCCTCTAGTCATCACCTCAGGGTTATGTTCCTCTAGTCATCACCTCAGGGTTATGTTCCTCTAGTCATCACCTCAGGGTTATGTTCCTCTAGTCATCACCTCAGGGTTATGTTCCTCTAGTCATCACCTCAGGGTTATGTTCCTCTAGTCATCACCTCAGGGTTATGTTCCTCTAGTCATCACCTCAGGGTTATGTTCCTCTAGTCATCACCTCAGGGTTATGTTCCTCTAGTCATCACCTCAGGGTTATGTTCCTCTAGTCATCACCTCAGGGTTATGTTCCTCTAGTCATCACCTCAGGGTTATGTTCCTCTAGTCATCACCTCAGGGTTATGTTCCTCTAGTCATCACCTCAGGGTTATGTTCCTCTAGTCATCACCTCAGGGTTATGTTCCTCTAGTCATCACCTCAGGGTTATGTTCCTCTAGTCATCACCTCAGGGTTATGTTCCTCTAGTCATCACCTCAGGGTTATGTTCCTCTAGTCATCACCTCAGGGTTATGTTCCTCTAGTCATCACCTCAGGGTTATGTTCCTCTAGTCATCACCTCAGGGTTATGTTCCTCTAGTCATCACCTCAGGGTTATGTTCCTCTAGTCATCACCTCAGGGTTATGTTCCTCTAGGGTCATCACCTCAGGGTTATGTTCCTCTAGTCATCACCTCAGGGTTATGTTCCTCAGGGTTATGTCATCACCTCAGGGTTATGTTCCTCTAGTCATCACCTCAGGGTTATGTTCCTCTAGTCATCACCTCAGGGTTATGTTCCTCTAGTCATTCCTCTAGTCATCACCTCAGGGTTATGTTCCTCTAGTCATCACCTCAGGGTTATGTTCCTCTAGTCATCACCTCAGGGTTATGTTCCTCTAGTCATCACCTCAGGGTTATGTTCCTCTAGTCATCACCTCAGGGTTATGTTCCTCTAGTCATCACCTCAGGGTTATGTTCCTCTAGTCATCACCTCAGGGTTATGTTCCTCTAGTCATCACCTCAGGGTTATGTTCCTCTAGTCATCACCTCAGGGTTATGTTCCTCTAGTCATCACCTCAGGGTTATAGTTCACCTCAGGGTTCTCTAGTCATCACCTCAGGGTTATGTTCCTCTAGTCATCACCTCAGGGTTATGTTCCTCTAGTCATCACCTCAGGGTTATGTTCCTCAGGGTTATGTTCCTCTAGTCATCACCTCAGGGTTATGTTCCTCTAGTCATCACCTCAGGGTTATGTTCCTCTAGTCATCACCTCAGGGTTATGTTCCTCTAGTCATCACCTCAGGGTTATGTTCCTCTAGTCATCACCTCAGGGTTATGTTCCTCAGGGTTATGTTCCTCAGTCATCACCTCAGGGTTATGTTCCTCTAGTCATCACCTCAGGGTTATGTTTCAGTCATCACCTCAGGGTTATGTTCCTCAGTCATCACCTCAGGGTTATGTTCCTCTAGTCATCACCTCAGGGTTATGTTCCTCTAGTCATCACCTCAGGGTTATGTTCCTCTAGTCATCACACCTCAGGGTTATGTTCCTCTAGTCATCACCTCAGGGTTATGTCAGTCATCACCTCAGGGTTATGTTCCTCTAGTCATCACCTCAGGGTTATGTTCCTCTAGTCATCACCTCAGGGTTATGTTCCTCTAGTCATCACCTCAGGGTTATGTTCCTCTAGTCATCACCTCAGGGTTATGTTCCTCTAGTCATCACCTCAGGGTTATGTTCCTCTAGTCATCACCTCAGGGTTATGTTCCTCTAGTCATCACCTCAGGGTTATGTTCCTCTAGTCATCACCTCAGGGTTATGTTCCTCTAGTCATCACCTCAGGGTTATGTTCCTCTAGTCATCACCTCAGGGTTATGTTCCTCTAGTCATCACCTCAGGGTTATGTTCCTCTAGTCATCACCTCAGGGTTATGTTCCTCTAGTCATCACCTCAGGGTTATGTTCCTCTAGTCATCATCACCTCAGGGTTATGTTCCTCTAGTCATCACCTCAGGGTTATGTTCCTCTAGTCATCATCACCTCAGGGTTATGTTCCTCTAGTCATCACCTCAGGGTTATGTTCCTCTAGTCATCACCTCAGGGTTATGTTCCTCTAGTCATCACCTCAGGGTTATGTTCCTCTAGTCATCACCTCAGGGTTATGTTCCTCTAGTCATCACCTCAGGGTTATATTCCTCTAGTCATCACCTCAGGGTTATATTCCTCTAGTCATCACCTCAGGGTTATGTTCCTCTAGTCATCACCTCAGGGTTATATTCCTCTAGTCATCACACCTCAGGGTTATGTTCCTCTAGTCATCACCTCAGGGTTATGTTCCTCTAGTCATGTTCCTCAGTCCTCAGGGTTATGTTCCTCTAGTCATCACCTCAGGGTTATGTTCCTCTAGTCATCACCTCAGGGTTATGTTCCTCTAGTCATCACCTCAGGGTTATGTTCCTCTAGTCATCACCTCAGGGTTATGTTCCTCTAGTCATCACCTCAGGGTTATGTTCCTCTAGTCATCACCTCAGGGTTATGTTCCTCAGGGTTAGTCATCACACCTCAGGGTTATGTTCCTCTAGTCATCACCTCAGGGTTATGTTCCTCTAGTCATCACCTCAGGGTTATGTTCCTCTAGTCATCACCTCAGGGTTATGTTCCTCTAGTCATCACCTCAGGGTTATGTTCCTCTAGTCATCACACCTCAGGGTTATAGTTCCTCAGGGTTATGTTCCTCATCATCACCTCAGGGTTATGTTCCTCTAGTCATCACCTCAGGGTTATGTTCCTCTAGTCATCACCTCAGGGTTATGTTCCTCTAGTCATCACCTCAGGGTTATGTTCCTCTAGTCATCACCTCAGGGTTATGTTCCTCTAGTCATCACCTCAGGGTTATGTTCCTCTAGTCATCACCTCAGGGTTATGTTCCTCTAGTCATCACCTCAGGGTTATGTTCCTCTAGTCATCACCTCAGGGTTATGTTCCTCTAGTCATCACCTCAGGGTTATGTTCCTCTAGTCATCACCTCAGGGTTATGTTCCTCTAGTCATCACCTCAGGGTTATGTTCCACTAGTCATCATCACCTCAGGGTTATATTCCTCTAGTCATCACCTCAGGGTTATGTTCCTCTAGTCATCACCTCAGGGTTATGTTCCTCTAGTCATCACCTCAGGGTTATGTTCCTCTAGTCATCACCTCAGGGTTATGTTCCTCTAGTCATCACCTCAGGGTTATGTTCCTCTAGTCATCACCTCAGGGTTATGTTCCTCTAGTCATCACCTCAGGGTTATGTTCCTCTAGTCATCACCTCAGGGTTATGTTCCTCTAGTCATCACCTCAGGGTTATGTTCCTCTAGTCATCACCTCAGGGTTATGTTCCTCTAGTCATCACCTCAGGGTTATGTTCCTCTAGTCATCACCTCAGGGTTATGTCATCACCTCAGGGTTATGTTCCTCTAGTCATCACCTCAGGGTTATGTTCCTCTAGTCATCACCTCAGGGTTATGTTCCTCTAGTCATCACCTCAGGGTTATGTTCCTCTAGTCATCACCTCAGGGTTATGTTCCTCTAGTCATCACCTCAGGGTTATGTTCCTCATCACTCATCACCTCAGGGTTATGTTCCTCTAGTCATCACCTCAGGGTTATGTTCCTCTAGTCATCATCACCTCAGGGTTATGTTCCTCTAGTCATCACCTCAGGGTTATGTTCCTCTAGTCATCACCTCAGGGTTATGTTCCTCTAGTCATCACCTCAGGGTTATGTTCCTCTAGTCATCACCTCAGGGTTATGTTCCTCTAGTCATCACCTCAGGGTTATGTTCCTCTAGTCATCACCTCAGGGTTATGTTCCTCTGTTCCTCCTGGTGTCATCATCACACCTCAGGGTTATGTTCCTCTAGTCATCACCTCAGGGTTATGTTCCTCTAGTCATCACCTCAGGGTTATGTTCCTCTAGTCATCACCTCAGGGTTATGTTCCTCTAGTCATCACCTCAGGGTTATGTTCCTCTAGTCATCACACCTCAGGGTTATGTTCCTCTGTCATCACCTCAGGGTTATGTTCCTCTAGTCATCACCTCAGGGTTATGTTTCTCTAGTCATCACCTCAGGGTTATGTTCCTCTAGTCATCACCTCAGGGTAGTCATCATCAGGGTTATGTTCCTCTAGTCATCACCTCAGGGTTATGTTCCTCTAGTCATCACCTCAGGGTTATGTTCCTCTAGTCATCACCTCAGGGTTATGTTCCTCTAGTCATCACCTCAGGGTTATGTTCCTCTAGTCATCACCTCAGGGTTATGTTCCTCTAGTCATCACCTCAGGGTTATGTTCCTCTAGTCATCACCTCAGGGTTATGTTCCTCTAGTCATCACCTCAGGGTTATATTCCTCTACTCATCACCTCAGGGTTATGTTCCTCTAGTCATCACACCTCAGGGTTATGTTCCTCTAGTCATCACCTCAGGGTTATGTTCCTCTAGTCATCACCTCAGGGTTATGTTCCTCTAGTCATCACCTCAGGGTTATGTTCCTCTAGTCATCACCTCAGGGTTATGTTCCTCTAGTCATCACCTCAGGGTTATGTTCCTCTAGTCATCACCTCAGGTTTATGTTCCTCTAGTCATCACCTCAGGGTTATGTTCCTCTAGTCATCACCTCAGGGTTATGTTCCTCTAGTCATCACCTCAGGGTTATGTTCCTCTAGTCATCACCTCAGGGTTATGTTCCTCTAGTCATCACCTCAGGGTTATGTTCCTCTAGTCATCACCTCAGGGTTATGTTCCTCTAGTCATCATCAGGGTTATGTTCCTCTAGTCATCACCTCAGGGTTATGTTCCTCTAGTCATCACCTCAGGGTTATGTTCCTCTAGTCATCACCTCAGGGTTATGTTCCTCTAGTCATCACCTCAGGGTTATGGTTATATTCCTCTAGTCATCACACCTCCTCAGGGTTATGTTCCTCTAGTCATCTCCTCAGGGTTATGTTCCTCTAGTCATCACCTCAGGGTTATGTTCCTCTAGTCATCACCTCAGGGTTATGTCATCTCAGGGTTATGTTCTAGTCATCACCTCAGGGTTATGTTCCTCTAGTCATCACCTCAGGGTTATGTTCCTCTAGTCATCACCTCAGGGTTATGTTCCTCTAGTCATCACCTCAGGGTTATGTTCCTCTAGTCATCACCTCAGGGTTATGTTCCTCTAGTCATCACCTCAGGGTTATGTTCCTCTAGTCATCACCTCAGGGTTATGTTCCTCTAGTCATCACACCTCAGGGTTATGTTCCTCTAGTCATCACCTCAGGGTTATGTTCCACTAGTCATCATCACCTCAGGGTTATATTCCTCTAGTCATCACCTCAGGGTTATGTTCCTCTAGTCATCACCTCAGGGTTATGTTCCTCTAGTCATCACCTCAGGGTTATGTTCCTCTAGTCATCACCTCAGGGTTATGTTCCTGGTCTAGTCATCACCTCAGGGTTATGTTCCTCTAGTCATCACCTCAGGGTTATGTTCCTCTAGTCATCACCCCAGGGTTATATTCCTCTAGTCATCACCTCAGGGTTATGTTCCTCTAGTCATCACCTCAGGGTTATGTTCCTCTAGTCATCACACCTCAGGGTTATGTTCCTCTAGTCATCACCTCAGGGTTATGTTCCTCTAGTCATCACCTCAGGGTTATGTTCCTCTAGTCATCACCTCAGGGTTATGTTCTCTAGTCATCACCTCAGGGTTATGTTCCTCTAGTCATCACCTCAGGGTTATGTTCCTCTAGTCATCACACCTCAGGGTTATGTTCCTCTAGTCATCACCTCAGGGTTATATTCCTCTAGTCATCACACCTCAGGGTTATGTTCCTCTAGTCATCACCTCAGGGTTATGTTCCTCTAGTCATCACCTCAGGGTTATGTTCCTCTAGTCATCACCTCAGGGTTATGTTCCTCTAGTCATCACCTCAGGGTTATGTTCCTCTAGTCATCACCTCAGGGTTATGTTCCTCTAGTCATCACCTCAGGGTTATGTTCCTCTAGTCATCACCTCAGGGTTATATTCCTCTAGTCATCACCTCAGGGTTATGTTCCTCTAGTCATCACCTCAGGGTTATGTTCCTCTAGTCATCACCTGGGGTTATGTTCCTCTAGTCATCGGGGTTATGTTCCTCTAGTCATCACCTCAGGGTTATGTTCCTCTAGTCATCACCTCAGGGTTATGTTCCTCTAGTCATCACCTCAGGGTTATGTTCCTCTAGTCATCACCTCAGGGTTATGTTCCTCTAGTCATCACACCTCAGTCACTATCACCTCAGGGTTATGTTCCTCTAGTCATCACCTCAGGGTTATGTTCCTCTAGTCATCACCTCAGGGTTATGTTCCTCTAGTCATCACCTCAGGGTTATATTCCTCTAGTCATCACCTCAGGGTTATGTTCCTCTAGTCATCATCACCTCAGGGTTATGTTCCTCTAGTCATCACCTCAGGGTTATGTTCCTCTAGTCATCACCTCAGGGTTATGTTCCTCTAGTCATCACCTCAGGGTTATGTTCCTCTAGTCATCACCTCAGGGTTATGTTCCTCTAGTCATCACCTCAGGGTTATGTTCCTCTAGTCATCACCTCAGGGTTATGTTCCTCTAGTCATCACCTCAGGGTTATATTCCTCTATTCCTCTATTATCATCACCTCAGGGTTATGTTCCTCTAGTCATCACCTCAGGGTTATGTTCCTCTAGTCATCACCTCAGGGTTATGTTCCTCTAGTCATCACCTCAGGGTTATGTTCCTCTAGTCATCACACCTCAGGGTTATGTTCCTCAGGGTTAGTCTATCATCACCTCAGGGTTATATTCCTCTAGTCATCACCTCAGGGTTATGTTCCTCTAGTCATCACCTCAGGGTCAGGGCTTGGGGGTTCTGTGTTACTGTGTTAATATTTGTTTCTTCCAGAAGGAGCAGCAGAAGACCAAGAAAAAGCAGAAGAGCACAAAAAAGAAGCCCCTGCTCCTTTGAGAGGAGGAAGAAGAGGAGGAGCCAGTGAGGAAGCTGAGTAGGGACAGCAGTTCTCCAGAACAGACGCGGCCCGGGACTCCGAGCCTGGTCAGACCGACCATGAATACTCCTCTGGGGCAGGAGGAAGCAGGCTGGGGCCCCAACCCATGGCCCCTGGAGTCTTCCTTACACAGAGACGACCCTCTACCTTTTCATCATCTCAAAACAATAACAACAACAACACAGCCAAGGGGAGCGAGGAGCCGCAGGAGGAGCAGGTGGAGCAGGAAGGGTGACGCAAAGGGCGAAGGTAAGTGATTTCATCCACAGGGAAATACCACACATTCCATACTGTTGGTTGGTGTGGTGTAACGTTCAGTAAAAGAGCCTCACCGCTAACAAGATTAACTGTTGCTTTCCATTGATACTAAATGGTCCGTCTCGCCTGATAGACCGGGGACGATTCACATATATACACTGGTGCCCCTATTATATATCCTGGTGCCCCTATTATATACACTGGTGCCCCTATTATATACACTGGTGCCCCTATTATATACACTGGTGCCCCTATTATATACACCGGTGCCCCTATTATATACACTGGTGCCCCTATTATATATCCTGGTGCCCCTATTATATACACTGGTGCCCCTATTATATACACTGGTGCCCCTATTATATATCCTGGTGCCCCTATTATATACACTGGTGCCCCTATTATATACACTGGTGCCCCTATTATATATCCTGGTGCCCCTATTATATACACTGGTGCCCCTATTATATACACTGGTGCCCCTATTATATACACTGGTGCCCCTATTATATACACTGGTGCCCCTATTATATATCCTGGTGCCCCTATTATATATCCTGGTGCCCCTATTATATATCCTGGTGCCCCTATTATATACACTGGTGCCCCTATTATATATACTGGTGCCCCTATTATATACACCGGTGCCCCTATTATATATCCTGGTGCCCCTATTATATATCCTGGTGCCCCTATTATATATCCTGGTGCCCCTATTATATACACTGGTGCCCCTATTATATATACTGGTGCCCCTATTATATACACTGGTGCCCCTATTATATATCCTGGTGCCCCTATTATATACACTGGTGCCCCTATTATATATCCTGGTGCCCCTATTATATATCCTGGTGCCCCTATTATATACACTGGTGCCCCTATTATATACACTGGTGCCCCTATTATATACACTGGTGCCCCTATTATATACACTGGTGCCCCTATTATATACACCGGTGCCCCTATTATATACACTGGTGCCCCTATTATATACACCTGGTGCCCCTATTATATACACTGGTGCCCCTATTATATATCCTGGTGCCCCTATTATATACACTGGTGCCCCTATTATATATCCGGGTGCCCCTATTATATACACTGGTGCCCCTATTATATATCCTGGTGCCCCTATTATATATCCTGGTGCCCCTATTATATATCCTGGTGCCCCTATTAGATATCCTGGTGCCCCTATTATATATCCTGGTGCCCCTATTATATATCCTGGTGCCCCTATTATATATCCTGGTGCCCCTATTATATATCCTGGTGCCCCTATTATATATCCTGGTGCCCCTATTATATATCCTGGTGCCCCTATTAGATATCCTGGTGCCCCTATTATATATCCTGGTGCCCCTATTATATACACTGGTGCCCCTATTATATACACTGGTGCCCCTATTATATATCCTGGTGCCCCTATTATATACACCGGTGCCCCTATTATATATCCTGGTGCCCCTATTATATATCCTGGTGCCCTTATTAGATATCCTGGTGCCCCTATTATATATCCTGGTGCCCCTATTATATACACTGGTGCCCCTATTATATACACTGGTGCCCCTATTATATATCCTGGTGCCCCTATTATATACACCGGTGCCCCTATTATATATCCTGGTGCCCCTATTAGATATAATAATATAATAATATATCCATTTAGCAGACGCTTTTATCCAAAGCGACTTACAGTCATGTGTGCATACATTCTGGTCTACGTATCCTGGTGCCCCTATTATGGTCCCGGGATCGAACCCACTACCCTGGCGTTACAAGCGCCATGCTCTACCAACTGAGCTATTAGAAGGACCACATCCTGGTGCCCCTATTAGATATCCTGGTGCCCCTATTATATATCCTGGTGCCCCTATTATATATCCTGGTGCCCCTATTATATACACTGGTGCCCCTATTATATATCCTGGTGCCCCTATTATATATCCTGGTGCCCCTATTATATATCCTGGTGCCCCTATTATATATCCTGGTGCCCCTATTATATATCCTGGTGCCCCTATTATATATCCTGGTGCCCCTATTATATATCCTGGTGCCCCTATTATATACACTGGTGCCCCTATTATATATCCTGGTGCCCCTATTATATATCCTGGTGCCCCTATTATATATCCTGGTGCCCCTATTATATATCCTGGTGCCCCTATTATATATCCTGGTGCCCCTATTATATATCCTGGTGCCCCTATTTTATACACCGGTGCCCCTATTATATACACTGGTGCCCCTATTATATATCCTGGTGCCCCTATTATATATCCTGGTGCCCCTATTATATATCCTGGTGCCCCTATTATATACACCGGTGCCCCTATTATATATCCTGGTGCCCCTATTATATATCCTGGTGCCCCTATTATATATCCTGGTGCCCCTATTATATACACTGGTGCCCCTATTATATACACTGGTGCCCCTATTATATACACTGGTGCCCCTATTATATATCCTGGTGCCCCTATTATATATCCTGGTGCCCCTATTATATATCCTGGTGCCCCTATTATATATCACTGGTGCCCCTATTATATATCCTGGTGCCCCTATTATATATCCTGGTGCCCCTATTATATATCCTGGTGCCCCTATTATATATCCTGGTGCCCCTATTATATACACTGGTGCCCCTATTATATATCCTGGTGCCCCTATTATATATCCTGGTGCCCCTATTATATACAACGGTGCCCCTATTATATACAACTGGTGCCCCTATTATATATCCTGGTGCCCCTATTATATATCCTGGTGCCCCTATTATATACACTGGTGCCCCTATTATATATCCTGGTGCCCTATTATATACACTGGTGCCCCTATTATATATCCTGGTGCCCCTATTATATATCCTGGTGCCCCTATTATATATCCTGGTGCCCCTATTATATATCCTGGTGCCCCTATTTTATATCCTGGTGCCCCTATTATATACACTGGTGCCCCTATTATATATCCTGGTGCCCCTATTATATATCCTGGTGCCCCTATTATATATCCTGGTGCCCCTATTTTATCCTGGTGGTGCCCCTATTATATATCCTGGTGCCCCTATTATATATCCTGGTGCCCCTATTATATACACCTGGTGCCCCTATTATATATCCTGGTGCCCCTATTATATATCCTGGTGCCCCTATTATATATCCTGGTGCCCCTATTATATACACCAGTGTTATCATTATCACCATTACATAATGTTAGTGATACTGTTGAATTCCTCTTTCTGCCTCTGTGCCCCTCAGCAAAACGGCTAAAGAAAGGCATGGCGACGGCCAAACAGAGACTAGGAAAGATCCTGAAGATCCACCGCAACGGGAAGCTCCTCCTGTAACAGGAAGTGACTGGCTACGGAGCGTTGGCATTGGCTCCTGCAGTACTCTTAGCATATGAACTGGCTCCATCTCCTCTCCTTTGATTGGTGCTGGGCTAACAGACAGACTGAAACAGTCGACGTTGGTTTTGCCTATACTTAAAAGTGTACAGAATAATTGCTAGAAATATTTTTTAAGAAAAATGTGTCATTTTACTACAGTCAGTTTATCAGGGGGTCGCTATGCTATGCGTTAAACTAGGGTTGCGGCACAAACGGCAGCCTATTCCCTTTCTAGTGCACTACTTTAGACCAGGGCCCTATTCCCTTTCTAGTGCCCTGGTCAAAAGTAGTGCGCTTACAAAGGGAATAGGCTGCCGTTTGGGATGCGACCAAGAAGTTCATCCAGGACCTTCCATGTATTCAGTTGGATGGGTTAAAGATAGTTTATAGAGAATTCATTCCTACTATTTCCATGGGGGTTATCATTAACCTTGCAATATTTGTTTTAGAATTTAGGAAATAAGTGTTGCTTTCTGTCTTCCCCAGACCAGACTTAGCCTGAAATACAGTCTGTTTGTGCTAACATTCCACCCCAGACATGTTATAGGCGACAAGGAGTGGAATGTTACAGACTGGGTTTAGCGTGCGCAGACACGCTAAACCCAGACCTTCACTAGATCCACTCACCTCCACGCTATTCCTTTTGTTTGCTAAGCACTATCAGTTATGATATATTTATTGTCCTAATATACTGTTTCATGTCATAGATGTGGAAAGGAAAGCCAACAAGTCAATAAGATGATGGTTCCAGTGTTCAACTGATTTCTCTGGTCGTTCTCTGAACGGTTTGTAAAAGAAACACAATAAGGAATGATGTCTTTCTTTGAACTAATGTTCTCACACCCAAACAAACATATCAACATTATTTCACAATGTGCCATTACTTCCCGTTTCAAGACTTTCTTAAGATAGATATTGTGATTATAGACCGTATGAATTAGCTACTTTAAAGACTGTAAAACAAATAACCAAATGTGTAATATATTGTTCTAAATTAGTACAAACAGTATATTACCACAGCTGACAATCACACAGTAAATGATCCTTAAAGGGATATAATGTGGTATTATTGTCATGCATTATTTAATAAGGATTTATTTGGTATTTCCACATCAATATTCCATAATCTAACATTGACTGTATTGCCAGTCAATTGAAACTCTCTATCCCAAATAGCACCCTATTCCCTATATAGTACACTACTTTAGACCAGGGCACTATTCCCTATGTAGTGGCCAACTTTAGACCAGAGCCCTATTCCCTATGTAGTGCACTAATTTAGACCAGGGCCCTATTCCCTATATATAGTACACTACTTTAGACCAGGGCCCTATTCCCTATATAGTACACTACTTTAGACCAGGGCCCTATTCCCTATATAGTACACTACTTTAGACCAGAGCCCTATTCCCTATGTAGTGCACTAATTTAGACCAGGGCCCTATTCCCTATATATAGTACACTACTTTAGACCAGGGCCCTATTCCCTATATAGTACACTACTTTAGACCAGGGCCCTATTCCCTATATAGTGTACTACTTTAGACCAGAGCCCTATTCCCTATACAGTAGCCAACTTTAGACCAGAGCCCTATTCCCTATATAGTGTACTACTTTAGACCAGGGCCCTATTCCCTATGTAGTACCCTACTTTAGACCAGGGCCCTATTCCCTATATAGTGCACTACTTTAGACCAGGGCCCTATTCCCTATATAGTGCACTACTTTAGACCAGGGCCCTATTCCCTATATAGTGTACTACTTTAGACCAGGGCCCATATCTAACTCTCTAAAGCAGTATCGTTATTGAAACACTAATCATGGGCTCCTGAAGTAAATCCCATGTGTTCTATGATGATAGGCCTCATCCAGCTCTCTCACTGTGGCTACATGGGGATACTTTCACTCCTCTGTTGGCTTTAAGGCAGCAACATAGCCTTCGTCACTGAAATATGCATCATTTCTATGGCTTGTTATTCACAGTACAGTATGTAGAATGTAGCTTTGTACATAGCCTTTTACAGGAATAATTTTTGTATCCTTTTTGTTCTCCCTTAATACTTCATTATTATACATTTCTACTAGTTTTTTATTATAAACAAAATATATGTGAATATATAGACATTAGTCTTTTTGATTTGTTTAGACCAATGTTTGTTTTATGTTTGTAACAGTGTTTATTTGTTATTCGACTAAAGGTGTTGCCTGGAAAACAACAGAAGAAAATAATAACATGTTGAATGGCCTTACATTACTACATTACTACATTACTACATTACTACATACACACCATTACATTACTACATACACACCATTACATTACTACATACACACCATTACATTACTACATTACTACATTACTACATACACACCATTACATTACTACATTACTACATACACACCATTACATTACTACATACACACCATTACATTACTACATTACTACATTACTACATACACACCATTACATTACTACATTACTACATTACTACATACACACCATTACATTACTACATTACTACATTACTACATACACACCATTACATTACTACATACACACATTACATTACATTACTACATTACTACATACACACCATACTACATTACCATTACATTACTACATTACATTACACATTACTACATACACACATTACATTACATTATTACACACCATTACATTACTACATTACTACATACACACCATTACATTACTACACTACATACACATATTACATTACTACATTACTACATACACACCATTACATTACTAATTACTACATTATACACACCATTACATTACTACATACTACATACACACCATTACATTACTACATTACTTACCATTATATTACTACATTACTACATACACACCATTACATTACTACATTACTACATACACACCATTACATTACTACATTACTACATACACACCATTACATTACTACATTACTACATACACACCATTACATTACTACATTACTACATTACTACATACACACCACCATTACATTACTACATTACTACATACACACCATTACATTACTACATACACACCATTACATTACTACATACACACCATTACATTACTACATTACTACATTACTACATACACACCATTACATTACTACATTACTACATACACACCATTACATTACTACATTACTACATACACACCATTACATTACTACATTACTACATACACACCATTATATTACTACATTACTACATACACACCATTACATTACTACATTACTACATACACACCATTACATTACTACATTACTACATACACACCATTACATTACTACATTACTACATACACACCATTACATTACTACATTACTACATACACACCATTACATTACTACATACACACCATTACTACATTACTACATACACACCATTACATTACTACATACACACCATTACATTACTACATACACACCATTACATTACTACATTACATTACATTACATTACTACATACACACCATTACATTACTACATACACACCATTACATTACTACATACTACATTACTACATTACATTACATACATTACTACATACACACATTACATTACTACATTACTACATTACTACATACACACCATTATATTACTACATTACTACATACACACCATTACATTACTACATTACTACATACACACCATTACATTACTACATTACTACATACACACCATTACATTACTACATTACTACATACACACCATTACATTACTACATTACTACATACACACCATTACATTACTACATTACTACATACACACCATTACATTACTACATACACACCATTACATTACTACATACACACCATTACATTACTACATACACACCATTACATTACTACATTACTACATTACTACATACACACCATTACATTACTACATTACTACATACACACCATTACATTACTACATTACTACATACACACCATTACATTACTACATTACTACATACACACCATTATATTACTACATTACTACATACACAACACCATTATATTACTACATTACTACATACACACCATTACATTACTACATTACTACATTACACATTACATTACTACATTACTACATTACACACCATTACATTACTACATTACTACATACACACCATTACATTACTACATTACTACATACACACCATTACATTACTACATTACTACATACACACCATTACATTACTACATTACTACATACACACCATTACATTACTACATTACTACATACACACATTACATTACTACATTACTACATACATTACATTACTACATTACTACATACACACCATTACATTACTACATACACACCATTACATTACTACATACACACATTACATTTACATACTACATTACTACATTACTACATACACACCATTACATTACTACATTACTACATACACACATTACATTACATTACTACATACACACCATTACATTACTACATTACTACATTACTACATACACACCATTACATTTACATACACACCATTACATTTACATTACTACATTACTACATACACACCATTACATTACTACATTACTACATACACACATTACACATTACATTACTACATACACACCATTACATTACTACATACATACACACCATTACATTTACATTACACCATTACTACATTACTACCATTACATTACTACATACACACATTACATTACATTACTACATTACTACATACACACCATTACATTACTACATACACACCATTACATTACTACATACACACCATTACATTACTACATTACTACATACACACCATTACATTACTACATTACTACATACACACCATTACATTACTACATTACTACATACACACCATTACATTACTACATTACTACATACACACCATTACATTACTACATTACTACATACACACCATTACATTACTACATTACTACATACACACCATTACATTACTACATTACTACATACACACCATTACATTACTACATTACTACATACACACCATTACATTACTACATTACTACATTACTACATACACACCATTACATTATTACTACATTACTACATACACACCATTACATTACTACATTACTACATACACACCATTACATTACTACATTACTACATACACACCATTACATTACTACATTACTACATACACACCATTACATTACTACATACACACCATTACATTACTACATACACACCATTACATTACTACATACACACCATTACATTACTACATACACACCATTACATTACTACATACACACCATTACATTACTACATTACATACACACCATTACATTACTACATTACTACATACACACCATTACATTACTACATTACTACATACACACCATTACATTACTACATACACACCACTACATTACTACATTACTACATACACACCATTACATTACTACATTACTACATACACACCATTACATTACTACATTACTACATACACACCATTACATTACTACATTACTACATACACACCATTACATTACTACATTACTACATACACACCATTACATTACTACATTACTACATACATACATTACATTACTACATTACATTACTACATTACTACATACACACCATTACATTACTACATTACTACATACACACCATTACATTACTACATACACACCATTACATTACTACATACACACCATTACATTACTACATTACTACATACACACCATTACATTACTACATACACACCATTACATTACTACATACACACATTACATTACTACATTACTACATTACTACATACACACCATTACATTACTACATTACTACATACACACCATTACATTACTACATTACTACATTACTACATACACACCATTACATTACTACATACACACCATTACATTACTACATTACTACATTACTACATACACACCATTACATTACTACATTACTACATACACACCATTACATTACTACATTACTACATACACACCATTACATTACTACATTACTACATACACACCATTACATTACTACATTACTACATACACACCATTACATTACTACATTACTACATACACACCATTACATTACTACATTACTACATACACACCATTACATTACTACATACACACCATTACATTACTACATACACACCATTACATTACTACATACACACCATTACATTACTACATACACACCATTACATTACTACATTACTACATACACACCATTACATTACTACATTACTACATACACACCATTACATTACTACATTACTACATACACACCATTACATTACTACATTACTACATACACACCATTACATTACTACATTACTACATACACACCATTACATTACTACATTACTACATACACACCATTATATTACTACATTACTACATTACTACATACACACCATTACATTACTACATTACTACATA
Source organism: Oncorhynchus keta (assembly GCF_023373465.1). Lineage (NCBI taxonomy): Eukaryota > Metazoa > Chordata > Actinopteri > Salmoniformes > Salmonidae > Oncorhynchus > Oncorhynchus keta. The sequence continues at coordinate 58,474,875 of NC_068441.1, forward strand.
CACACCATTACATTACTACATTACTACATACACACCATTACATTACTACATTACTACATACACACCATTACATTACTACATTACTACATTACTACATTACATTACACCATTACATTACTACATTACTACATACACACCATTACATTACTACATTACTACATACACACCATTACATTTACATACACACATTACATTACTACATACACACCATTACATTACATTACATTACTACATACACACCATTACATTACTACATACACACCATTACATTACTACATACATTACATTACTACATTACTACATACACACCATTACATTACTACATACTACATTACATTACTACATACACACCATTACATTACTACATACACACCATTACATTACTACATACATTACATTACATACACACCATTACATTACTACACTACATACACACATTACATTACATTACTACATACACACCATTACATTACTACATTACTACATACACACCATTACATTACTACATTACTACATACACACCATTACATTACTACATTACTACATACACACCATTACATTACTACATACTACATACACACATTACATTACTACATTACTACATACACACATTACATTACTACATTACTACATACACACCATTACATTACTACATACACACATTACATTACATTACATTACTACATTACTACATACACACCATTACATTACTACATTACTACATACACACCATTACATTACTACATTACTACATACACACCATTACATTACTACATTACTACATACACACCATTACATTACTACATACTACATTACATACATACATTACCATTATACATTACTACATTACTACATTACTACATACACACCATTACATTACTACATTTACATACACACCATTTACATTACTACATTACTACATACACATTACATTACATTACATTACTACATACACACCATTACATTACTACATTACACACACCATTACATTACTACATTACTACATACACACCATTACATTACATTACATTACATTACTACATACACACCATTACATTATTACATTACATTACTACATACACACCATTACATTACTACATTACTACATACACACACATTACATTACTACATTACTACATACACACATTACATTACATTACTACATACACACCATTACATTACTACATTACTACATACACACCATTACATTACTACATACACACATTACATTACACATTACATTACATACACACCATTACATTTACACACACTACATTACTACATACACACCATTACATTACTACATACACACTACATTACATTACTACATACACACATTACATTAGCTACATTACTACATTACTACATACACACCATTACATTACTACATTACTACATACACACCATTACATTACTACATTACATTACTACATACACACCATTACATTACTACATACACACCATTACATTACTACATTACTACATTACTACATCCACACCATTACATTACTACATTACTACATACACACCATTACATTACTACATTACTACATTACTACATACACACCATTACATTTACATTACTACATACACACCATTACATTACTACATACACACATTACATTACTACATTACTACATACACACCATTACATTACTACATTACTACATACACACCATTACATTACTACATACACACATTACATTACATTACTACATACACACCATTACATTACTACATTACTACATACACACCATTACATTACTACATTACTATACATACATACACATTACATTACTACATTACTACATACACACATTACATTACATTACTACATACACACATTACATACTACATTACTACATACACACATTACATTTATTATTACTACATACACATTACTACATACACACCATTACATTATATTACTACATTACTACATACACACCATTACATTACTACATTACTACATACACACCATTACATTACTACATTACTACATACACACCATTACATTACTACATTACTACATACACACCATTACATTACTACATTACTACATACACACATTACATTACATTACTACATTATACATACTACATTACTACATACACACCATTACATTACTACATTACTACATTACTACACCATTACATACATACACACACTACATTACTACATTACTACATACACACCATTACATTACTACATACACACCATTACATTACTACATACACACCATTACATTACATTACTACATACACACCATTACATTACTACATACACACCATTACATTACTACATACACACCATTACATTACTACATACACACCATTACATTACTACATACACACCATTACATTACTACATACACACCATTACATTACTACATTACTACATACACACCATTACATTACTACATACACACCATTACATTACTACATTACTACATACACACCATTACATTACTACATTACTACATACACACCATTACATTACTACATACACACCATTACATTACTACATACACACCATTACATTACTACATACACACCATTACATTACTACATACACACCATTACATTACTACATACTACATACACACATTACATTACTACATTACTACATACACACCATTACATTACTACATTACTACATACACACCATTACATTACATTACTACATTACTACATACACACCATTACATTACTACATACACACCATTACATTACTACATACACACCATTACATTACTACATACACACCATTACATTACTACATTACTACATACACACCATTACATTACTACATTACTACATACACACCATTACATTACTACATACACACCATTACATTACTACATACACACCATTACATTACTACATTACTACATACACACCATTACATTACTACATTACTACATACACACCATTACATTACTACATTACATTACATTACTACATACACACCATTACATTACTACATTACTACATACACACCATTACATTACTACATTACTACACACACATTACATTACTACATTACATTACATTACTACATTACTACATACACACCATTACATTACTACATTACTACATACACACTACATTACTACATTACTACATACACACATTACATTACATTACTACATACACACCATTACATTACATTACATTATACACACACCATTACATTACATACATACACACATTACATTACTACATACACACCATTACATTACTACATACACACCATTACATTACTACATTACTACATACACATTACATTACTACATTACATTACTACATACACACCATTACATTACTACATACACACCATTACATTACATACATACACACATTACATTACTACATACACACCATTACATTACTACATTACTACACACCATTACATTACTACATTACTACATACACACCATTACACTACATTACTACATACATTACATTACTACATACACATTACTACATTACTACATACACACCATTACATTACTACATACACACCATTACATTACTACATACACACCATTACATTACTACATACACACCATTACATTACATTACTACATACACACCATTACATTACTACATTACTACATACACACCATTACATTACTACATTACTACATTACTACATACACACTACATTACATTACTACATACACACACTACATACACACTACATTACTACATACACACATTACTACATTACATTATACATACTACATTACTACATACACACCATTACACTTACTACATTACTACATACTACATACATTACATTACATTACTACATTACTACATACACACCATTATATTACTACATACACACCATTACATTACTACATACACACCATTACATTACTACATTACTACATACACACCATTACATTACTACATACACACCATTACATTACTACATACACACCATTACATTACTACATACACACCATTACATTACTACATACACACCATTACATTACTACATACACACCACTACATTACTACATTACTACATACACACCATTACATTACTACATACACACCATTACATTACGACATACACATCATTACATTACTACATACACACCACTACATTACTACATACACACCATTACATTACTACATACACACCACTACATTACTACATACACACCACTACATTACTACATTACTACATACACACCATTACATTACTACATACACACCACTACATTACTACATACACACTACTACATACACACCATTACATTACTACATACACACCATTACATTACTACATACACACCATTACATTACTACATACACACCATTACATTACTACATACACACCATTACATTATTACATTACTACATACACACCATTACATTACTACATTCACACAGCAACATTACATTACTACAGACACAGCTACATTACTACATATACACAGCTACATTACTACAGACACACAGCTACATTACTACATACACACAGCTACATTACTACATACACACAGCTACAATACATTACTACAAACATAGCTACATTACTACATATACACCATTACATAACTACATACACACAGCTACATTACTACATTACCACATACACACAGCTACATTACCACATTACCACATACACACAGCTACATTACTACAGACACACAGCTACATTACTACATACACACAGCTACATTACTAGATACACATAGCTACATTACTAGATACACACAGCTACATTACTACATACACACAGCTACATTACTACATACACACAGCTACAATACATTACTACAGACACAGCTACATTACTACATATACACCATTACATTACCACATACACACAGCTACATTACTACATTACCACATACACACAGCTACATTACTACATTACCACATACACACAACTACATTACTACAGACACACAGCTACATTACTACAGACACACAGGTACATTACATTACTACATACACACAGCTCCATTACCACATACACACAGCTACATTACTACATATACACAGCTACATTACTACAGACACACAGCTACATTACTACAGACACACAGCTACATTACCCCATACACACAGCTACATTACTACATACACACAGCTACATTACCACATACACACAGCTACATTACCACATACACACAGATACATTACATTACTACATAAATACACCTACAATAATTACTACATACACACAGCTACATTACTAGATACACACAGCTACATTATGTTACCACATACCACAGCTACATTACATTACTACATTACTACATGCACACAGATACAGTACCTATCAAAAATTTGGACACCTACTCATTCCTGGGTTTTTCTTTATTTGTACTATTTTCTACATTGTAGAATAATAGTGAAGACATCAACACTATGAAATAACACATATGGAAACATAAAGGTGTTAAACAAATCAACATATTTTTTTTTTTTTGAGATTCTTCAAAGAAGCCACCCTTTTGCCTTGACTACCTTTCACACTCTTGGCATTCTCTCAACCAGCTTCAAGAGGTAGTCACCTGGAATGCGTTTCAGTTAACAGGTGTGCCTTGTTTAAAGTTAATTTGTGGAATTTCTTACCTTTCCATATGTGTTATTTCCTGATGTTGATGTCTTCACTATTATTCAACAATGTAAAAATAAAGAAAAACCATTGAATGTGTCCAAACCTTTGACTGGTACTTTATATTACATTACTACATACACACAGCTACATTACTAGATACACACAGCTACATTACTACATACACACAGCTACATTACTAGATACACACAGCTACATTACTACATACACACAGCTACATTACTACATACACACAGCTACATTACTAGATACACACAGCTACATTACTACATACACACAGCTACATTACTACATACACACAGCTACATTACTACATACACACAGCTACATTACTACATACACACAGCTACATTACTAGATACACACAGCTACATTACTACATACACACAGCTACATTACTACATACACACAGCTACATTACTACATACACACAGCTACATTACTACATACACACAGCTACATTACTACATACACACAGCTACATTACTAGATACACACAGCTACATTACTACAGACACACAGCTACATTACTAGATACACACAGCTACATTACTAGATACACACAGCTACATTACTACATACACACAGCTACATTACTACATACACACAGCTACATTACTACATACACACAGCTACATTACTAGATACACACATCTACAGTACTACATACACACAGCTACATTACTACATACACACAGCTACATTACTACATACACACAGCTACATTACTACATACACACATCTACAGTACTACATACACACAGCTACATTACTACATATACACAGCTACATTACTACATACACACAGCTACATTACTAGATACACACAGCTACATTACTAGATACACACAGCTACATTACTAGATACACACAGCTACATTACTAGATACACACAGCTACATTACTACATACACACAGCTACATTACTAGATACACACAGCTACATTACTACATACACACAGCTACATTACTAGATACACACAGCTACATTACTAGATACACACAGCTACATTACTACATACACACAGCTACATTACTAGATACACACAGCTACATTACTACATACACACAGCTACATTACTACATACACACAGCTACATTACTAGATACACACATCTACAGTACTACATACACACAGCTACATCACTACATACACACAGCTACATTACTACATACACACAGCTACATTACTAGATACACACAGCTACATTACTACATACACACATCTACATTACTACATACACACAGCTACATTACTACATATACACAGCTACATTACTACATACACACAGCTACATTACTAGATACACACAGCTACATTACTAGATACACACAGCTACATTACTAGATACACACAGCTACATTACTAGATACACACAGCTACATTACTACATACACACAGCTACATTACTAGATACACACAGCTACATTACTACATACACACAGCTACATTACTAGATACACACAGCTACATTACTAGATACACACAGCTACATTACTACATACACACAGCTACAGTACTACATACACACGGCTACATTACTAGATACACACAGCTACATTACTACATACACACAGCTACATTACTAGATACACACAGCTACATTACTACATACACACAGCTACAGTACTAGATACACACAGCTACAGTACTAGATACACACAGCTACATTACTACATACACACAGCTACATTACTACATACACACAGCTACATTACTACATACACACAGCTACAGTACTAGATACAAACAGCTACATTACTACATACACACAGCTACAGTACTAGATACAAACAGCTACATTACTACATACACACAGCTACAGTACTAGATACAAACAGCTAACTTATTATGATTGTGTTCAAGACAAGAGAGGACGGTTTGAGAAGAAAAACCCCCACAAAAATATTTTAAAAAACTAAGTTTCAAGGACCGATCTCTTGTTTTATGTTCTGATGCCGGTTCCAGACGGTTCCAGATTATTTTAGTAGCACCTTGTGAAGGGTTCTCCGTGTCAGTAATGTAATTTATTCATGTTGTTCGCTATTTTATACTTGTACAATTCATGAGAGTTTTGTTTTTTTGATATTTTGTCAGCCTGTGAATGAAATACCCCTCCACTACGTTGTTTATGTCGTCACTGAGGTGTCAGGCACTGTGCCTTCAGTTAAATCATGTTTTGTTGGGTTTTTTTTCGTCACAACTCACTCTGTCATCACGGTCGTCATCAGTCCAAGGCGTTACATATATGATTATAATTATTATGAATTATCATCCATGTTGAAAAACCATCATGCAAATCGATTTGATACGTCATTATTAAAAACATTTTTCCGTAAGGTTTGGTTAATGTACTGTTTGATAGCAGTGTATCACATAATGAGAACAACGGAACTCTTTCAGGTTTTATTTGTACATGAATACAGTACATGTATTGCTTTGTCGTGGTTTATTTTTGTATGTCCAACCTATTAAATGGATACACTGGTATACCTGTTGTACTGTCTGTCTTCCCTCACACAGTACATATTACACAATACACTACATACTGTAGTAATGTATCCTGTTGGTATGGTTCACCTCTATAGAACATACTGTAGTAATGTATCCAGTTGGGATGGTTCACCTCTATAGAACATACTGTAGTAATGTATCCAGTTGGGATGGTTCACCTCTATAGAACATACTGTAGTAATGTAGTAATGTATCCTGTTGGGATGGTTCACCTCTATAGAACATACTGTAGTAATGTAGTAATGTATCCTGTTGGGATGGTTCACCTCTATAGAACATAATGTAGTAATGTAGTAATGTATCCTGTTGGGATGGTTCACCTCTATAGAACATACTGTAGTAATGTAGTAATGTATCCTGTTGGGATGGTTCACCTCTATAGAACATACTGTAGTAATGTAGTAATGTGTCCTGTTGGGATGGTTCACCTCTATAGAACATACTGTAGTAATGTATCCTGTTGGGATGGTTCACCTCTATAGAACATACTGTAGTAATGTATCCTGTTGGGATGGTTCACCTCTATAGAACATACTGTAGTAATGTATCCTGTTGGGATGGTTCACCTCTATAGAACATACTGTAGTAATGTATCCTGTTGGGATGGTTCACCTCTATAGAACATACTGTAGTAATGTAGTGGGTACCGTCATGGTTCCTCCTGGAAGGGGGGGTACCGTCATGGTTCCTCCTGGAAGGGGGGTACTGTCATGGTTCCTCCTGGAAGGGGGGGTACCGTCATGGTTCCTCCTGGAAGGGGGGTACTGTCATGGTTCCTCCTGGAAGGGGGGGTACCGTCATGGTTCCTCCTGGAAGGGGGGGTACTGTCATGGTTCCTCCTGGAAGGGGGGTACTGTCATGGTTCCTCCTGGAAGGGGGGGTACTGTCATGGTTCCTCCTGGAAGGGGGTACTGTCATGGTTCCTCCTGGAAGGTGGGTACTGTCATGGTTCCTCCTGGAAGGGGGGGTACCGTCATGGTTCCTCCTGGAAGGGGGGGTACTGTCATGGTTCCTCCTGGAAGGTGGGTACTGTCATGGTTCCTCCTGGAAGGGGGGGTACTGTCATGGTTCCTCCTGGAAGGGGGGTACTGTCATGGTTCCTCCTGGAAGGGGGGTACTGTCATGTTTCCTCCTGGAAGGGGGTACTGTCATGGTTCCTCCTGGAAGGGGGGTACTGTCATGGTTCCTCCTGGAAGGGGGGTACTGTCATGGTTCCTCCTGGAAGGGGGTGTACCGTCATGGTTCCTCCTGGAAGGGGGGTACTGTCATGGTTCCTCCTGGAAGGGGGGGTACCGTCATGGTTCCTCCAGAAAGGGGGGTGCTGTCATGGTTCCTCCTGGAAGGGGGTACTGTCATGGTTCCTCCTGGAAGGGGGGGTACTTTCATGGTTCCTCCACCAGAGGGCGGCAGAGACTTTTATTGGACTCAGGTGGGCCTGATTATTTCCGCTCTCCTTCCTGAATTCTTCAACCTCCAGGAGGCCTTCACCCTTCCTCCTCATTGTCCTTACGCCTGTGCCATAGAACTCCCTTCCCCGGGGTCATCTGTACTCCCTCTCGACCCCTGAAGCAGCAGTCATGGACAATTACATCCGGGAGTCGCTGGAGACGGGCTTCATTCACCCTCTACATCCCCTGCTGGTGGAGGCTTCTTCTTCGTGGGTAAGAAGGATGGAGGCCTGCATCGACTACAGAGGGCTGAACCAGATTACAATCAATAATCATTTCCCGCCTACCCCTGATATCCTCTGCATTTCACCAAACTGGACCTCCGCAATGCTTAAAATCTGGTGAGAATCGAGAGAGGGAGATGAGTGGAATACTGCCTTTAACACCCCTAGTGGCCACTATGAGTATTTAGTCATGCCTTTCGGATTATCACTGGCAGTCTTTCAAGCATTGGTCATTGACACTGAGGGATATGTTGAATCGCCTCGTCTTTGTTACCTTGCCGACATCTTGGATCTTCCGGAACACATACTGCACATCCGCCAAGTGTGAGTTCCATGTATCCCAGGTCTCCTTCCTGGGTCTCATTATCTCTAACAAAGGCATTCAAATGGACCATGTAAAGATTGAGGCGGTTGCCGACTGGCCCAGTCCCACTCACTCAAGCAGATCCAGCGGATCCTCATGTTTGTCCATTTTTACAGGCGTTTATACGCTACTTGGGTGCGGTGGCAGCGCCTCTCACTAACCCTCAAGTCCCAGACCTGTTTTTGTTGGACTCCGAGGCTGACGGGGCATTCATGGAGCCCATGGGACGTTTCACCTCTGGAACCATCCTCTTTCATCCTGATCCAAGTTGTCCCTTTGTGGTGGAGTTGGATGCCTGGACATTGGAGCAGGGGCGGTCCTTTCACAGCAGGATGAGGAGGACAAACTGCACCCATGTACCTTTCTCTCCAAGCGGTTCTCGAGAGCGGAACACAACTATGATGTAAGCAACCGGGAGCTCTTGGCAGTTAAGTGGGCCCTTGAGGGGTGTAGACACTGGTTGGAGGGGGCACCTCATCCTTTCGTGATCTGGATGGACCATAAGAACTTGGTCTCCATTCAAGAAGCCAAGAGGGTTGGACGCTCGCCAGGCTCTGTTTTTTAACAGGTTCGATTTCACACTAGCCTATTGCCCGGGATCGAAGAATCAGAAAGCAGACGCCCTGTCTCGCCAACACGATGTCTCTAACGAGGAGAGGGACCCCGAGCCCATCATCCCCAGCTCACGCATTGTTGCCCCTTTTGATATGTAGTATTGAAACCGCAGTCCGACAAGCTCAGACACAAGAACCTGACCCTGGAGGGGACCCACTAACAGACTTTATGTTCCGCGATCAGCCCGGGGTCTACAATGGGGACGCTCCTCTAAATGAACTCTAAATCCAGGGGTTAATCGGACACTGGAGTTCCTGAGGCGGAAATTCTGGTGGCCCAACATGATGGAGGATGTGAGATCCTTTTTGCGGCCTGTTCCATCTGTGCCCAAAGCAGGTCTTCGCGTCAGCGACTGGCCGGGTTGCTCTAACCTCTGCCCATCCCCAGCTGGCCTTGGTCTCATCTGTCTGTAGACTTTATCACAGGGTTACACCCATCCCATTGTCCTGGTGGTCGTCGATCGGTTCTCCAAGGCAGCAAATTTCATTGCATTAACCAAGTTGCCTTCAGTGAAGGAGACCGCTGATCTCATGATTATCCATGTATTTCGACTAAACGGACCTCCCCAGGACATTGTCACAGATCATGGGCCCCAGTTCGTCGCACGGCATTGGATGGCCTTCTGTTCCCTGTTGGGGGCATCGGTGAGTCTCCTCGGGGTTCCACCCTCAGTCGAATGGGCAAACTGAGCGGGTCAAGCAGGACCTGGAGAAGTTCCTCATCTGGGCGGAGTATGGTCATAACACACTGCTAAACTTGTCCACTGGACTCTCACCGTTTGAGTGTCAGTTTGGGTTCGCCATCAGAGGCAGAACAAGAGGCAGAAGCAGCTGAGGCGTTCATTCGACGATCAGATCCTCTTTGCTCCGCTCCTCTGTCCGACACCAACATCAGGCAAACCGGCACAGAAGACCTCTTCGGGTCTGCCGACCGGGTCAACGGTTGTGGCTGTCCACCCGTGATCTTCCCTGAAAGGTGGACTCGCGGAAGCTCGCTCCTTGCTACATTCAAGATCCTGAGTCGCATCAACCCGGTCACCTATCATCTCCAGCTACCCAGGTCCATGAGTAAGGACCAGTCCATTCCCTCCCCCCACACCTGCTCCTCCGCTCCCTCGACTTGTGGATGGCCGCCCGGTCTACGCGATCCGGTGTCTCTTGGAGTCTTGTAGGGTCCGAGGGACCCTGCAGTACCTGGTGGGCTGGGAGGGCTACAATCCAGAGTAGCGTGTGTGGGTGCCTGCCCAGTACATCCTGGATTAGGGTCTTGTTAGAGACTTCAAACAACTACATGGTGGTCGTCATGGCTTCGCGGCTGGAGCCACTCCTGGAAGGGGGGGTACTGTCATGGTTCCTTCTGGCACCAGAGGGTGGCAGAGACCGCCCTAGAAACTTTTATTGGGCTCAGGTGTGTCTTATTATTTCATGATTGTGTCCCTGTTAAAAGAGGTGTGTTTTCTGTGGTCCTTCACAGAAGCTTGAATTGTTAACCGTGTGCGGTCATTTCCTGAGTGAGTTTTCGAGACTTAGTGTTTGTTGTTTTTTCAAGTGTACTGTGATCCTGCGTTTCTCAGTTATATATTATGTTTATCCACTGATTCTTCCTCTGGTCTCTTCTCTACACTTTGGTCCAACCTAACCACGTCACAGTGAGAAGCCAGAAGACATGGGAGGGACGTGACTACTGATACAACCATTTTTAAAGAAAACCAGAGTTTCTATTGGACAAATGCATTCCCAAATAGTTCAGTTTGTTCTGGTTCTTTTTGGTTCCTAGTGAATCCTGTTGGAAGATACTGTATATCGATTACTACAGTGGGGAGAACAAGTATTTGATAAACTGACGATTTTGCAGGTTTTCCTACATACAAAGCATGTAGAGGTCTGTAATTTTTTATCATAGGTACACTTCAACTGTGAGAGACGGAATCTCAAACAAAAATCCAGAGAGAAAGGGTGGAAAGAGGTGATTTTATTTACCACTTTTGCCTTGTGCTCTATTAGACATATCTCTCATCACTTCAACCTATAAACGGAATAGGGGCTAGAGGCATCACTACAGACCCTGGTTCGATCCCGGGCTGTATCACAACCGGCCATGGTCGGAAGTCCTATAGGGCCGTGCATATTTGGCCCAGCGTGGTCCGGGTTAGGGCAGGGTTTGGCCTGAGTAGGCAGTCATTGTAAAATATGAATTTGTTCTTAACTGACTTGCCTAGTTAATAAAGGTTAAATCAAAAATACAATATATAATCTGTTGGAGACCTGATGTGCAGTAGCATGGGTGCACCACTAGGTGGTGATAACACCAGAGCCAGAGTCTCGCCACAGTGTAGTGAGTGCCTTCAGAAAGTATTCATACTCGTTGACTTTCTCAATTTTTTGTCACTGGCCTAATAATAATAATAATAATGTCAAAGTGGAATTATGTTTGTAAAAATGTTTACAAATGAATTAAAAATGAAAAGCTGAAATGTCTTGTGTCAATAAGTATTCAATCCCTTTGTTATGGAATAAAGTTCAGGAGTAAAAATATAAAAAAATATACAGAGTCCATGTGCATAATAAGTCACATGGGCTCTGTGTTCAATAATTGTGTTTAACAGGATTTTTTTATGACCTCATCTCTGTACCCCAACACATATAATTATCTGTAAGGTCCCTCAGTCGAGAAGTGGATTTAAAACACAGATTCAACCACAAAGACCAGGGAGGTTTTTTCAATGCCTCTTAAAGGTAAACCAAAAAAGAGAAATTAATTATCCATTTGACCAATGGTGCCGTTATTAATTACACTTTGGATGGTGTCACCCAGTCACGACAAAGATAAGATTTCTCTCAGTTGCTGGAGAGGAAGGAAACTGCTCAGGGATTTCACCATGAGGCCAATGGTGACTTTAAAACAGTTACAGAGTTTAATGGCTGTGATAGGAGAAAAATGAGGCTGGATCAAGTTATTGTAGTTGCTCCACAATACTAACATAAACGACAGAGTGAAAAGAAGGAAGATTTTACAGAGTACAAATATTCAAAAACATGCATCTTGTTTGCAATAAAGCACTAAAGTAAAACTGCTACAATTGTGGCAAAGAAACAAATTTATGTCCTGAATACAAAGCGTTAAGGGCCAAATCCAACACAACACATCCCTGAGTACCAGTCTTCATATTGTCAAGCGTGGTGGTGGCTGCATCATGTTAAGGGTATGCTTGGAATCGTTAAGGACTGGGGAGTTTTTCAGGATAAAAAGAAACGGAATAGAGCTAAGCTCAGGCACAATCCTGGTTCAGTCTGCTTTCCAACAGACACCGGGAGACAAATCCACCTTTCAGCAGGACAATAACCTAAAACACAAGGCCAAATATGCACTGGAGTTGCTTACCAAGACAATGTTGAATGATCCTATTATCATCATTATTACCATTGTAATTATTATTATCAGAATTGTTATTAGTATCATCATTATCGGCATTATTGTTGTCATTATTCTTATAATTATTGTCATTAATTATTATACTTATAGAAATTATTAATATTTTTCCTGATCCCTGAAATACAAATAAGATTGAAAATCGTGAAATAAGTATTTGTTGAAATGGACGGTTAAATCCAATGATGAACACATTGGAATTCATAGTTGCTGTTCCAGGTAAAACACCAAAAACAGATGAAAAATAAGTAAGTGGTCCTTCTGTAGCTCAGTTGGTAGAGCATGGCGCTTGTAACGCCAGGGTAGTGGGTTTGATCCCCGGGACCACCCATACGTAGAATGTATGCACACATGACTGTAAGTCGCTTTGGATAAAAGCGTCTGCTAAATGGCAATATTATTTATATATTAAGTAAAAAATAAATAAAAAAAGACGAACATGATGACTGTAAGAATGGAATACATTAGGTTGGCCATTTCTGTTTTCTTCCCTGATTCCACCGTTGCTCTGTGACTTGATCCCCATTTGACCAGATAATGAACATCCCAAATCATTTCACATTAAACAACCTTTGGTAATATATCTGTTATCGTTAAAAAATTGACTATGTGGAAGAAAGCAACTGTGTGTGACATGGAGAACGTTTTCATGTTCTCAACTAAATGTGTTTTTTTTTTTCTTTAATCAAAGTGGAATACAGAGTTCTTGCTCCATCTAACGCACTCTGAATAATGTCCATAGCAGATGAACATGAGATAATAATAATGACAGGATATGGCTTTCAGGTCATGTGTGTTTTGTGTTTCCCAGCATGATCCCCCATGTTGTATGATGACTAACATTCAAAATCATTTCACATGAAACAACCTTAAGTAGTTTATAATGTGAATACAGTCTTCCTGTCCCGGCTAAAAACAAATATGTTTACTAGTTAACCATCTGATTGATAGTTTATATAAATGCCATTAACTTTAGCTACATTGAAACTGCTGGGGAAAAGGTTGCTAGCTAATTTCCACCATCACTGCAGTGTAGATAACATTAGCTAGGTTTCCAGAAACTATTAACTATTAACTGTTCTTTACCTCATCCTCTTTTTTATTTATTTATTTTACCTTTTATTTTTTTTTTACCTTTATTTAACTAGGCAAGTCAGTTAAGAACAAATTCTTATTTTCAATGACGGCCTGGGAACAGTGGGTTAACTGCCTGTTCAGGGGCAGAACGACAGATTTGTACCTTGTCAGCTCGGGGATTTTGAACTTGCAACCTTTCGGTTACTAGTCCAACGCTCTAACCACTAGGCTACACTGCCGCCCCCCTCTCTTGCTCATGTGGATAGCTACTGTACTTCCTGATATTTGATTGATGGAACAATCAAGCCAATGGTTTGGCGGCTGTGGTTTTGGTAGAGGGAACTGATTGGTCAGGAGTAAAAGGTCCTGCCCCCCAGAGCGCAAATCAAGATTTTACTTGTAAATCTCTTCCTACAAATGTAGGAAGTGACAGAACTGAGCCAGCGCATATTCAAAATCTGCAAGTGTTTTTGATTCACAGCAGAATATTCATACTCTTAAATGGACTTGCAATAAAATCAATTACGCAAATCTTATTGAATGTATTCAGATGTCAAGTTACAAGTTTGCGACTGTTGTTAAATCTTTCACAAGTCATGATAAAGGCTTGCGAAATGAAATTACACATTTTGCGAATCGTCCTTGCAGCTACGAATCTGAATGTGCGACGTTCTAAATGCAAATTGACGTAGTTCTGTCATCATTATAATCCAATCAGAAGCTGTTTATTACTGATGTTTATCCGTGAGGCTTTTCCCGAGAGGGGTTTCACAAGAAGCCTATAGATCATATGGGAGTTGTTTTAGCATGGCTCATTTGCCTGCGCAGAACACTGTTTAATAAACATTGTTTTAGCACTTTGTTAAATGTCACAAATTATCCTCTGTTTTACTTAGGAAAATTGAGAATGATGGATCTGGAGGAGAAACAGGAAGCATTCTGAATGTATGTGTTCTGTTGATCAGGTTTTGTGTTTCTTAATCAAGAGTGTATTATATATTTTTACTCAGTGGTTGTAAAATCTGGTTTCCCTAAGAATGGAATAACACCAGCCCTAAGAGATGAATAACACCAGCCCTAAGAGTTGAATAACACCAGTCCTAAGAGTTGAATAACACCAGTCCTAAGAGTTGAATAACACCAGTCCTAAGAGTTGAATAACACCAGTCCTAAGAGTTGAATAACACCAGCCCTAAGAGTTGAATAACACCAGTCCTAAGAGTTGAATAACACCAGCCCTAAGAGTTGAATAACACCAGCCCTAAGAGTTGAATAACACCAGCCCTAAGAGTTGAATAACACCAACCCTAAGAGTTGAATAACACCAACCCTAAGAGTTGAATAACACCAGCCCTAAGAGTTGAATAACACCAGCCCTAAGAGATGAATAACACCAGCCCTAAGAGTTGAATAACACCAGCCCTAAGAGTTGAATAACACCAGCCCTAAGAGTTGAATAACACCAACCCTAAGAGTTGAATAACACCAACCCTAAGAGTTGAATAACACCAACCCTAAGAGATGAATAACACCAGCCCTAAGAGTTGAATAACACCAGCCCTAAGAGTTGAATAACACCAGTCCTAAGAGTTGAATAACACCAGCCCTAAGAGTTGAATAACACCAGCCCTAAGAGTTGAATAACACCAACCCTAAGAGTTGAATAACACCAGCCCTAAGAGTTGAATAACACCAGCCCTAAGAGTTGAATAACACCAGCCCTAAGAGTTGAATAACACCAGCCCTAAGAGTTGAATAACACCAGCCATAAGAGTTGAATAACACCAGCCCTAAGAGTTGAATAACACCAGCCCTAAGAGTTGAATAACACCAGCCCTAAGAGTTGAATAACACCAGCCCTAAGAGTTGAATAACACCAGCCCTAAGAGTTGAATAACACCAGCCCTAAGAGTTGAATAACACCAACCCTAAGAGTTGAATAACACCAACCCTAAGAGTTGAATAACACCAGCCCTAAGAGTTGAATAACACCAGCCCTAAGAGATGAATAACACCAGCCCTAAGAGTTGAATAACACCAGCCCTAAGAGTTGAATAACACCAGCCCTAAGAGTTGAATAACACCAGCCCTAAGAGTTGAATAACACCAACCCTAAGAGTTGAATAACACCAACCCTAAGAGTTGAATAACACCAACCCTAAGAGTTGAATAACACCAACCCTAAGAGATGAATAACACCAGCCCTAAGAGTTGAATAACACCAGCCCTAAGAGTTGAATAACACCAGTCCTAAGAGTTGAATAACACCAACCCTAAGAGTTGAATAACACCAGCCCTAAGAGTTGAATAACACCAGCCCTAAGAGTTGAATAACACCAGCCCTAAGAGTTGAATAACACCAGTCCTAAGAGTTGAATAACACCAGCCCTAAGAGTTGAATAACACCAACCCTAAGAGTTGAATAACACCAACCCTAAGAGTTGAATAACACCAGCTCTAAGAGATGAATAACACCAACCCTAAGAGTTGAATAACACCAGCTCTAAGAGTTGAATAACACCAGCCCTAAGAGTTGAATAACACCAGCCCTAAGAGTTGAATAACACCAGTCCTAAGAGTTGAATAACACCAGCCCTAAGAGTTGAATAACACCAGCCCTAAGAGTTGAATAACACCAACCCTAAGAGTTGAATAACACCAGTCCTAAGAGTTGAATAACACCAGCCCTAAGAGTTGAATAACACCAGCCCTAAGAGTTGAATAACACCAACCCTAAGAGTTGAATAACACCAGCCCTAAGAGTTGAATAACACCAGCCCTAAGAGTTGAATAACACCAGCCCTAAGAGTTGAATAACACCAACCCTAAGAGTTGAATAACACCAGCCCTAAGAGTTGAATAACACCAGCCCTAAGAGTTGAATAACACCAACCCTAAGAGTTGAATAACACCAACCCTAAGAGTTGAATAACACCAGCCCTAAGAGTTGAATAACACCAGCCCTAAGAGTTGAATAACACCAACCCTAAGAGTTGAATAACACCAACCCTAAGAGTTGAATAACACCAACCCTAAGAGTTGAATAACACCAGCCCTAAGAGTTGAATAACACCAGCCCTAAGAGTTGAATAACACCAGCCCTAAGAGTTGAATAACACCAGCCCTAAGAGTTGAATAACACCAGCCCTAAGAGTTGAATAACACCAGCCCTAAGAGTTGAATAACACCAACCCTAAGAGTTGAATAACACCAACCCTAAGAGTTGAATAACACCAGTCCTAAGAGTTGAATAACACCAGCCCTAAGAGTTGAATAACACCAACCCTAAGAGTTGAATAACACCAACCCTAAGAGTTGAATAACACCAGTCCTAAGAGTTGAATAACACCAGCCCTAAGAGTTGAATAACACCAGCCCTAAGAGTTGAATAACACCAGCCCTAAGAGTTGAATAACACCAGCCCTAAGAGTTGAATAACACCAGCCCTAAGAGTTGAATAACACCAGCCCTAAGAGTTGAATAACACCAACCCTAAGAGTTGAATAACACCAGCCCTAAGAGTTGAATAACACCAGCCCTAAGAGTTGAATAACACCAGCCCTAAGAGTTGAATAACACCAACCCTAAGAGTTGAATAACACCAACCCTAAGAGTTGAATAACACCAACCCTAAGAGTTGAATAACACCAGCCCTAAGAGTTGAATAACACCAGCCCTAAGAGTTGAATAACACCAGCCCTAAGAGTTGAATAACACCAACCCTAAGAGTTGAATAACACCAACCCTAAGAGTTGAATAACACCAACCCTAAGAGTTGAATAACACCAGCTCTAAGAGATGAATAACACCAGCCCTAAGAGTTGAATAACACCAGCCCTAAGAGTTGAATAACACCAGCCCTAAGAGTTGAATAACACCAACCCTAAGAGTTGAATAACACCAGCCCTAAGAGTTGAATAACACCAACCCTAAGAGTTGAATAACACCAACCCTAAGAGTTGAATAACACCAGTCCTAAGAGTTGAATAACACCAGCCCTAAGAGTTGAATAACACCAGCCCTAAGAGTTGAATAATACCAACCCTAAGAGTTGAATAACACCAACCCTAAGAGTTGAATAACACCAACCCTAAGAGTTGAATAACACCAGCCCTAAGAGTTGAATAACACCAACCCTAAGAGATGAATAACACCAGCCCTAAGAGTTGATTAACACCAACCCTAAGAGTTGAATAACACCAACCCTAAGAGTTGAATAACACCAGCCCTAAGAGTTGAATAACACCAGCCATAAGAGTTGAATAACACCAGCCCTAAGAGTTGAATAACACCAGCCCTAAGAGTTGAATAACACCAGCCCTAAGAGTTGAATAACACCAGCCCTAAGAGTTGAATAACACCAGCCCTAAGAGTTGAATAACACCAGCCCTAAGAGTTGAATAACACCAGCCCTAAGAGATGAATAACACCAGCCCTAAGAGTTGAATAACACCAGCCCCAAGAGTTGAATAACACTAGCCCTAAGAGATGAATAACACCAGCCCTAAGAGATGAATAACACCAGCCCTAAGAGATGAATAACACCAGCCCTAAGAGTTGAATAACACCAGTCCTAAGAGTTGAATAACACCAGCCCCAAGAGTTGAATAACACCAGCCCTAAGAGTTGAATAACACCAGCCCTAAGAGTTGAATAACACCAGCCCCAAGAGTTGAATAACACTAGCCCTAAGAGATGAATAACACCAGCCCTAAGAGTTGAATAACACCAGCCCTAAGAGTTGAATAACACCAGCCCCAAGAGTTGAATAACACTAGCCCTAAGAGATGAATAACACCAGCCCTAAGAGATGAATAACACCAGCCCTAAGAGATGAATAACACCAGCCCTAAGAGTTGAATAACACCAGTCCTAAGAGTTGAATAACACCAACCCTAAGAGATGAATAACACCAGCCCTAAGAGTTGAATAACACCAGCCCTAAGAGTTGAATAACACCAGCCCTAAGAGTTGAATAACACCAACCCTAAGAGTTGAATAACACCAGCCCTAAGAGTTGAATAACACCAACCCTAAGAGTTGAATAACACCAGCCCTAAGAGTTGAATAACACCAACCCTAAGAGTTGAATAACACCAACCCTAAGAGTTGAATAACACCAGCCCTAAGGAATAATAACACCAACCCTAAGAGATGAATAACACCAGCCCTAAGAGTTGAATAACACCAACCCTAAGAGTTGAATAACACCAGCCCTAAGAGTTGAATAACACCAGCCCTAAGAGTTTAATAACACCAGCCCTAAGAGTTTAATAACACCAGCCCTAAGAGTTGAATAACACCAGCCCTAAGAGTTGAATAACACCAAATCAAATCAAATCAAATCAAATGTATTTATATAGCCCTTCGTACATCAGCTGATATCTCAAAGTGCTGTACAGAAACCCAGCCTAAAACCCCAAACAGCAAACAATGCAGGTGTAAAAGCACAGTGGCTAGGAAAAACTCCCTAGAAAGGCCAAAACCTAGGAAGAAACCTAGAGAGGAACCGGGCTATGTGGGGTGGCCAGCCCTCTTCTGGCTGTGCCGTGTAGAGATTATAACAGAACATGACCAAGATGTTCAAATGTTCATAAATGACCAGCATGGTCGAATAATAATAAGGCAGAACAGTTGAAACTGGAGCAGCAGCACAGTCAGGTGGACTGGGGACAGCAAGGAGCCTTCATGTCAGGTAGTCCTGGGGCACGGTCCTAGGGCTCAGGTCAGTTGAAACTGGAGCAGGAGCATGGCCAGGTGGACTGGGGACAGCAAGGAGTCCTCATGTCAGGTAGTCCTGGGACATGGTCCTAGGGCTCAGGTCCTCCGAGAGAGAGAAAGAAAGAGAGAAGGAGAGAATTAGAGAACGCACACTTAGATTCACACAGGACACCGAATAGGACAGGAGAAGTACTCCAGATATAACAAACTGACCCTAGCCCCCGACACATAAACTACTGCAGCATAAATACTGGAGGCTGAGACAGGAGGGGTCAGGAGACACTGTGGCCCCATCCGAGGACACCCCGGACAGGGCCAAACAGGAAGGATATAACCCCACCCACTTTGCCAAAGCACATCCCCCACACCACTAGAGGGATATCTTCAACCACCAACTTACCATCCTGAGACAAGGCCGAGTATAGCCCACAAAGATCTCCGCCACGGTACAACCCAAGGGGGGCAACCCAGACAGGCCGACCACAACAGTGAATCAACCCACCCAGGTGACGCACCCCCAGGGACGGCACGAGAGAGCCCCAGCAAGCCAGTGACTCAGCCCCCGTAACAGGGTTAGAGGCAGAGAATCCCAGTGGAAAGAGGGGAACCGGCCAGGCAGAGACAGCAAGGGCGGTTCGTTGCTCCAGAGCCTTTCCGTTCACCTTCCCACTCCTGGGCCAGACTACACTCAATCATATGACCCACTGAAGAGATGAGTCTTCAGTAAAGACTTAAAGGTTGAGACCGAGTTTGCGTCTCTGACATGGGTAGGCAGACCGTTCCATAAAAATGGAGCTCTATAGGAGAAAGCCCTGCCTCCAGCTGTTTGCTTAGAAATTCTAGGGACAATTAGGAGGCCTGCGTCTTGTGACCGTAGCGTACGTGTAGGTATGTACGGCAGGACCAAATCAGAGAGGTAGGTAGGAGCAAGCCCATGTAATGCTTTGTAGGTTAGCAGTAAAACCTTGACATCAGCCCTTGCTTTGACAGGAAGCCAGTGTAGAGAGGCTAGCACTGGAGTAATATGATCAAATTTTTGGTTCTAGTCAGGATTCTAGCAGCCGTATTTAGCACTAACTGAAGTTTATTTAGTGCTTTATCCGGGTAGCCGGAAAATAGAGCATTGCAGTAGTCTAACCTAGAAGTGACAAAAGCATGGATTAATTTTTCTGCATCATTTTTGGACAGAAAGTTTCTGATTTTTGCAATGTTACGTAGATGGAAAAAAGCTGTCCTCGAAATGGTCTTGATATGTTCTTCAAAAGAGAGATCAGGGTCCAGAGTAACGCCGAGGTCCTTCACAGTTTTATTTGAGACGACTGTACAACCATTAAGATTAATTGTCAGATTCAACAGAAGATCTCTTTGTTTCTTGGGACCTAGAACAAGCATCTCTGTTTTGTCCGAAGTTTAATAGTAGAAAGTTTGCAGCCATCCACTTCCTTATGTCTGAAACACATGCTTCTAGCGAGGGCAATTTTGGGGCTTCACCATGTTTCATTGAAATGTACAGCTGTGTGTCATCCGCATAGCAGTGAAAGTTTACATTATGTTTTCGAATAACATCCCCAAGAGGTAAAATATATAGTGAAAACAATAGTGGTCCTAAAACAGAACCTTGAGGAACACCGAAATGTACAGTTGATTTGTCAGAGGACAAACCATTCACAGAGACAAACTGATATCTTTCCGACAGATAAGACCTAAACCAGGCCAGAACATGTCCGTGTAGACCAATTTGGGTTTCCAATCTCTCCAAAAGAATGTGGTGATCGATGGTATCAAAAGCAGCACTAAGGTCTAGGAGCACGAGGACAGATGCAGAGCCTCGGTCCGATGCCATTAAAATGTAATTTACCACCTTCACAAGTGCCGTCTCAGTGCTATGATGGGGTCTAAAACCAGACTGAAGCATTTCGTATACATTGTTTGTCTTCAGGAAGGCAGTTAGTTGCTGCGCAACAGCCTTCTCTAAAATCTTTGAGAGGAATGGAAGATTCGATATAGGCCGATAGTTTTTTATATTTTCTGGGTCAAGGTTTGGCTTTTTCAAGAGAGGCTTTATTACTGCCACTTTTAGTGAGTTTGGTACACATCCAGTGGATAGAGAGCCGTTTATTATGTTCAACATAGGAGGGCCAAGCACAGGAAGCAGCTCTTTCAGTAGTTTAGTTGGGATAGGGTCCAGTATACAGCTTGAAGGTTTAGAGGCCATGATTATTTTCATCATTGTGTCAAGAGATATAGTACTAAAACACTTGAGCGTCTCTCTTGATCCTAGGTCCTGGCAGAGTTGTGCAGACTCAGGACAACTGAGGTTTGGAGGAATACGCAGGTTTAAAGAGGAGTCCGTAATTTGCTTTCTAATAATCATAATCTTTTCCTCAAAGAAGTTCATGAATTTATCACTGCTAAAGTGAAAGTCATCCTCTCTTGGGGAATGCTGCTTTTTAGTTAGCTTTGCCACAGTATCAAAAAGGAATTTCGGATTGTTCTTATTTTCCTCAATTAAGTTTGAAAAATAGGACGATCGAGCAGCAGTAAGGGCTCTTCGGTACTGCACGGTACCGTCCTTCCAAGCTAGTCGGAAGACTTCCAGTTTGGTGTGGCGCCATTTCCGTTCCAATTTTCTGGAAGCTTGCTTCAGAGCTCGGGTATTTTCTGTGTACCAGGGAGCTAGTTTCTTATGAGACATTTTTTTAGTTTTTAGGGGTGCAACTGCATCTAGGGTATTGCGCAAGGTTAAATTGAGATCCTCAGTTAGGTGGTTAACGGATTTTTGTCCTCTGGCGTCCTTGGGTAGGCAGAGGGAGTCTGGAAGGGCATCAAGGAATCTTTGTGTTGTCTGTGAATTTATAGCACGACTTTTGATGTTCCTTGGTTGGGGTCTGAGCAGATTATTTGTTGCAATTGCAAACGTAATAAAATGGTGGTCCGATAGTCCAGGATTATGAGGAAAAACATTAAGATCCACAACATTTATTCCATGGGACAAAACTAGGTCCAGCGTATGACTGTGACAGTGAGTGGGTCCAGAGACATGTTGGACAAAACCCACTGAGTCGATGATGGCTCCAAAAGCCTTTTGGAGTGGGTCTGTGGACTTTTCCATGTGAATATTAAAGTCACCAAAGATTAGAATATTATCTGCAATGACTACAAGGTCTGATAGGAATTCAGGGAACTCAGTGAGAAACGCTGTATATGGCCCAGGAGGCCTGTAAACAGTAGCTATAAAACCCTAAGAGTTGAATAACACCAGCCCTAAGGAATAATAACACCAGCCCTAAGAGTTGAATAACACCAGCCCTAAGAGTTTAATAACACCAGCCCTAAGAGTTGAATAACACCAGCCCTAAGAGTTGAATAACACCAACCCTAAGAGTTGAATAACACCAGCCCTAAGAGTTGAATAACACCAACCCTAAGAGTTGAATAACACCAGCCCTAAGAGTTGAATAACACCAGCCCTAAGAGTTGAATAACACCAGCCCTAAGAGTTGAATAACACCAGCCCTAAGAGTTGAATAACACCAACCCTAAGAGTTGAATAACACCAGCCCTAAGAGTTGAATAACACCAGCCCTAAGAGTTGAATAACACCAGCCCTAAGAGTTGAATAACACCAGCCCTAAGAGATGAATAACACCAGCCCTAAGAGATGAATAACACCAGCCCTAAGAGATGAATAACACCAGCCCTAAGAGATGAATAACACCAGCCCTAAGAGATGAATAACACCAGCCCTAAGAGATGAATAACACCAGCCCTAAGAGATGAATAACACCAGCCCTAAGAGATGAATAACACCAGCCCTAAGAGATGAATAACACCAGCCCTAAGAGTTGAATAACACCAACCCTAAGAGTTGAATAACACCAGCCCTAAGAGATGAATAACACCAGCCCTAAGAGTTGAATAACACCAGCCCTAAGAGTTGAATAACACCAGCCCTAAGAGTTGAATAACACCAGCCCTAAGAGTTGAATAACACCAGCCCTAAGAGATGAATAACACCAGCCCTAAGAGTTGAATAACACCAACCCTAAGAGTTGAATAACACCAGCCCTAAGAGTTGAATAACACCAGCCCTAAGAGTTGAATAACACCAGCCCTAAGAGTTGAATAACACCAACCCTAAGAGTTGAATAACACCAGCCCTAAGAGTTGAATAACACCAGCTCTAAGAGTTGAATAACACCAGCCCTAAGAGTTGAATAACACCAACCCTAAGAGTTGAATAACACCAGCTCTAAGAGATGAATAACACCAGCCCTAAGAGATGAATAACACCAGCCCTAAGAGTTGAATAACACCAACCCTAAGAGTTGAATAACACCAGCTCTAAGAGATGAATAACACCAACCCTAAGAGTTGAATAACACCAACCCTAAGAGTTGAATAACACCAGCTCTAAGAGATGAATAACACCAACCCTAAGAGTTGAATAACACCAGCTCTAAGAGTTGAATAACACCAGCCCTAAGAGTTTAATAACACCAGCCCTAAGAGTTGAATAACACCAACCCTAAGAGTTGAATAACACCAGCTCTAAGAGATGAATAACACCAACCCTAAGAGTTGAATAACACCAACCCTAAGAGTTGAATAACACCAGCCCTAAGAGTTGAATAACACCAGCCCTAAGAGATGAATAACACCAGCCCTAAGAGTTGAATAACACCAGCCCTAAGAGTTGAATAACACCAACCCTAAGAGTTGAATAACACCAGCCCTAAGAGTTGAATAACACCAGCTCTAAGAGATGAATAACACCAGCCCTAAGAGTTGAATAACACCAGCCCTAAGAGTTGAATAACACCAACCCTAAGAGTTGAATAACACCAGCCCTAAGAGTTGAATAACACCAGCTCTAAGAGTTGAATAACACCAGCCCTAAGAGTTGAATAACACCAGCCCTAAGAGTTGAATAACACCAACCCTAAGAGTTGAATAACACCAGCCCTAAGAGATGAATAACACCAGCCCTAAGAGTTGAATAACACCAGCCCTAAGAGTTGAATAACACCAGCCCTAAGAGTTGAATAACACCAGCTCTAAGAGTTGAATAACACCAGCTCTAAGAGTTGAATAACACCAACCCTAAGAGTTGAATAACACCAACCCTAAGAGTTGAATAACACCAGCTCTAAGAGTTGAATAACACCAGCCCTAAGAGATGAATAACACCAACCCTAAGAGTTGAATAACACCAGCCCTAAGAGTTGAATAACACCAGCCCTAAGAGTTGAATAACACCAACCCTAAGAGTTGAATAACACCAACCCTAAGAGTTGAATAACACCAACCCTAAGAGTTGAATAACACCAGCCCTAAGAGTTGAATAACACCAGCCCTAAGAGTTGAATAACACCAACCCTAAGAGTTGAATAACACCAGCCCTAAGAGTTGAATAACACCAGCCCTAAGAGTTGAATAACACCAGCCCTAAGAGTTGAATAACACCAGCCCTAAGAGTTGAATAACACCAGCCCTAAGAGATGAATAACACCAGCCCTAAGAGATGAATAACACCAGCCCTAAGAGATGAATAACACCAGCCCTAAGAGATGAATAACACCAGCCCTAAGAGTTGAATAACACCAGCCCTAAGAGTTGAATAACACCAGCCCTAAGAGATGAATAACACCAACCCCCCTAAGAGTTGAATAACACCAGCTCTAAGAGATGAATAACACCAGCCCTAAGAGTTGAATAACACCAGCCCTTAGAGTTGAATAACACCAACCCTAAGAGTTGAATAACACCAGCCCTAAGAGTTGAATAACACCAACCCTAAGAGTTGAATAACACCAACCCTAAGAGTTGAATAACACCAACCCTAAGAGTTTAATAACACCAGCTCTAAGAGTTGAATAACACCAGCCCTAAGAGTTGAATAACACCAGCCCTAAGAGTTGAATAACACCAGCCCTAAGAGTTGAATAACACCAGCCCTAAGAGTTGAATAACACCAGCCCTAAGAGTTGAATAACACCAGCCCTAAGAGTTGAATAACACCAGCCCTAAGAGTTGAATAACACCAGCCCTAAGAGTTGAATAACACCAGCCCTAAGAGTTGAATAACACCAGCCCTAAGAGTTGAATAACACCAGCCCTAAGAGTTGAATAACACCAGCCCTAAGAGTTGAATAACACCAGCCCTAAGAGTTGAATAACACCAGCCCTAAGAGATGAATAACACCAGCCCTAAGAGTTGAATAACACCAGCCCTAAGAGTTGAATAACACCAGCCCTAAGAGTTGAATAACACCAGCCCTAAGAGTTGAATAACACCAACCCTAAGAGTTGAATAACACCAGCCCTAAGAGTTGAATAACACCAGCCCTAAGAGTTGAATAACACCAGCCCTAAGAGTTGAATAAAACCAGCCCTAAGAGTTGAATAACACCAGCCCTAAGAGTTGAATAACACCAACCCTAAGAGTTGAATAACACCAGCCCTAAGAGATGAATAACACCAGCCCTAAGAGTTGAATAACACCAGCCCTAAGAGTTGAATAACACCAGCCCTAAGAGTTGAATAACACCAGCCCTAAGGAATAATAACACCAGCCCTAAGAGTTGAATAACACCAGCCCTAAGAGTTGAATAACACCAGCCCTAAGAGTTGAATAACACCAGCCCTAAGAGTTGAATAACACCAACCCTAAGAGTTGAATAACACCAGCCCTAAGAGATGAATAACACCAGCCCTAAGAGTTGAATAACACCAGCCCTAAGAGTTGAATAACACCAGCTCTAAGAGTTGAATAACACCAGCTCTAAGAGTTGAATAACACCAACCCTAAGAGTTGAATAACACCAACCCTAAGAGTTGAATAACACCAGTCCTAAGAGTTGAATAACACCAACCCTAAGAGATGAATAACACCAGCCCTAAGAGTTGAATAACACCAGCCCTAAGAGTTGAATAACACCAGCCCTAAGAGTTGAATAACACCAACCCTAAGAGTTGAATAACACCAGCCCTAAGAGTTGAATAACACCAACCCTAAGAGTTGAATAACACCAGCCCTAAGAGTTGAATAACACCAACCCTAAGAGTTGAATAACACCAACCCTAAGAGTTGAATAACACCAGCCCTAAGGAATAATAACACCAACCCTAAGAGATGAATAACACCAGCCCTAAGAGTTGAATAACACCAACCCTAAGAGTTGAATAACACCAGCCCTAAGAGTTGAATAACACCAGCCCTAAGAGTTTAATAACACCAGCCCTAAGAGTTTAATAACACCAGCCCTAAGAGTTGAATAACACCAGCCCTAAGAGTTGAATAACACCAAATCAAATCAAATCAAATCAAATGTATTTATATAGCCCTTCGTACATCAGCTGATATCTCAAAGTGCTGTACAGAAACCCAGCCTAAAACCCCAAACAGCAAACAATGCAGGTGTAAAAGCACAGTGGCTAGGAAAACTCCCTAGAAAGGCCAAAACCTAGGAAGAAACCTAGAGAGGAACCGGGCTATGTGGGGTGGCCAGCCCTCTTCTGGCTGTGCCGTGTAGAGATTATAACAGAACATGACCAAGATGTTCAAATGTTCATAAATGACCAGCATGGTCGAATAATAATAAGGCAGAACAGTTGAAACTGGAGCAGCAGCACAGTCAGGTGGACTGGGGACAGCAAGGAGCCTTCATGTCAGGTAGTCCTGGGGCACGGTCCTAGGGCTCAGGTCAGTTGAAACTGGAGCAGGAGCATGGCCAGGTGGACTGGGGACAGCAAGGAGTCCTCATGTCAGGTAGTCCTGGGACATGGTCCTAGGGCTCAGGTCCTCCGAGAGAGAGAAAGAAAGAGAGAAGGAGAGAATTAGAGAACGCACACTTAGATTCACACAGGACACCGAATAGGACAGGAGAAGTACTCCAGATATAACAAACTGACCCTAGCCCCCGACACATAAACTACTGCAGCATAAATACTGGAGGCTGAGACAGGAGGGGTCAGGAGACACTGTGGCCCCATCCGAGGACACCCCGGACAGGGCCAAACAGGAAGGATATAACCCCACCCACTTTGCCAAAGCACATCCCCCACACCACTAGAGGGATATCTTCAACCACCAACTTACCATCCTGAGACAAGGCCGAGTATAGCCCACAAAGATCTCCGCCACGGTACAACCCAAGGGGGGCAACCCAGACAGGCCGACCACAACAGTGAATCAACCCACCCAGGTGACGCACCCCCCAGGGACGGCACGAGAGAGCCCCAGCAAGCCAGTGACTCAGCCCCGTAACAGGGTTAGAGGCAGAGAATCCCAGTGGAAAGAGGGGAACCGGCCAGGCAGAGACAGCAAGGGCGGTTCGTTGCTCCAGAGCCTTTCCGTTCACCTTCCCACTCCTGGGCCAGACTACACTCAATCATATGACCCACTGAAGAGATGAGTCTTCAGTAAAGACTTAAAGGTTGAGACCGAGTTTGCGTCTCTGACATGGGTAGGCAGACCGTTCCATAAAAATGGAGCTCTATAGGAGAAAGCCCTGCCTCCAGCTGTTTGCTTAGAAATTCTAGGGACAATTAGGAGGCCTGCGTCTTGTGACCGTAGCGTACGTGTAGGTATGTACGGCAGGACCAAATCAGAGAGGTAGGTAGGAGCAAGCCCATGTAATGCTTTGTAGGTTAGCAGTAAAACCTTGACATCAGCCCTTGCTTTGACAGGAAGCCAGTGTAGAGAGGCTAGCACTGGAGTAATATGATCAAATTTTTTGGTTCTAGTCAGGATTCTAGCAGCCGTATTTAGCACTAACTGAAGTTTATTTAGTGCTTTATCCGGGTAGCCGGAAAATAGAGCATTGCAGTAGTCTAACCTAGAAGTGACAAAAGCATGGATTAATTTTTCTGCATCATTTTTGGACAGAAAGTTTCTGATTTTTGCAATGTTACGTAGATGGAAAAAGCTGTCCTCGAAATGGTCTTGATATGTTCTTCAAAAGAGAGATCAGGGTCCAGAGTAACGCCGAGGTCCTTCACAGTTTTATTTGAGACGACTGTACAACCATTAAGATTAATTGTCAGATTCAACAGAAGATCTCTTTGTTTCTTGGGACCTAGAACAAGCATCTCTGTTTTGTCCGAGTTTAATAGTAGAAAGTTTGCAGCCATCCACTTCCTTATGTCTGAAACACATGCTTCTAGCGAGGGCAATTTTGGGGCTTCACCATGTTTCATTGAAATGTACAGCTGTGTGTCATCCGCATAGCAGTGAAAGTTTACATTATGTTTTCGAATAACATCCCCAAGAGGTAAAATATATAGTGAAAACAATAGTGGTCCTAAAACAGAACCTTGAGGAACACCGAAATGTACAGTTGATTTGTCAGAGGACAAACCATTCACAGAGACAAACTGATATCTTTCCGACAGATAAGACCTAAACCAGGCCAGAACATGTCCGTGTAGACCAATTTGGGTTTCCAATCTCTCCAAAAGAATGTGGTGATCGATGGTATCAAAAGCAGCACTAAGGTCTAGGAGCACGAGGACAGATGCAGAGCCTCGGTCCGATGCCATTAAAATGTAATTTACCACCTTCACAAGTGCCGTCTCAGTGCTATGATGGGGTCTAAAACCAGACTGAAGCATTTCGTATACATTGTTTGTCTTCAGGAAGGCAGTTAGTTGCTGCGCAACAGCCTTCTCTAAAATCTTTGAGAGGAATGGAAGATTCGATATAGGCCGATAGTTTTTTATATTTTCTGGGTCAAGGTTTGGCTTTTTCAAGAGAGGCTTTATTACTGCCACTTTTAGTGAGTTTGGTACACATCCAGTGGATAGAGAGCCGTTTATTATGTTCAACATAGGAGGGCCAAGCACAGGAAGCAGCTCTTTCAGTAGTTTAGTTGGGATAGGGTCCAGTATACAGCTTGAAGGTTTAGAGGCCATGATTATTTTCATCATTGTGTCAAGAGATATAGTACTAAAACACTTGAGCGTCTCTCTTGATCCTAGGTCCTGGCAGAGTTGTGCAGACTCAGGACAACTGAGGTTTGGAGGAATACGCAGGTTTAAAGAGGAGTCCGTAATTTGCTTTCTAATAATCATAATCTTTTCCTCAAAGAAGTTCATGAATTTATCACTGCTAAAGTGAAAGTCATCCTCTCTTGGGGAATGCTGCTTTTAGTTAGCTTTGCCACAGTATCAAAAAGGAATTTCGGATTGTTCTTATTTTCCTCAATTAAGTTTGAAAAATAGGACGATCGAGCAGCAGTAAGGGCTCTTCGGTACTGCACGGTACCGTCCTTCCAAGCTAGTCGGAAGACTTCCAGTTTGGTGTGGCGCCATTTCCGTTCCAATTTTCTGGAAGCTTGCTTCAGAGCTCGGGTATTTTCTGTGTACCAGGGAGCTAGTTTCTTATGAGACATTTTTTTAGTTTTTAGGGGTGCAACTGCATCTAGGGTATTGCGCAAGGTTAAATTGAGATCCTCAGTTAGGTGGTTAACGGATTTTGTCCTCTGGCGTCCTTGGGTAGGCAGAGGGAGTCTGGAAGGGCATCAAGGAATCTTTGTGTTGTCTGTGAATTTATAGCACGACTTTTGATGTTCCTTGGTTGGGGTCTGAGCAGATTATTTGTTGCAATTGCAAACGTAATAAAATGGTGGTCCGATAGTCCAGGATTATGAGGAAAACATTAAGATCCACAACATTTATTCCATGGGACAAAACTAGGTCCAGCGTATGACTGTGACAGTGAGTGGGTCCAGAGACATGTTGGACAAAACCCACTGAGTCGATGATGGCTCCAAAAGCCTTTTGGAGTGGGTCTGTGGACTTTTCCATGTGAATATTAAAGTCACCAAAGATTAGAATATTATCTGCAATGACTACAAGGTCTGATAGGAATTCAGGGAACTCAGTGAGAAACGCTGTATATGGCCCAGGAGGCCTGTAAACAGTAGCTATAAAACCCTAAGAGTTGAATAACACCAGCCCTAAGGAATAATAACACCAGCCCTAAGAGTTGAATAACACCAGCCCTAAGAGTTTAATAACACCAGCCCTAAGAGTTGAATAACACCAGCCCTAAGAGTTGAATAACACCAACCCTAAGAGTTGAATAACACCAGCCCTAAGAGTTGAATAACACCAACCCTAAGAGTTGAATAACACCAGCCCTAAGAGTTGAATAACACCAGCCCTAAGAGTTGAATAACACCAGCCCTAAGAGTTGAATAACACCAGCCCTAAGAGTTGAATAACACCAACCCTAAGAGTTGAATAACACCAGCCCTAAGAGTTGAATAACACCAGCCCTAAGAGTTGAATAACACCAGCCCTAAGAGTTGAATAACACCAGCCCTAAGAGATGAATAACACCAGCCCTAAGAGATGAATAACACCAGCCTAAGAGATGAATAACACCAGCCCTAAGAGATGAATAACACCAGCCCTAAGAGATGAATAACACCAGCCCTAAGAGATGAATAACACCAGCCCTAAGAGATGAATAACACCAGCCCTAAGAGATGAATAACACCAGCCCTAAGAGATGAATAACACCAGCCCTAAGAGTTGAATAACACCAACCCTAAGAGTTGAATAACACCAGCCCTAAGAGATGAATAACACCAGCCCTAAGAGTTGAATAACACCAGCCCTAAGAGTTGAATAACACCAGCCCTAAGAGTTGAATAACACCAGCCCTAAGAGTTGAATAACACCAGCCCTAAGAGATGAATAACACCAGCCCTAAGAGTTGAATAACACCAACCCTAAGAGTTGAATAACACCAGCCCTAAGAGTTGAATAACACCAGCCCTAAGAGTTGAATAACACCAGCCCTAAGAGTTGAATAACACCAACCCTAAGAGTTGAATAACACCAGCCCTAAGAGTTGAATAACACCAGCTCTAAGAGTTGAATAACACCAGCCCTAAGAGTTGAATAACACCAACCCTAAGAGTTGAATAACACCAGCTCTAAGAGATGAATAACACCAGCCCTAAGAGATGAATAACACCAGCCCTAAGAGTTGAATAACACCAACCCTAAGAGTTGAATAACACCAGCTCTAAGAGATGAATAACACCAACCCTAAGAGTTGAATAACACCAACCCTAAGAGTTGAATAACACCAGCTCTAAGAGATGAATAACACCAACCCTAAGAGTTGAATAACACCAGCTCTAAGAGTTGAATAACACCAGCCCTAAGAGTTTAATAACACCAGCCCTAAGAGTTGAATAACACCAACCCTAAGAGTTGAATAACACCAGCTCTAAGAGATGAATAACACCAACCCTAAGAGTTGAATAACACCAACCCTAAGAGTTGAATAACACCAGCCCTAAGAGAATAACACCAGTTGAATAACACCAGCCCTAAGAGTTGAATAACACCAGCCCTAAGAGTTGAATAACACCAGCCCTAAGAGATGAATAACACCAACCCTAAGAGTTGAATAACACCAACCCTAAGAGTTGAATAACACCAGCTCTAAGAGATGAATAACACCAGCCCTAAGAGTTGAATAACACCAGCCCTAAGAGTTGAATAACACCAACCCTAAGAGTTGAATAACACCAGCCCTAAGAGTTGAATAACACCAGCTCTAAGAGTTGAATAACACCAGCCCTAAGAGTTGAATAACACCAGCCCTAAGAGTTGAATAACACCAACCCTAAGAGTTGAATAACACCAGCCCTAAGAGATGAATAACACCAGCCCTAAGAGTTGAATAACACCAGCCCTAAGAGTTGAATAACACCAGCCCTAAGAGTTGAATAACACCAGCCTAAGAGTTGAATAACACCAGCTCTAAGAGTTGAATAACACCAACCCTAAGAGTTGAATAACACCAACCCTAAGAGTTGAATAACACCAGCTCTAAGAGTTGAATAACACCAGCCCTAAGAGATGAATAACACCAACCCTAAGAGTTGAATAACACCAGCCCTAAGAGTTGAATAACACCAGCCCTAAGAGTTGAATAACACCAACCCTAAGAGTTGAATAACACCAACCCTAAGAGTTGAATAACACCAACCCTAAGAGTTGAATAACACCAGCCCTAAGAGTTGAATAACACCAGCCCTAAGAGTTGAATAACACCAACCTAAGAGTTGAATAACACCAGCCCTAAGAGTTGAATAACACCAGCCCTAAGAGTTGAATAACACCAGCCCTAAGAGTTGAATAACACCAGCCCTAAGAGTTGAATAACACCAGCCCTAAGAGATGAATAACACCAGCCCTAAGAGATGAATAACACCAGCCCTAAGAGATGAATAACACCAGCCCTAAGAGATGAATAACACCAGCCCTAAGAGTTGAATAACACCAGCCCTAAGAGTTGAATAACACCAGCCCTAAGAGATGAATAACACCAACCCCTAAGAGTTGAATAACACCAGCTCTAAGAGATGAATAACACCAGCCCTAAGAGTTGAATAACACCAGCCCTTAGAGTTGAATAACACCAACCCTAAGAGTTGAATAACACCAGCCCTAAGAGTTGAATAACACCAACCCTAAGAGTTGAATAACACCAACCCTAAGAGTTGAATAACACCAACCTAAGAGTTTAATAACACCAGCTCTAAGAGTTGAATAACACCAGCCCTAAGAGTTGAATAACACCAGCCCTAAGAGTTGAATAACACCAGCCCTAAGAGTTGAATAACACCAGCCCTAAGAGTTGAATAACACCAGCCCTAAGAGTTGAATAACACCAGCCCTAAGAGTTGAATAACACCAGCCCTAAGAGTTGAATAACACCAGCCCTAAGAGTTGAATAACACCAGCCCTAAGAGTTGAATAACACCAGCCCTAAGAGTTGAATAACACCAGCCCTAAGAGTTGAATAACACCAGCCCTAAGAGTTGAATAACACCAGCCCTAAGAGTTGAATAACACCAGCCCTAAGAGTTGAATAACACCAGCCCTAAGAGTTGAATAACACCAGCCCTAAGAGTTGAATAACACCAGCCCTAAGAGTTGAATAACACCAGCCCTAAGAGTTGAATAACACCAGCCCTAAGAGTTGAATAACACCAACCCTAAGAGTTGAATAACACCAGCCTAAGAGTTGAATAACACCAGCCCTAAGAGTTGAATAACACCAGCCCTAAGAGTTGAATAAAACCAGCCCTAAGAGTTGAATAACACCAGCCCTAAGAGTTGAATAACACCAAGCCTAAGAGTTGAATAACACCAGCCCTAAGAGTTGAATAACACCAGCCCTAAGAGTTGAATAACACCAGCCCTAAGAGTTGAATAACACCAGCCCTAAGAGTTGAATAACACCAGCCCTAAGAGAATGAATAACACCAGCCTAAGAGTTGAATAACACCAGCCCTAAGAGTTGAATAACACCAGCCCTAAGAGTTGAATAACACCAGCCCTAAGAGTTGAATAACACCAGCCCTAAGAGTTGAATAACACCAGCCCTAAGAGATGAATAACACCAGCCCTAAGAGTTGAATAACACCAGCCCTAAGAGTTGAATAACACCAGCTCTAAGAGTTGAATAACACCAGCCTAAGAGTTGAATAACACCAACCCTAAGAGTTGAATAACACCAACCCTAAGAGTTGAATAACACCAGCCCTAAGAGTTGAATAACACCAGCCCTAAGAGTTGAATAACACCAACCCTAAGAGTTGAATAACACCAGCCCTAAGAGTTGAATAACACCAACCCTAAGAGTTGAATAACACCAGCCCTAAGAGTTGAATAACACCAGCCCTAAGAGTTGAATAACACCAGCCTAAGAGTTGAATAACACCAGCCCTAAGAGTTGAATAACACCAGCCCTAAGAGTTGAATAACACCAGCCCTAAGAGTTGAATAACACCAACCCTAAGAGTTGAATAACACCAGCCCTAAGAGTTGAATAACACCAGCCCTAAGAGTTGAATAACACCAGCCCTAAGAGTTGAATAACACCAGCCCTAAGAGTTGAATAACACCAGCCCTAAGAGTTGAATAACACCAGCCTAAGAGTTGAATAACACCAGCCCTAAGAGTTGAATAACACCAGCCCTAAGAGTTGAATAACACCAGCCCTAAGAGTTGAATAACACCAGCCCTAAGAGTTGAATAACACCAGCCCTAAGAGTTGAATAACACCAACCCTAAGAGTTGAATAACACCAGCCCTAAGAGTTGAATAACACCAACCCTAAGAGTTGAATAACACCAACCCTAAGAGTTGAATAACACCAGCCTAAGAGATGAATAACACCAGCCCTAAGAGTTGAATAACACCAGCCCTAAGAGTTGAATAACACCACCCTAAGAGTTGAATAACACCAGCCCTAAGAGTTGAATAACACCAGCCTAAGAGTTGAATAACACCAGCCCTAAGAGTTGAATAACACCAGCCCTAAGAGTTGAATAACACCAGCCCTAAGAGTTGAATAACACCAGCCCTAAGAGATGAATAACACCAGCCCTAAGAGTTGAATAACACCAGCCCTAAGAGTTGAATAACACCAGCCCTAAGAGTTGAATAACACCAGCTCTAAGAGTTGAATAACACCAGCCTAAGAGTTGAATAACACCAACCCTAAGAGTTGAATAACACCAACCCTAAGAGTTGAATAACACCAGCCCTAAGAGTTGAATAACACCAAGAGTTGAATAACACCAGCCCTAAGAGTTGAATAACACCAGCCCTAAGAGTTGAATAACACCAGCCCTAAGAGTTGAATAACACCAGCCCTAAGAGTTGAATAACA
The DNA here is from genome assembly GCF_023373465.1 of Oncorhynchus keta. Taxonomy (NCBI): domain Eukaryota; kingdom Metazoa; phylum Chordata; class Actinopteri; order Salmoniformes; family Salmonidae; genus Oncorhynchus; species Oncorhynchus keta. The sequence goes on from NC_068441.1 coordinate 58,511,581, forward strand.
CCAGCCCTAAGAGTTGAATAACACCAGCCCTAAGAGTTGAATAACACCAGCCCTAAGAGATGAATAACACCAGCCCTAAGAGATGAATAACACCAGCCCTAAGAGATGAATAACACCAGCCCTAAGAGTTGAATAACACCAGCCCTAAGAGTTGAATAACACCAGCCCTAAGAGTTGAATAACACCAGCCCTAAGAGTTGAATAACACCAGCTCTAAGAGTTGAATAACACCAGCCCTAAGAGTTGAATAACACCAGCCCTAAGAGTTGAATAACACCAGCCCTAAGAGTTGAATAACACCAGCCCTAAGAGTTGAATAACACCAACCCTAAGAGTTGAATAACACCAGCCCTAAGAGATGAATAACACCAACCCTAAGAGTTGAATAACACCAGCTCTAAGAGATGAATAACACCAGCCCTAAGAGATGAATAACACCAGCCCTAAGAGTTGAATAACACCAGCCCTAAGAGTTGAATAACACCAGCCCTAAGAGTTGAATAACACCAGCCCTAAGAGTTGAATAACACCAGCCCTAAGAGTTGAATAACACCAGCCCTAAGAGTTGAATAACACCAGCCCTAAGAGTTGAATAACACCAGCCCTAAGAGTTGAATAACACCAGCCCTAAGAGTTGAATAACACCAGCCCTAAGAGTTGAATAACACCAGCCCTAAGAGTTGAATAACACCAGCCCTAAGAGATGAATAACACCAGCCCTAAGAGTTGAATAACACCAGCCCTAAGAGTTGAATAACACCAGCCCTAAGAGTTGAATAACACCAGCCCTAAGAGTTGAATAACACCAACCCTAAGAGTTGAATAACACCAGCCCTAAGAGTTGAATAACACCAGCCCTAAGAGTTGAATAACACCAACCCTAAGAGTTGAATAACACCAGCTCTAAGAGATGAATAACACCAGCCCTAAGAGTTGAATAACACCAGCCCTAAGAGTTGAATAACACCAACCCTAAGAGTTGAATAACACCAGCCCTAAGAGTTGAATAACACCAGCTAAGAGTTCTAAGAGTTGAATAACACCAGCCCTAAGAGTTGAATAACACCAGCCCTAAGAGTTGAATAACACCAGCCCTAAGAGTTGAATAACACCAGCCTAAGAGATGAATAACACCAGCCCTAAGAGTTGAATAACACCAGCCTAAGAGTTGAATAACACCAGCCCTAAGAGTTGAATACACACCAGCCTAAGAGTTGAATAACACCAGCTCTAAGAGTTGAATAACACCAACCCTAAGAGTTGAATAACACCAACCCTAAGAGTTGAATAACACCAGCCCTAAGAGTTGAATAACACCAGCCTAAGAGTTGAATAACACCAGCCCTAAGAGTTGAATAACACCAGCCCTAAGAGTTGAATAACACCAGCCTAAGAGTTGAATAACACCAGCCCTAAGAGTTGAATAACACCAGCCCTAAGAGTTGAATAACACCAGCCTAGAGAGATGAATAACACCAGCCCTAAGAGATGAATAACACCAGCCCTAAGAGATGAATAACACCAGCCTAAGAGATGAATAACACCAGCCCTAAGAGTTGAATAACACCAGCCCTAAGAGTTGAATAACACCAGCCCTAAGAGTTGAATAACACCACCTAAGAGATGAATAACACCAGCCCTAAGAGATGAATAACACCAGCTCTAAGAGATGAATAACACCAGCCCTAAGAGTTGAATAACACCAGCCCTAAGAGTTGAATAACACCAACCCTAAGAGTTGAATAACACCAGCCCTAAGAGTTGAATAACACCAACCCTAAGAGTTGAATAACACCAACCCTAAGAGTTGAATAACAGCCCTAAGAGTTGAATAACAACCTAAGAGTTTAATAACACCAGCCCTAAGAGTTGAATAACACCAGCCCTAAGAGTTGAATAACACCAGCCCTAAGAGTTGAATAACACCAGAATAACACCCCTAAGAGTTGAATAACACCAGCCCTAAGAGTTGAATAACACCAGCCCTAAGAGTTGAATAACACCAGCCCTAAGAGTTGAATAACACCAGCCCTAAGAGTTGAATAACACCAGCCCTAAGAGTTGAATAACACCAGCCCTAAGAGTTGAATAACACCAGCCCTAAGAGTTGAATAACACCAGCCCTAAGAGTTGAATAACACCAGCCTAAGAGTTGAATAACACCAGCCCTAAGAGTTGAATAACACCAGCCTAAGAGATGAATAACACCAGCCCTAAGAGTTGAATAACACCAGCCCTAAGAGTTGAATAACACCAGCCCTAAGAGTTGAATAACACCAACCCTAAGAGATGAATAACACCAACCCTAAGAGTTGAATAACACCAGCCCTAAGAGTTGAATAACACCAGCCCTAAGAGTTGAATAACACCAACCTAAGAGTTGAATAACACCAGCCCTAAGAGTTGAATAACACCAGCCCTAAGAGTTGAATAACACCAGCCCTAAGAGTTGAATAACACCAACCCTAAGAGTTGAATAACACCAGCCCTAAGAGTTGAATAACACCAGCTCTAAGAGTTGAATAACACCAGCCCTAAGAGTTGAATAACACCAGCCCTAAGAGTTGAATAACACCAGCCCTAAGAGTTGAATAACACCAGCCCTAAGAGTTGAATAACACCAACCCTAAGAGTTGAATAACACCAACCCTAAGAGTTGAATAACACCAGCCCTAAGAGTTGAATAACACCAGCCCTAAGAGTTGAATAACACCAGCCCTAAGAGTTGAATAACACCAGCCCAGCTAACACCAACCCTAAGAGTTGAATAACACCAACCCTAAGAGTTGAATAACACCAGCCCTAAGAGTTGAATAACACCAGCCCTAAGAGTTGAATAACACCAACCCTAAGAGTTGAATAACACCAGCCCTAAGAGTTGAATAACACCAGCCCTAAGAGTTGAATAACACCAGCCCTAAGAGTTGAATAACACCAGCCCTAAGAGTTGAATCTAAGAGTTGAATAACACCAGCCCTAAGAGTTGAATAACACCAGCTCTAAGAGTTGAATAACACCAGCCCTAAGAGTTGAATAACACCAGCCCTAAGAGTTGAATAACACCAGCCCTAAGAGTTGAATAACACCAACCCTAAGAGTTTAATAACACCAGCCCTAAGAGTTGAATAACACCAGCCCTAAGGAATAATAACACCAACCCTAAGAGTTGAATAACACCAGCCCTAAGAGTTGAATAACACCAGCTCTAAGAGTTGAATAACACCAGCCCTAAGAGTTGAATAACACCAGCCCTAAGAGTTGAATAACACCAACCCTAAGAGTTGAATAACACCAGCCCTAAGAGATGAATAACACCAGCCCTAAGAGTTGAATAACACCAGCCCTAAGAGTTGAATAACACCAGCCCTAAGAGTTGAATAACACCAGCTCTAAGAGTTGAATAACACCAGCTCTAAGAGTTGAATAACACCAACCCTAAGAGTTGAATAACACCAACCCTAAGAGTTGAATAACACCAGCCCTAAGAGTTGAATAACACCAGCCCTAAGAGTTGAATAACACCAACCCTAAGAGTTGAATAACACCAGCCCTAAGAGTTGAATAACACCAGCCCTAAGAGTTGAATAACACCAGCCCTAAGAGTTGAATAACACCAGCCCTAAGAGTTGAATAACACCAGCCCTAAGAGATGAATAACACCAGCCCTAAGAGATGAATAACACCAGCCCTAAGAGATGAATAACACCAGCCCTAAGAGATGAATAACACCAGCCCTAAGAGTTGAATAACACCAGCCCTAAGAGTTGAATAACACCAGCCCTAAGAGATGAATAACACCAGCCCTAAGAGATGAATAACACCAGCTCTAAGAGATGAATAACACCAGCCCTAAGAGTTGAATAACACCAGCCCTTAGAGTTGAATAACACCAACCCTAAGAGTTGAATAACACCAGCCCTAAGAGTTGAATAACACCAACCCTAAGAGTTGAATAACACCAACCCTAAGAGTTGAATAACACCAACCCTAAGAGTTTAATAACACCAGCTCTAAGAGTTGAATAACACCAGCCCTAAGAGTTGAATAACACCAGCCCTAAGAGTTGAATAACACCAGCCCTAAGAGTTGAATAACACCAGCCCTAAGAGTTGAATAACACCAGCCCTAAGAGTTGAATAACACCAGCCCTAAGAGTTGAATAACACCAGCCCTAACAGTTGAATAACACCAGCCCTAAGAGTTGAATAACACCAGCCCTAAGAGTTGAATAACACCAGCCCTAAGAGTTGAATAACACCAGCCCTAAGAGTTGAATAACACCAGCCCTAAGAGTTGAATAACACCAGCCCTAAGAGTTGAATAACACCAGCCCTAAGAGATGAATAACACCAGCCCTAAGAGTTGAATAACACCAGCCCTAAGAGTTGAATAACACCAGCCCTAAGAGTTGAATAACACCAACCCTAAGAGATGAATAACACCAACTCTAAGAGTTGAATAACACCAGCCCTAAGAGTTGAATAACACCAGCCCTAAGAGTTGAATAACACCAGCCCTAAGAGTTGAATAACACCAACCCTAAGAGTTGAATAACACCAGCCCTAAGAGTTGAATAACACCAGCCCTAAGAGTTGAATAACACCAGCCCTAAGAGTTGAATAACACCAACCCTAAGAGTTGAATAACACCAGCCCTAAGAGTTGAATAACACCAGCTCTAAGAGTTGAATAACACCAGCCCTAAGAGTTGAATAACACCAGCCCTAAGAGTTGAATAACACCAGCCCTAAGAGTTGAATAACACCAGCCCTAAGAGTTGAATAACACCAACCCTAAGAGTTGAATAACACCAACCCTAAGAGTTGAATAACACCAGCCCTAAGAGTTGAATAACACCAGCCCTAAGAGTTGAATAACACCAGCTCTAAGAGTTGAATAACACCAACCCTAAGAGTTGAATAACACCAACCCTAAGAGTTGAATAACACCAGCCCTAAGAGTTGAATAACACCAACCCTAAGAGTTGAATAACACCAACCCTAAGAGTTGAATAACACCAGCCCTAAGAGTTGAATAACACCAGCCCTAAGAGTTGAATAACACCAGCCCTAAGAGTTGAATAACACCAGCTCTAAGAGTTGAATAACACCAGCCCTAAGAGTTGAATAACACCAGCTCTAAGAGTTGAATAACACCAGCCCTAAGAGTTGAATAACACCAGCCCTAAGAGTTGAATAACACCAGCCCTAAGAGTTGAATAACACCAACCCTAAGAGTTGAATAACACCAGCCCTAAGAGTTGAATAACACCAGCCCTAAGGAATAATAACACCAACCCTAAGAGTTGAATAACACCAACCCTAAGAGTTGAATAACACCAACCCTAAGAGTTGAATAACACCAACCCTAAGAGTTGAATAACACCAACCCTAAGAGTTGAATAACACCAGCCCTAAGAGTTGAATAACACCAGCCCTAAGAGTTGAATAACACCAGCCCTAAGGAATAATAACACCAACCCTAAGAGTTGAATAACACCAACCCTAAGAGTTGAATAACACCAACCCTAAGAGTTGAATAACACCAACCCTAAGAGTTGAATAACACCAACCCTAAGAGTTGAATAACACCAGCCCTAAGAGTTGAATAACACCAGCCCTAAGAGTTGAATAACACCAGCCCTAAGAGTTGAATAACACCAACCCTAAGAGTTGAATAACACCAACCCTAAGAGTTGAATAACACCAGCCCTAAGAGTTGAATAACACCAGCTCTAAGAGTTGATTAACACCAGCCCTAAGAGTTGAATAACACCAGCCCTAAGAGTTGAATAACACCAGCCCTAAGAGTTGAATAACACCAACCCTAAGAGTTGAATAACACCAGCCCTACGAGATGAATAACACCAACCCTAAGAGTTGAATAACACCAGCCCTAAGAGTTGAATAACACCAACCCTAAGAGTTGAATAACACCAGCCCTAAGAGTTGAATAACACCAGCCCTAAGAGTTGAATAACACCAACCCTAAGAGTTGAATAACACCAGCCCTAAGAGTTGAATAACACCAGCCCTAAGAGTTGAATAACACCAACCCTAAGAGTTGAATAACACCAGCCCTAAGAGTTGAATAACACCAGCCCTAACTATGACTGTGATCTGTGGTTGTCCCACCAAGCTATGACTGGTCCACCTAGCTATCTGAAGATGAATGTACTGACTATGACTAGTCCACCTAGCTACCTGGAGATGAATGTACTGACTATGACTGGTCCAACTAGCTATCTGAAGATGAATGTACTGACTATGACTGGTCCACCTAGCTACCTGGAGATGAATGTACTGACTATGACTGGTCCACCTAGCTATCTGGAGATGAATGTACTGACTATGACTGGTCCACCTAGCTATCTGAAGATGAATGTACTGACTATGACTGGTCCACCTAGCTATCTGGAGATTAATGTCCTGACTATGACTGGTCCACCTAGCTATCTGGAGATGAATGTACTGACTATGACTGGTCCACCTCGCTATCTGGAGATGAATGTACTGACTATGACTGGTCCACCTCGCTATCTGGAGATGAATGTACTGACTATGACTGGTCCACCTAGCTATCTGGAGATGAATGTACTGACTATGACTGGTCCACCTAGCTATCTGGAGATGAATGTACTGACTATGACTGGTCCACCTAGCTATCTGGAGATGAATGTGCTGACTATGACTGGTCCACCTAGCTATCTGGAGATGAATGTGCTGACTATGACTGGTCCACCTAGCTATCTGGAGATGAATGTACTGACTATGACTGGTCCACCGAGCTATCTGGAGATGAATGTACTGACTATGACTGGTCCACCTCGCTATCTGGAGATGAATGTACTGACTATGACTAGTCCACCTAGCTATCTGGAGATGAATGTACTGACTATGACTGGTCCACCTAGCTATCTGAAGATTAATGTCCTGACTATGACTGTAATATGTGGTTGTCCCACCTAGCTATCTGGAGATGAATGTACTGACTATGACTGGTCCACCTAGCTATCTGAAGATGAATGTACTGACTATGACTAGTCCACCTAGCTACCTGGAGATGAATGTCCTGACTATGACTGTAATATGTGGTTGTCCCACCTAGCTATCTGAAGATGAATGTACTGACTGGTCCACCTAGCTATCTGAAGATGAATGTACTGACTATGACTAGTCCACCTAGCTACCTGGAGATGAATGTCCTGACTATGACTGTAATATGTGGTTGTCCCACCTAGCTATCTGAAGATGAATGTACTGACTATGACTGGTCCACCTAGCTATCTGAAGATGAATGTACTGACTATGACTGGTCCACCTAGATATCTGGAGATGAATGTACTGAATATGACTGGTCCACCTAGATATCTGGAGATGAATGTACTGACTATGACTAGTCCACCTAGCTATCTGAAGATGAATGTACTGACTATGACTGGTCCACCTAGCTATCTGAAGATGAATGTACTGACTATGACTAGTCCACCTAGCTACCTGGAGATGAATGTACTGACTATGACTGGTCCACCTAGCTATCTGGAGATGAATGTACTGGTTATGACTGGTCCACCTAGCTATCTGAAGATGAATGTACTGACTATGACTGGTCCACCTAGCTATCTGAAGATGAATGTACTGACTATGACTGGTCCACCTAGCTATCTGGAGATGAATGTACTGACTATGACTGGTCCACCTAGTTATCTGGAGATGAATGTACTGACTATGACTGGTCCACCTAGCTATCTGAAGATGAATGTACTGACTATGACTGGTCCACCTAGCTATCTGAAGATGAATGTACTGACTATGACTGGTCCACCTAGCTATCTGAAGATGAATGTACTGACTATGACTGGTCCACCTAGCTATCTGGAGATGAATGTACTGGCTATGACTGTTCCACCTAGCTATCTGGAGATGAATGCACTGGAAGTAGCTCTGGATAAGAACATCTGCTAAATTACTAAAATTACTAAAAGGGCAAATTTACAAGCTTAGTTCAGTAATGTTAACGAAATGTTATATGGTCAAAAATACATAATATATTATATTGGTATTGAGATGTATAGTCATTACGGTATCCTCATTACAGTATCCTCATTACGGTATCCTCATTACAGTATCCTCATTACAGTATCCTCATTACAGTATCATCATTACGGTATCCTCATTACAGTATCCTCATTACAGTATCCTCATTACAGTATCATCATTACGGTATCCTCATTACAGTATCCTCATTACGGTATCCTCATTACAGTATCCTCATTACGGTATCCTCATTACAGTATCCTCATTACAGTATCCTCATTACAGTATCCTCACTACAGTATCCTCACTACAGTATCCTCATTACAGTATCCTCATTACAGTATCCTCACTACCGTATCATCACTACAGTATCCTCATTACAGTATCCTCATTACAGTATCATCATTACAGTATCATCATTACGGTATCCTCATTACAGTATCCTCACTACCGTATCATCACTACCGTATCATCACTACAGTATCCTCATTACAGTATCCTCTTTACAGTATCATCATTACAGTATCCTCATTACAGTATCCTCATTACGGTATCATCATTACGGTATCCTCATTACGGTATCCTCATTACAGTATCCTCATTACGGTATCCTCATTACAGTATCCTCATTACAGTATCCTCATTACAGTATCCTCATTACGGTATCATCATTACAGTATCCTCATTACAGTATCATCATTACGGCATCCTCATTACAGTATCATCATTACAGTATCCTCATTACAGTATCCTCATTACAGTATCCTCATTACGGCATCCTCATTACAGTATCATCATTACAGTATCCTCATTACAGTATCATCATTACAGGATACAGCCAGCTGGTTTCTTCACGCATCGCGCCAACAGAAACAAACATCTCTCTGGAAAGAAGAGGGGCGGAGGGGGTATGCCTTTTGATTAACGAGACGTGGTGTGATCATAACAACATACAGGAACTCAAGGTCCTTTTGTTCACCTGACCTAGAATTCCTCACAATGAAATGCCGACCGCATTATCTACCAAGAGAATACTCTTCGATTATAATCACAGCCGCATATATTCCCCCCCAAGCAGACACATCGATGGCCCTGACTAACTTTATTTGATACTATGTAAACTGGAAATTACATATCCTGAGGCTGCATTCATTGTAGCTGGGGATTTTAACAAGGCCAATCTGAAAACAAGACTCCCTAAATTCTATCAGCATATCGATTGCGCAACCAGGGCTGGTAAAACCCTGGATCATTGTTATTCTAACTTCCGCGATGCATATAAGGCCCCCCCCCCCCCTCCTTTTGGAAAAGCTGACCATGACTCCATTTTGTTGCTCCCAGCCTATAGACTAAGACTAAAACAGGAAGCTCCCGCGCTTAGGTCTGTTCAACGTTGGTCCGACCAATCTGATTCCACGCTTCAAGTCTGCTTCGATCGCTTGGATCCCGTAGATTGGGATATTTTCTGCATTGAGTCAAACAACAACATTGACGAATACGCTGATTCGGTGAGCGAGTTCATTAGAACGTGCATCGGCGATGTAGTATCCACAGCAACTATTAAAACATTCCCAAACCAGAAACCATGGATTGATGGCAGCATTCCCGCGAAACTGAAAGCGCGAACCAATGCTGTTAATCATGGCAAGGCATGACCGAAAACATGACCGAATACAAACAGTGTAGCTATTCCCTCTGCAAGGCAATCACACAAGCTAAGCGTCAGTATAGAGACAAAGTAGAGTCGCAATTCAACGGCTCAGACACAAGAGGTATGTGGCAGGGTCTAACGTCAATCACGAATTACAAAAGAAAACCAGCCCCGTCGTGGACCAGGATGTCTTGCTCGTAGACAGACAAAACTTCTTTGCTCGCTTTGAGGACAATACAGTGCCAGTGACACGGACTGCTACCAAAACCTGCGGACTCTCCTTCACTGCAGCCGATGTGATAAAACATTTAAAAGTGTTAACCCTCGCAAGGCTACAGGCCCAGAGGGAATCCACAGCCACGTCCTCAGAGCATGCACAGACCAGCTGGCTGATGTGTTTACGGACATATTCAATCAATCCCTATACCAGTCTGCTGTTCCCACATGCTTCAAGATGTGTATGTGACAAATAAAATCTGATTTGATTTGAGTATCCTCATTACAGTATCCTCATTACAGTATCCTCATTACAGTATCCTCATTACAGTATCCTCATTACAGTATCCTCATTACAGTATCCTCATTACAGTATCCTCTTTACAGTATCCTCATTACAGTATCCTCATTACAGTATCCTCATTACAGTATCCTCATTACCGTATCCTCATTATAGTATCCTCATTACAGTATCCTCATTACAGTATCCTCATTACCGTATCCTCATTACCGTATCCTCATTATAGTATCCTCATTATAGTATCCTCATTACCGTATCCTCATTACAGTATCCTCATTACGGTATCCTCATTACGGTATCCTCATTACGGTATCCTCATTACGGTATCCTCATTACGGTATCCTCATTACAGTATCCTCATTACGGTATCCTCATTACGGTATCCTCATTACGGTATCCTCATTACGGTATCCTCATTACAGTATCCTCATTACAGTATCCTCATTACAGTATCCTCATTACAGTATCCTCATTACGGTATCCTCATTACGGTATCCTCATTACGGTATCCTCATTACGGTATCCTCATTACGGTATCCTCATTACAGTATCCTCATTATAGTATCCTCATTATAGTATCCTCATTACGGTATCCTCATTATGGTATCCTCATTACGGTATCCTCATTACGGTATCCTCATTACAGTATCCTCATTACAGTATCCTCATTACAGTATCCTCATTACCGTATCGTCATTACGGTATCGTCATTACGGTATCCTCATTACGGTATCCTCATTACGGTATCCTCATTACGGTATCCTCATTACGGTATCCTCATTACGGTATCCTCATTACGGTATCCTCATTACGGTATCCTCATTACGGTATCCTCATTACGGTATCCTCATTACGGTATCCTCATTACCGTATCCTCATTACCGTATCCTCATTACGGTATCCTCATTACGGTATCCTCATTACGGTATCCTCATTACGGTATCCTCATTACGGTATCCTCATTACAGTATCCTCATTACAGTATCCTCATTACGGTATCCTCATTACGGTATCCTCATTACGGTATCCTCATTACGGTATCCTCATTACGGTATCCTCATTACGGTATCCTCATTACGGTATCCTCATTACAGTATCCTCATTATAGTATCCTCATTACCGTATCGTCATGTTCTAGGCGGCCTCTGTGGTCCTTCTGTAGCACAGTTGGTAGAGCATGGCACTTGTAACGCCAGGGTAGTGGGTTCGATTCCCGGGACCACCCATACGTAGAATGTATGCACACATGACTGTAAGTCGCTTTGGATAAAAGCGTCTGCTAAATGGCATATATTATTATTATATATTATCTAGCTGCCCTTGTGCTGCAGTATCCTTATTACGGTATCCTCATTACAGTATCCTCATTACAGTATCCTCATTACAGTATTCTCATTACGGTATCCTCATTACGGTATCCTCATTACAGTATCCTCATTACGGTATCTTCATAACGGTATCCTCATCACGGTGTCCTCATTACGGTATCCTCGTTACGGTATCCTCATTACGGTATCCTCATTACGGTATCCTCATTACGGTATCCTCATTACAGTATCCTCATTACGGTATCCTCATTACGGTATCCTCATTAAGGTATCGTCATGTTCTATATCTAGCTGCCCTTGTGCTGCAGTATCCTTATTACGGTATCCTAATTACGGTATCCTCATTACGGTATCCTCATTACGGTATCCTCATTACGGTATCCTCATTACAGTATCCTCATTACGGTATCCTCATTACAGTATCCTCATTACAGTATCCTCATTACGGTATCCTCATTACGGTATCCTCATTACGGTATCCTCATTACAGTATCCTCATTACAGTATCCTCATTACGGTATCCTCATTACGGTATCCTCATTACAGTATCCTCATTACGGTATCCTCATTACGGTATCCTCATTACAGTATCCTCATTACGGTATCCTCATTACGGTATCCTCATTACGGTATCCTCATTACGGTATCCTCATTACGGTATCCTCATTACGGTATCCTCATTACGGTATCCTCATTACGGTATCCTCATTACGGTATCCTCATTACAGTATCCTCATTACGGTATCCTCATTACGGTATCCTCATTACGGTATCCTCATTACAGTATCCTCATTACGGTATCCTCATTACGGTATCCTCATTACAGTATCCTCATTACGGTATCCTCATTACGGTATCCTCATTATGGTATCCTCATTACGTTATTACAATATCCTCTTTTTTTGTATTATAAGATTACGCTGAGTTTTTAGGGTGAAATCTAAATTAAATGCATCCTCATGATTATTTTAAGAATACAGTTTTTGAAAAAACACCTGATTTCTGTGATTAACGATCCCCATTTAATCCCAGATCCCCATTCAATCCCCGATCCCCATTTAATCCCAGATCCCCATTCAATCCCCGATCCCCATTTAATCCCCGATCCCCATTCAATCCCCGATCCCCATTTAATCCCCGATCCCCATTCAATCCCCGATCCCCATTCAATCCCCGATCCCCATTCAATCCCCGATCCCCATTCAATCCCCGATCCCCATTCAATCCCCATTTAATCCCTGATCCCCATTCAATCCCCGATCCCCATTCAATCCCCGATCCCCATTCAATCCCCGATCCCCATTCAATCCCCGATCCCCATTTAATCCCCGATCCCCATTCAATCCCCGATCCCCATTCAATCCCCGATCCCCATTCAATCCCCGATCCCCATTTAATCCCCGATCCCCATTCAATCCCCGATCCCCATTCAATCCCCGATCCCCATTTAATCCCCGATCCCCATTCAATCCCCGATCCCCATTTAATCCCGATCCCCATTCAATCCCCGATCCCCATTTAATCCCCTTTTAAGACCAGAAGATGATTCCTTTTTAATGCTGTCATTTAGTTTGTTTCTATAATGTTTCCATTTCTCTTCTCTGTCAGTTGTTGTGGCTCCAAATATTGGTTCCCTTGAAAGGGCAAGTGGGATCACAATTTAACCATCACTGTTCTGAACAGTGTGTCTGCTGAGTGTTAGAATTAAACGGCCTTCATGGTCATTGTGTGTTGAATAGTGATTACAGATGTGAGTGGCTAGCAGCAGGCCTCTATGGCTGTGGCCCAAATGGAACACTATTCCCTACATAGTGCACTACTATTGGCCTGAGCCCTCTGGGCACTGAATACTACCCTGTAGGGCCCCGGTCAAAAGTAGTGCACTACATAGGAATAGCGTTGAATTTGGGAGGCGGCCTCTAGCAGTGATCTGTTGGCCCGCTGGTGCTCCTGGCTGGTCTCTGATCTGGAGGAGAGATATCTGACCTGTGTGGTTGACCTGCTGTGTGTGTGTGTGTGTGTGTGTGTGTGTGTGTGTGTGTGTGTGTGTGTGTGTGTGTGTGTGTGTGTGTGTGTGTGTGTGTGTGTGTGTGTGTGTGTGTGTGTGCGCTCTGGCCTACACTGCCTCCATTATTTCTTCCATTCTACAGGTTCAAGGCTGATAGTACCGTCTGATTCCACTGAAGAGTGATTGGTAAAGAGTTAGTCCATTCACTTTTTAGTTACCCGTTTCTGTTGGTGACGATAACATTCCCACTCAGTCTTGTGTTCCTACAGAGGATCAGGGCTCTTCCACTCTTTTCTCTTCTTTACCCTCTACTCCCTCTTTTCTTTCTTCCCTCTTTTTCTCCTCGGTCTCTTCCACACAGATTAGGAACCCTGTCAGCCCGAATGAATCCAGTCAGCATTAAGGAACCCTGTCAGCCTGAAGGAACCCTGTCAGCCCGAAGGAACCCTGTCAGCCCGAAAGAACCCTGTCAGCCCGAAGGAACCCTGTCAGCCCGAATGAATCCAGTCAGCATTAAGGAACCCTGTCAGCCTGAAGGAACCCTGTCAGCCCGAATTAATCGAGTCAGCCTGAAGGAACCCTGTCATCCCGAAGGAACCCTGTCATCCCGAAGGAACCCTGTCAGCATTAAGGAACCCTGTCAGCCCGAAGGAACCCAGTCATCCCGAAGGAACCCAGTCATCCCGAAGGAACCCAGTCATCCCGAAGGAACCCTGTCATCCCGAAGGAACCCTGTCATCCCGAAGGAACCCTGTCATCCCGAAGGAACCCTGTCATCCCGAAGGAACCCTGTCATCCCGAAGGAACATGGACAGCCCGAAGGAACCCTGTCAGCCGGTAAAATGGTGAACACATTAAGTTCTAGTCAGGGTTTTAATCCAACATTAGGATGAAAACAGAAAATGACGATGCATTACATAGCAGCTGTTTTACAGGCTGATATTATAATTTTTTGTGCAGATCGTAACTTGTTTTGTACATAATGTTTACGCCATAATTTTCTTTGAATGAAAAGAGCTTCCGAATGAAAAGAGCTTCCGAACAACTAACCTCCATTTGGATGAAGATTTCTACTTCAACGAGTCGGAGGCGCAGGACGTACTGCTTACCTCGGACAAGGCCCTAATCCCAGAGACCCGAAAGAGGCCGACGTGAGGGCATCCTGACGAAACTACGTCGGCAAGTACATAAACCGCCTCTGCCCTCCGTTCTATTGGCAAACATACAATCACTGGAGAATAAACTGGACGAGCTCCGTTTGAGACTATCCTATCAACAGGACCCAAAGTACGGTAATATCCTGTATTTCACATAGTCGTGGCTAGACAAGGACATGGATAAAATACATCTAGCAGCGTCGGCTAGTCAACAACAGTTGGTGAATGATCTCTAATATTAAGGAAGTCTCGAGTTAGAATACCTCAGCTGTCTACTTACCACCACAAACCGATGCTGGCATTAAGACAGCACTCAACCAGCTGCATAAGGCCACTCAACCAGCTGTATAAGGCCACTCAACCAGCTGTATAACACTATAAGCAAACAGGAACATGCTCACCCAGAAGTGGTGCTCC
This sequence comes from Oncorhynchus keta, assembly GCF_023373465.1. Lineage (NCBI taxonomy): Eukaryota > Metazoa > Chordata > Actinopteri > Salmoniformes > Salmonidae > Oncorhynchus > Oncorhynchus keta. The sequence continues at coordinate 58,526,694 of NC_068441.1, forward strand.
TAGTGGCCGTGGACTTTAATGCAGGGAAACTTAAATACATTTTCCCTAATTTCTAGCAAGCAACATTGAAGCATGCATGAGATGACCAGTTGTTCCGGATGACTGTGCTCTCGGTAGCCGAAAACCTTTAATAATTTAGCTGACGCTTTAACAGGTCAACATTCACAAAGCCGCGGGGGGCCAGATGGAGGACGTGTACTCAAAGCATGCGCGGACCAACTGGCAAGTGTATTCACTGACATTTTCAACCTTTCTCTGGTCGAGTCTGTAATACCTACATGCTTCAAACAGGCCACCATAGACCCTGTGCCCAAGGAAGCAAAGGTAACCTGCCTAAATGACTACCGACCTGTAGCACTCACGTTGGTAGCCATGAAGTGCTTTGAAAGGCTGGTCATGTGTCACATCCAAAAACACCTTATTCCCAGAAACTCTAGGACAACTTCAATGTGCATACCGCCCAAACAGATGATGCAATCTCAATCACACTCCACACTGCCCTGGGAAACCTGGACAAAAGGAACACCTATGTGAGAATGCTGTTCATTGACTACAGCTTAGCGTTCAACACCATAGTGCCCTTAAAGCTCATCACAAAGCTAAGGACCCTGGGACTAAACACCTCCGTCTGCAACTGGATCCTGGACTTTTCTGATGGGCTGCCCCCAGGTGGTGAGGGTAGGTAACAACACCTCCCTCTGTAACTGGATCCTGGACTTCCTGATGGGCCCAGGTGGTGAGGGTAGGTAACAACACCTCCCTCTGTAACTGGATCCTGGACTTCCTGATGGGCCGCCCCCAGGTGGTGAGGGTAGGTAACAACACCTCCCTCTGTAACTGGATCCTGCACTTCCTGACGGTCCGCCCCCAGGTGGTGAGGGTAGGTAACAACACCTCCCTCTGTAACTGGATCCTGGACTTCCTGATGGGCCGCCCCCAGGTGGTGAGGGTAGGTAACAACACCTCCCTCTGTAACTGGATCCTGGACTTCCTGACGGTCCGCCCCCAAGTGGTGAGGGTAGGTAACAACACCTCCCTCTGTAACTGGATCCTGGACTTCCTGACGGTCCGCCCCCAAGTGGTAAGGGTAGGTAACAACACCTCCCTCTGTAACTGGATCCTGGACTTCCTGACGGTCCGCCCCCAGGTGGTGAGGGTAGGTAACAACACCTCCCTCTGTAACTGGATCCTGGACTTCCTGATGGGCTGCCCCCAGGTGGTGAGGGTAGGCAACAACACCTCCCTCTGTAACTGGATCCTGGACTTCCTGATGGGCTGCCCCCAGGTGGTAAGGGTAGGTAACAACACCTCCCTCTGTAACTGGATCCTGGACTTCCTGATGGGCTGCCCCCAGGTGGTGAGGGTAGGTAACAACACCTCCCTCTGTAACTGGATCCTGGACTTCCTGATGGGCTGCCCCCAGGTGGTGAGGGTAGGCAACAACACATCTGCTACGCTGATCATTACATCAGTCACCTGCTTCAGGGGCTCAGTCTCCTCCTGCACTCCCTGTTCACCCACGACTGAGGGGCCAAACACGACTCCAACACCATCATTAAGTTTGCTGACGACACAACAGTGGGAGGTTTGGTTACCGACAACAATGAAAGAGGTCAGAGACCTAGCGGTGTTGTGCCAGGTCAACAACCTGTCAACAACCTCTCCCTCAATGCTAGCAAGACAAAGTAGATGATTTAACATCGATGGGGCTGTAAAGGTAGCGAATTTCAAGTTCCACATTACCACAAAACTGTCATCGTCCAAACACACCAAGACAGTTGTGAAGAGGGACAACACCTTTTCCCATCCAGAAAGATTTGGGATCCCCAAGAAATGTCTACCATCGAGAGCATCCTGACTGGTTGCATCACCGCCTGGTATGGCAACTGCTCGGGCATCTGACCGCAAGGCACTACAGAGGGTAGTGTGTACGGCCCAGTACATCACTGGGGCCAAGCTTCCTGCCATCCAGGACCTCTATACCAGGCGGTCTCAGAGGAAGGACCAAAAATGGTCAAAGACTCCAGTCACCCAATATCACAGACTGTTCTCTCTGCTACCCCACGGCAAGCGGTACTGGTGAGCCAAGTTTAGGACCAAAAGGCTCATTAACAGCTTCTACCCCCAAGCCATAAGACGGATGAATAACTAATCAAATGCCCACCCGGACTGTTTACATTGACCCCCCCCCCATTTGTTTTCTACACACTGTCTATTATCTATGCACAGTCACTTTACCCCTACCTACATATAGAAATGACCTTGACTAACCTGTACCCTCGCACATTGACTCTGTACCTGTACCCCCTGTATATAGCCTCCACATTGACTCTGTACCCCCTGTATATAGCCTCCACATTGACTCTGTACCAGTACCCCCTGTATATAGTCTCCACATTGACTCTGTACCAGTACCCCCTGTATATAGCCTCCACATTGACTCTGTACCCCCTGTATATAGCCTCCACATTGACTCTGTACCAGTACCCCCTGTATATAGTCTCCACATTGACTCTGTACCAGTACCCCCTGTATACAGCCTCCACATTGACTCTGTACCAGTACCCCCTGTATATAGCCTCCACATTGACTCTGTACCGGTACCCCCTGTATATAGCCTCCACATTGACTCTGTACCTGTACCCCCTGTATATAGCCTCCACATTGACTCTGTACCGGTACCCCCTGTATATAGCCTCCACATTGACTCTTTACCGGTACCCCCTGTATATAGCCTCCACATTGACTCGGTACCGATACCCCCTGTATATAGCCTCCACATTGACTCTGTACCGATACCCCCTGTATATAGCCTCCACATTGACTCTGTACCGATACCCCCTGTATATAGCCTCCACATTGACTCTGTACCGGTACCCCCTGTATATAGCCTCCACATTGACTCTGTACCGGTACCCCCTGTATATAGTCTCCACATTGACTCTTTACCGGTACCCCCTGTATATAGCCTCCACATTGACTCTGTACCGGTACCCCCTGTATATAGCCTCCACATTGACTCTGTACCGGTACCCCCTGTATATAGCCTCCACATTGACTCTGTACCGGTACCCCCCTGTATATAGCCTCCACATTGACTCTGTACCAGTACCCCCTGTATATAGCCTCCACATTGACTCTACCAGTACCCCTGTATATATCCTCCACATTGACTCTGTACCGGTACCCCCTGTATATAGCCTCCACATTGACTCTGTACCAGTACCCCTGTATATAGCCTCCACATTGACTCTGTACCAGTACCCCTGTATATAGCCTCCACATTGACTCTGTACCGTACCCCTGTATATATCCTCCACATTGACTCTGTACCAGTACCCCCTGTATATAGCCTCCACATTGACTCTGTACCGGTACCCCCTGTATATATCCTCCACATTGACTCTGTACCAGTACCCCTGTATATAGCCTCCACATTGACTCTGTACCGGTACCCCTGTATATATCCTCCACATTGACTCTGTACCAGTACCCCTGTATATAGCCTCCACATTGACTCTGTACTGGTACCCCTGTATATAGCCTCCACATTGACTCTGTACTGGTACCCCCTGTATATAGCCTCCACATTGACTCTGTACTGGTACCCCCTGTATATAGCCTCCACATTGACTCTGTAATGGTACCCCCTGTATATATCCTCCACATTGACTCTGTACCAGTACCCCTGTATATAGCCTCCACATTGACTCTGTACTGGTACCCCTGTATATAGCCTCCACATTGACTCTGTACTGGTGCCCCCTGTATATAGCCTCCACATTGACTCTGTACTGGTACCCCTGTATATAGCCTCCACATTGACTCTGTACTGGTACCCCCTGTATATAGCCTCCACATTGACTATGTACTGGTACCCCCTGTATATAGCCTCTACATTGACTCTGTACTGGTACCCCCTGTATATAGCCTCCACATTGACTCTGTACTGGTACCCCCTGTATATAGCCTCCACATTGACTCTGTACTGGTACCCCCTGTATATAGCCTCCACATTGACTCTGTACCAGTACCCCTGTATATAGCCTCCACATTGACTCTGTACCCCTGTACCCCCTGTATATAGCCTCCACATTGACTCTGTACCGGTACCCCCTGTATATAGCCTCCACATTGACTCTGTACTGGTACCCCCTGTATATAGCCTCCACATTGACTCTGTACTGGTACCCCTGTATATAGCCTCCACATTGACTCTGTACCGGTACCCCCTGTATATAGCCTCCACATTGACTCTGTACCGGTACCCCTGTATATAGCCTCCACATTGACTCTGTACCAGTACCCCTGTATATAGCCTCCACATTGACTCTGTACCAGTACCCCTGTATATAGCCTCCACATTGACTCTGTACTGGTACCCCCTGTATTTAGCCTCCACATTGACTCTGTACTGGTACCCCCTGTATATAACCTCCACATTGACTCTGTACTGGTACACCCTGTATATAGCCTCCACATTGACTCTGTACCGGTACCCCCTGTATATAGCCTCCACATTGACTCTGTACTGGTACCCCCTGTATATAGCCTCCACATTGACTCTGTACTGGTACCCCCTGTATATAACCTCCACATTGACTCTGTACTGGTACACCCTGTATATAGCCTCCACATTGACTCTGTACCAGTACCCCCTGTATATAGTCTCCACATTGACTCTGTACCGGTACCCCCTGTATATAGCCTCCACATTGACTCTGTACCGGTACCCCCTGTATATAGCCTCCACATTGACTCTGTACCGGTACCCCCTGTATATAGTCTCCACATTGACTCTGTACCGTAATACCCTGTATATAGTCTCCACATTGACTCTGTACCGGTACCCCTGTATATAGTCTCCACATTGATTCTGTACCGTAATACCCTGTATATAGCCTCCACATTGACTCTGTACTTGTACCTCCTGTATATGGCCTCCACATTGACTCTGTACCAGTACCCCCTGTATATAGCCTCCACATTGACTCTGTACTTGTACCTCCTGTATATAGCCTCCACATTGACTCTGTACCGGTACCCCCTGTATATAGCCTCCACATTGACTCTGTACTGGTACCCCCTGTATATATCCTCCACATTGACTCTGTACCAGTACCCCCTGTATATATCCTCCACATTGACTCTGTACCAGTACCCCCTGTATATAGCCTCCACATTGACTCTGTACCAGTACCCCTGTATATAGCCTCCACATTGACTCTGTACCGGTACCCCTGTATATAGCCTCCACATTGACTCTGTACCAGTACCCCTGTATATAGTCTCCACATTGACTCTGTACCAGTACCCCTGTATATAGCCTCCACATTGACTCTGTACTGGTACCCCTGTATATAGCCTCCACATTGACTCTGTACCAGTACCCCTGTATATAGTCTCCACATTGACTCTGTACCAGTACCCCCTGTATATAGCCTCCACATTGACTCTGTACTGGTACCCCTGTATATAGCCTCCACATTGACTCTGTACTGGTACCCCTGTATATATCCTCCACATTGACTCTGTACTGGTACCCCTGTATATAACCTCCACATTGACTCTGTACTGGTACCCCTATATATAACCTCCACATTGACTCTGTACCAGTACCCCTGTATATAGCCTCCACATTGACTCTGTACTGGTACCCCTGTATATAGCCTCCACATTGACTCTGTACCGGTACCCCTGTATATAGCCTCCACATTGACTCTGTACCAGTACCCCTGTATATAGCCTCCACATTGACTCTGTACCGGTACCCCTGTATATAACCTCCACATTGACTCTGTACCAGTACCCCTGTATATAGCCTCCACATTGACTCTGTACCGGTACCCCCTGTATATAGTCTCCACATTGACTCTGTACCGGTACCCCTGTATATAGCCTCCACATTGACTCTGTACCGGTACCCCCTGTATATAACCTCCACATTGACTCTGTACCAGTACCCCTGTATATAGCCTCCACATTGACTCTGTACCGGTACCTCCTGTATATAGCCTCCACATTGACTCTGTACTGGTACCCCCTGTATATAGCCTCCACATTGACTCTGTACTGGTACCCCCTGTATATAGCCTCCACATTGACTCTGTATCGGTACCCCTGTATATAGCCTCCACATTGACTCTGTACCGGTACCCCTGTATATAGCCTCCACATTGACTCTGTATCGGTACCCCTGTATATAGCCTCCACATTGACTCTGTACCAGTACCCCTGTATATATCCTCCACATTGACTCTGTACTGGTACCCCTGTATATAGCCTCCACATTGACTCTGTACTGGTACCCCTGTATATAACCTCCACATTGACTCTGTACTGGTACCCCTGTATATATCCTCCACATTGACTCTGTACTGGTACCCCTGTATATAACCTCCACATTGACTCTGTACTGGTACCCCTGTATATAACCTCCACATTGACTCTGTACTGGTACCCCTGTATATAGCCTCCACATTGACTCTGTACTGGTACCCCTGTATATAACCTCCACATTGACTCTGTACTGGTACCCCTGTATATATCCTCCACATTGACTCTGTACTGGTACCCCTGTATATAGCCTCCACATTGACTCTGTACTGGTACCCCTGTATATAACCTCCACATTGACTCTGTACCGGTACCCCTGTATATATCCTCCACATTGACTCTGTACTGGTACCCCTGTATATAACCTCCACATTGACTCTGTACTGGTACCCCTGTATATAGCCTCCACATTGACTCTGTACTGGTACCCCTGTATATAGCCTCCACATTGACTCTGTACTGGTACTCCCTGTATATAACCTCCACATTGACTCTGTACTGGTACCCCCTGTATATAGCCTCCACATTGACTCTGTACTGGTACCCCTGTATATAGCCTCCACATTGACTCTGTACTGGTACCAAATCAAATCAAATCAAATCAAATCAAATCAAATCAAATTTATTTATATAGCCCTTCGTACATCAGCTGATATCTCAAAGTGCTGTACAGAAACCCAGCCTAAAACCCCAAACAGCAAACAATGCAGGTGTAAATGCACGGTGGCTAGGAAAAACTCCCTAGAAAGGCCAAAACCTAGGAAGAAACCTAGAGAGGAACCGGGCTATGTGGGGTGGCCAGTCCTCTTCTGGCTGTGCCGGGTAGAGATTATAACAGAACATGACCAAGATGTTCAAATGTTCATAAATGACCAGCATGGTCGAATAATAATAAGGCAGAACAGTTGAAACTGAGCAGCAGCACAGTCAGGTGGACTGGGACAGCAAGGAGCCTTCATGTCAGGTAGTCCTGGGGCACGGTCCTAGGGCTCAGGTCAGTTGAAACTGGAGCAGGAGCATGGCCAGGTGGACTGGGGACAGCAAGGAGTCCTCATGTCAGGTAGTCCTGGGACATGGTCCTAGGGGCTCAGGTCCTCCGAGAGAGAGAAAGAAAGAGAGAAGGAGAGAATTAGAGAACGCACACTTAGATTCACACAGGACACCGAATAGGACAGGAGAAGTACTCCAGATATAACAAACTGACCCTAGCCCCCCGACACATAAACTACTGCAGCATAAATACTGGAGGCTGAGACAGGAGGGGTCAGGAGACACTGTGGCCCCATCCGAGGACACCCCGGACAGGGCCAAACAGGAAGGATATAACCTCACCCACTTTGCCAAAGCACATCCCCACACCACTAGAGGGATATCTTCAACCACCAACTACCATCCTGAGACAAGGCCGAGTATAGCCCACAAAGATCTCCGCCACGGTACAACCCAAGGGGGGCAACCCAGACAGGCCGACCACAACAGTGAATCAACCCACCCAGGTGACGCACCCCCCCAGGGACGGCACGAGAGAGCCCCAGCAAGCCAGTGACTCAGCCCCCGTAACAGGGTTAGAGGCAGAGAATCCCAGTGGAAAGAGGGGAACCGCCAGGCAGAGACAGCAAGGGCGGTTCGTTGCTCCAGAGCCTTCCGTTCACCCTCCCACTCCTGGGCCAGACTACACTCAATCATATGACCCACTGAAGAGATGAGTCTTCAGTAAAGACTTAAAGGTTGAGACCGAGTTTGCGTCTCTGACATGGGTAGGCAGACCGTTCCATAAAAATGGAGCTCTATAGAGAAAGCCCTGCCTCCAGCTGTTTGCTTAGAAATTCTAGGGACAATTAGAGGCCTGCGTCTTGTGACCGTAGCGTACGTGTAGGTATGTACGGCAGGACCAAATCAGAGAGGTAGGTAGGAGCAAGCCCATGTAATGCTTTTTGTAGGTTAGCAGTAAAACCTTGAAATCAGCCCTTGCTTTGACAGGAAGCCAGTGTAGAGAGGCTAGCACTGGAGTAATATGATCAAATTTTTTGGTTCTAGTCAGGATTCTAGCAGCCGTATTTAGCACTAACTGAAGTTTATTTAGTGCTTTATCCGGGTAGCCGGAAAATAGAGCATTGCAGTAGTCTAACCTAGAAGTGACAAAAGCATGGATTAATTTTTCTGCATCATTTTTGGACAGAAAGTTTCTGATTTTTGCAATGTTACGCTGTAAGCTGTCCTCGAAATGGTCTTGATATGTTCTTCAAAAGAGAGATCAGGGTCCAGAGTAACGCCGAGGTCCTTCACAGTTTTATTTGAGACGACTGTACAACCATTAAGATTAATTGTCAGATTCAACAGAAGATCTCTTTGTTTCTTGGGACCTAGAACAAGCATCTCTGTTTTGTCTGAGTTTAATAGTAGAAAGTTTGCAGCCATCCACTTCCTTATGTCTGAAACACATGCTTCTAGCGAGGGCAATTTTGGGGCTTCACCATGTTTCATTGAAATGTACAGCTGTGTGTCATCCGCATAGCAGTGAAAGTTTACATTATGTTTTCTAATAACATCCCCAAGAGGTAAAATATATAGTGAAAACAATAGTGGTCCTAAAACAGAACCTGTATATAGCCTCCACATTGACTCTGTACCGTAATACCCTGTATATAGCCTCCACATTGACTCTGTACCGTAATACCCTGTATATAACCTCCACATTGACTCTGTACTGGTACCTCCTGTATATAGCCTCCACATTGACTCTGTACTGGTACCTCCTGTATATAGCCTCCACATTGACTCTGTACTGGTACCCCCTGTATATAGCCTCCACATTGACTCTGTACTGGTACCCCCTGTATATAGCCTCCACATTGACTCTGTACTGGTACCCCTGTATATAACCTCCACATTGACTCTGTACTGGTACCCCTGTATATAGCCTCCACATTGACTCTGTACTGGTACACCCTGTATATAACCTCCACATTGACTCTGTACTGGTACCCCTGTATATAGCCTCCACATTGACTCTGTACCAGTACCCCTGTATATAGCCTCCACATTGACTCTGTACTGGTACCCCTGTATATAGCCTCCACATTGACTCTGTACTGGTACCCCTGTATATAGCCTCCACATTGACTCTGTACTGGTACCCCCTGTATATAGCCTCCACATTGACTCTGTACTGGTACCCCTGTATATAACCTCCACATTGACTCTGTACTGGTACCCCTGTATATATCCTCCACATTGACTCTGTACTGGTACCCCTGTATATAGCCTCCACATTGACTCTGTACTGGTACCCCTGTATATAACCTCCACATTGACTCTGTACCGGTACCCCTGTATATATCCTCCACATTGACTCTGTACTGGTACCCCTGTATATAACCTCCACATTGACTCTGTACTGGTACCCCCTGTATATAGCCTCCACATTGACTCTGTACTGGTACCCCCTGTATATAGCCTCCACATTGACTCTGTACTGGTACCCCCTGTATATAACCTCCACATTGACTCTGTACTGGTACCCCCTGTATATAGCCTCCACATTGACTCTGTACTGGTACCCCCTGTATATAGCCTCCACATTGACTCTGTACTGGTACCCCCTGTATATAGCCTCCACATTGACTCTGTACCGTAATACCCTGTATATAGCCTCCACATTGACTCTGTACCGTAATACCCTGTATATAACCTCCACATTGACTCTGTACTGGTACCTCCTGTATATAGCCTCCACATTGACTCTGTACTGGTTCCTCCTGTATATAGCCTCCACATTGACTCTGTACTGGTACCCCCTGTATATAGCCTCCACATTGACTCTGTACTGGTACCCCCTGTATATAGCCTCCACATTGACTCTGTACTGGTACCCCTGTATATAACCTCCACATTGACTCTGTACTGGTACCCCTGTATATAGCCTCCACATTGACTCTGTACTGGTACACCCTGTATATAACCTCCACATTGACTCTGTACTGGTACCCCTGTATATAGCCTCCACATTGACTCTGTACCAGTACCCCTGTATATAGCCTCCACATTGACTCTGTACTGGTACCCCTGTATATAGCCTCCACATTGACTCTGTACTGGTACCCCTGTATATAGCCTCCACATTGACTCTGTACTGGTACCCCTGTATATAGCCTCCACATTGACTCTGTACTGGTACCCCTGTATATAGCCTCCACATTGACTCTGTACTGATACCCCTGTATATAGCCTCCACATTGACTCTGTACCAGTACCCCTGTATATAGCCTCCACATTGACTCTGTACCGGTACCCCTGTATATAGCCTCCACATTGACTCTGTACTGGTACCCCTGTATATAGCCTCCACATTGACTCTGTACCTGTACCCCTGTATATAGCCTCCACATTGACTCTGTACCAGTACCCCTGTATATAGCCTCCACACTGACTCTGTACCGTAATACCCTGTATATAGCCTCCACATTGACTCTGTACCGGTACCCCTGTATACAGCCTCCACATTGACTCTGTACCGGTACCCCTGTATATAGCCTTCACATTGACTCTGTACCGGTACCCCTGTATACAGCCTCCACATTGACTCTGTACCGGTACCCCCTGTATACAGCCTCCACATTGACTCTGTACCGGTACCCCTGTATATAGCCTCCACATTGACTCTGTACCGGTACCCCTGTATATAGCCTCCACATTGACTCTGTACCGGTACCCCTGTATATAGCCTCCACATTGACTCTGTACCGGTACCCCTGTATACAGCCTCCACATTGACTCTGTACCAGTACCCCTGTATATAGCCTCCACATTGACTCTGTACCGGTACCCCCTGTATATAGCCTCCACATTGACTCTGTACCGGTACCCCTGTATATAGCCTCCACATTGACTCTGTACCGGTACCCCTGTATATAGCCTCCACATTGACTCTGTACCGGTACCCCTGTATATAGCCTCCACATTGACTCTGTACCGGTACCCCTGTATACAGCCTCCACATTGACTCTGTACCGGTACCCCTGTATATAGCCTCCACATTGACTCTGTACCGGTACCCTGTATATAGCCTCCACATTGACTCTGTACCGGTACCCCTGTATATAGCCTCCACATTGACTCTGTACCAGTACCCCTGTATATAGCCTCCACATTGACTCTGTACCGGTACCCCTGTATATAGCCTCCACATTGACTCTGTACCGGTACCCTGTATATAGCCTCCACATTGACTCTGTACCGGTACCCCCTGTATATAGCCTCCACATTGACTCTGTACCGGTACCCCTGTATATAGCCTCCACATTGACTCTGTACCAGTACCCTGTATATAGCCTCCACATTGACTCTGTACCGGTACCCCTGTATATAGCCTCCACATTGACTCTGTACCGGTACCCCTGTATATAGCCTCCACATTGACTCTGTACTGGTACCCCTGTATATAGCCTCCACATTGACTCTGTACCGGTACCCCTGTATATAGCCTCCACATTGACTCTGTACTGGTACCCTGTATATAGTCTCCACATTGACTCTGTACTGGTACCCCTGTATATAGCCTCCACATTGACTCTGTACAGGTACCCCTGTATATAGCCTCCACATTGACTCTGTACCGTTATACCCTGTATATAGCTCCACATTGACTCTGTACCGTAATACCCTGTATATAGCCTCCACATTGACTCTGTACCTGTACCCCTGTATATAGCCTCCACATTGACTCTGTACCGGTACCCCTGTATATAGCCTCCACATTGACTCTGTACCGGTACCCCTGTATATAGCCTCCACATTGACTCTGTACCAGTACCCTGTATATAGCCTCCACATTGACTCTGTACCGTAATACCCTGTATATAGCCTCCACATTGACTCTGTACAGGTACCCCTGTATATAGCCTCCACATTGACTCTGTACCGTAATACCCTGTATATAGCCTCCACATTGACTCTGTACCGTAATACCCTGTATATAGCCTCCACATTGACTCTGTACCTGTACCCCTGTATATAGCCTCCACATTGACTCTGTACCGGTACCCCTGTATATAGCCTCCACATTGACTCTGTACCGGTACCCCCTGTATATAGCCTCCACATTGACTCTGTACCAGTACCCCTGTATATAGCCTCCACATTGACTCTGTACCGGTACCCCTGTATATAGCCTCCACATTGACTCTGTACCGGTACCCCTGTATATAGCCTCCACATTGACTCTGTACTGGTACCCCTGTATATAGCCTCCACATTGACTCTGTACCGGTACCCCTGTATATAGCCTCCACATTGACTCTGTACCGGTACCCCTGTATATAGCCTCCACATTGATTCTGTACCGTACCCCTGTATATAGCCTCCACATTGACTCTGTACCGGTACCCCTGTATATAGCCTCCACATTGACTCTGTACCAGTACCCCTGTATATAGCCTCCACATTGACTCTGTACCGGTACCCCTGTATATAGCCTCCACATTGACTCTGTACCGGTACCCCTGTATATAGCCTCCACATTGACTCTGTACCGGTACCCCTGTATATAGCCTCCACATTGACTCTGTACTGGTACCCCTGTATATAGCCTCCCCATTGACTCTGTACTGGTACCCCCTGTATATAGCCTCCACATTGACTCTGTACCGGTACCCCTGTATATAGCCTCCACATTGACTCTGTACCGGTACCCCTGTATATAGCCTCCACATTGACTCTGTACCAGTACCCCTGTATATAGCCTCCACATTGACTCTGTACCGGTACCCCCTGTATATAGCCTCCACATTGACTCTGTACCAGTACCCCTGTATATAGCCTCCACATTGACTCTGTACCGGTACCCCTGTATATAGCCTCCACATTGACTCTGTACCGGTACCCCTGTATATAGCCTCCACATTGACTCTGTACCGGTACCCCTGTATATAGCCTCCACATTGACTCTGTACCGGTACCCCCTGTATATAGCCTCCACATTGACTCTGTACTGGTACCCCTGTATATAGTCTCCACATTGACTCTGTACTGGTACCCCCTGTATATAGCCTCCACATTGACTCTGTACAGGTACCCCCTGTATATAGCCTCCACATTGACTCTGTACCGTAATACCCTGTATATAGCCTCCACATTGACTCTGTACCGTAATACCCTGTATATAGCCTCCACATTGACTCTGTACCGTAATACCCTGTATATAGCCTCCACATTGACTCTGTACCTATACCCCCTGTATATAGCCTCCACATTGACTCTGTACCGTACCCCCTGTATATAGCCTCCACATTGACTCTGTACCAGTAACCCCTGTATATAGCCTCCACATTGACTCTGTACCGTAATACCCTGTATATAGCCTCCACATTGACTCTGTACCGTAATACCCTGTATATAGCCTCCACATTGACTCTGTAGCGTAATACCCTGTATATAGCCTCCACATTGACTCTGTACCAGTAACCCCTGTATATAGCCTCCACATTGACTCTGTACCGTAATACCCTGTATATAACCTCCACATTGACTCTGTACCGTAATACCCTGTATATAGCCTCCACATTGACTCTGTACCGTAATACCCTGTATATAACCTCCACATTGACTCTGTACCGTAATACCCTGTATATAGCCTCCACATTGACTCTGTACCGTAATACCCTGTATATAGCCTCCACATTGACTCTGTACCGTAATACCCTGTATATAGCCTCCACATTGACTCTGTACCGGTACCCCCTGTATATAGCCTCCACATTGACTCTGTACCGTAATACCCTGTATATAACCTCCACATTGACTCTGTACCGTAATACCCTGTATATAACCTCCACATTGACTCTGTACCGGTACCCCCTGTATATAGCCTCCACATTGACTCTGTACCGGTATCCCCTGTATATAGCCTCCACATTGACTCTGTACCGTAATACCCTGTATATAGCCTCCACATTGACTCTGTACCGGTACCCCCTGTATATAGCCTCCACATTGACTCTGTACCGTAATACCCTGTATATAACCTCCACATTGACTCTGTACCGTAATACCCTGTATATAACCTCCACATTGACTCTGTACCGGTACCCCCTGTATATAGCCTCCACATTGACTCTGTACCGGTACCCCCTGTATATAGCCTCCACATTGACTCTGTACCGTAATACCCTGTATATAGCCTCCACATTGACTCTGTACCGGTACCCCCTGTATATAGCCTCCACATTGACTCTGTACCGTAATACCCTGTATATAACCTCCACATTGACTCTGTACCGTAATACCCTGTATATAGCCTCCACATTGACTCTGTACCGTAATACCCTGTATATAACCTCCACATTGACTCTGTACCGTAATACCCTGTATATAGCCTCCACATTGACTCTGTACCGTAATACCCTGTATATAGCCTCCACATTGACTCTGTACCGTAATACCCTGTATATAGCCTCCACATTGACTCTGTACTGGTACCCCCTGTATATAGCCTCCACATTGACTCTGTACCGTAATACCCTGTATATAGCCTCCACATTGACTCTGTACCGGTACCCCCTGTATATAGCCTCCACATTGACTCTGTACCGTAATACCCTGTATATAACCTCCACATTGACTCTGTACCGTAATACCCTGTATATAACCTCCACATTGACTCTGTACCGGTACCCCCTGTATATAGCCTCCACATTGACTCTGTACCGGTACCCCCTGTATATAGCCTCCACATTGACTCTGTACCGTAATACCCTGTATATAGCCTCCACATTGACTCTGTACCGTACCCCCTGTATATAGCCTCCACATTGACTCTGTACCGTAATACCCTGTATATAACCTCCACATTGACTCTGTACCGTAATACCCTGTATATAGCCTCCACATTGACTCTGTACCGTAATACCCTGTATATAACCTCCACATTGACTCTGTACCGTAATACCCTGTATATAGCCTTCACATTGACTCTGTACCGTAATACCCTGTATATAGCCTCCACATTGACTCTGTACCGTAATACCCTGTATATAGCCTCCACATTGACTCTGTACCGGTACCCCCTGTATATAGCCTCCACATTGACTCTGTACCGTAATACCCTGTATATAACCTCCACATTGACTCTGTACCGTAATACCCTGTATATAACCTCCACATTGACTCTGTACCGGTACCCCCTGTATATAGCCTCCACATTGACTCTGTACCGGTACCCCCTGTATATAGCCTCCACATTGACTCTGTACCGTAATACCCTGTATATAGCCTCCACATTGACTCTGTACCGGTACCCCCTGTATATAGCCTCCACATTGACTCTGTACCGTAATACCCTGTATATAGCCTCCACATTGACTCTGTACTGGTACCCCCTGTATATAGCCTCCACATTGACTCTGTACCGCAATACCCTGTATATAGCCTCCACATTGACTCTGTACTGGTACCCCCTGTATATAGCCTCCACATTGACTCTGTACCGTAATACCCTGTATATAACCTCCACATTGACTCTGTACCAGTACCCCCTGTATATAACCTCCACATTGACTCTGTACCGTAATACCCTGTATATAGTCTCCACATTGACTCTGTACCAGTACCCACTGTATATAACCTCCACATTGACTCTGTACCGTAATACCCTGTATATAGCCTCCACATAGACTCTGTACTGTAATACCCTGTATATAGCCTCCACATTGACTCTGTACCGTAATACCCTGTATATAGCCTCCACATAGACTCTGTACCGTAATACCCTGTATATAGCCTCCACATTGACTCTGTACCGTAATACCCTGTATATAGCCTCCATATTGACTCTGTATGCCTCGTTGTTGTTATTTTGTGTTGTTTATTATTATTTTATTTAATAAATATTTTCTTATCTCTTTTTTTGAACTGCATTGTTGTCTTAAGTGCTTCTAAGTACGGTAAGTAAAGGAGTTGTATTCGGCGCAGGTGACAAATAACATTTGATTTGATTTGAGTCAGGTCTCGTGTGATTGAGGCAAAAATAATAGCTACAGTAAGTGAGCTAGTTCGCGAGCTAACGTTAGGCAACTTTTGGCTAGCTCTAATGATACATCAATTGAATTTACTTCTGTTGAAACAGGACAAACAGGCAACAAAACATTTCTATCAACGCAACAGATGTAATGTACTGTTAGATACAGATACCTGACAGATTGCAAGCTGAACTGGCTGTGGTAGCTATTAGCTAACTAGCTAGTTCATTCACTGTAGACAGAACATCAGTCTAGAGGGGATGAAACATGTAATTCCGCTCTGAGGCATCCACATGGTCCTAAAGAACACCAATATGACTTTTTGTATCACAGTGCTAAAACTCTGGGGGTGTTATGTCTCACCCGTGCCCAGTGAAAGTTGAGCCCCTGACCACGAGTAACCACGGCAGCCCAGGAGCTCCTTAACCGACTTCTTCACCTGCGGGATCATCTGAGACCCGGACAGCCGATGGAAATGTGGGTTTACACAACCGAAGAATTTCTGCTCAAACTGTCAGAAACCATCTCAGGGAAGCTCATCATTCTCACCAGGGTCTTGACCTGACTGCAATTTGGCGTCGTAACCAACTTCAGTGGGCAAATTCTCACCTTCAATGGTGACTGGTTGGAGAAGTGTGCTCTTCGCTGATGAATCCCCGTTTCCACTGCATATAACAGACAGCTTTTAGGGCGTTGTCGTGAGTGGTTTGCTGATATCAACATTGTGAACCGAGTGCCCCATGGTGGGGATATGGTATGGGCAGGCATGAGCTACGGACAACGAACACAATTGCATTTTATCGATGGCAATTTGAATGCATAGAGATTCCATGACGAGATCCCGAGGCCCATTGTTGTGTCATCCGCCACCATCACCTCATGTTTCAGCATGATGACGCACAGCCCCAAGTCACAAGGATCTGCACACAATTCCTGGAAGCTGAAAATGTCCCAGTTCTTCCATGGCCTGCATACTCACCAGACATGTCACCCATTGAGCATGTTTGGGATGCTCTGGATTGACGTGTACGACAGTATGTTCCAGTTCCCACCGATATCCAGCAACTTCCCACAGCCATTGAAGAGGAGTGGGACAACATTCAACAGGCCACAATCAACGGCCTGATCAACTCTACGCGAAGGAGATGCAAAGCTGCATGAGACAAATGGGACACACCAGATACTGGCTGGTTTCTGATCAACACCAGATACTGGCTGGTTTTCTGATCCACACCAGATACTGGCTGGTTTTCTGATCCATGCTCCTACATTTTTACAACAATTTTACGACCATCAGATGCATATCTGTATTCCCAGTCATGGAGTAAAACAAACATACAGTCAATAATACAGTAGAATAATAAGTCTATATACAATGTGAGCAAGTAAGGTGAGATAAGGGAGGTAAAGGCAAAAAAAGGCCATGGTGGCAAAGTAAATACAATATAGCAAGTAAAACACTGGAATTGTAGATTTGCAGTGGAAAAATGTACAAAGTAGAGATAGAAATAATGGGGTGCAAAGGAGCAAAATAAATAAATACAGTAGGGGGAGAGGTAGTTGTTTGGGCAAAATTATAGATGGGCTATGTACAGGTGCAGTAATCTGTGAGCTGCTCTGACAGTTGGTGCTTAAAGCTAGTGAGGGAGAAAAGTGTTTCCAGTTTCAGAGATTTTTGTAGTTTGTTCCAGTCATTGGCAGCAGAGAACTGTAAGGAGAGGTGGACAAAGGAAGAATTGGTTTTGGGGGTGACCAGAGAGATATACCTGCTGGAGCGCCTGCCACAGGTGGGTGCTGCTATGGTGACCACTGAGCTGAGATAAGGGGGACGTTACCTAGCAGGGTCATGTAGATGACCTGGAGCCAGTGGGTTTGGCGACAGGTATGAAGCGAGGGCCAGCCAACGAAAGCGTTCAGGTCGCAGTGGTGGGTAGTATATGGGGTTTTGGTGACAAAACGGATGGCACTGTGATAGACTGCATCCAATTTATTGAGTAGGGTAGAATATGTGAATGTCTACAAATACCTAAATCAGAATCGTCCAGAGTAGTGATGTTGGACGGGGGGCGGGCAGGTGCAGGCAGCGATCGGTTGAAGAGCATGGATTTAGTTTTACTTGTATTGAAGAGCAATTGGAGGCCATGGAAGGAGAGTTGTATGGCATTGAAGCTTGCCTGGAGGTTAGTTAACACAGTGTCCAAAGAAGGACCAGGAGTATACAGAATGGTGTCGTCTGCGTAGAGGTGGATCAGAGACTCACCAGCAGCAAGAGTGACATCATTGATGTTTACAGAGAAGAGAGTCGGTCCAAGACTTGAACCCTGAGGCACCCTCATAGAGACTGCCAGAGGCCCGGACAACAGGCCCTCCGATTTGACACACTGAACTCTATCAGAGAAGTAGTTGGTGAACCAGGCGAGGCAATAATTTGAGAAACCAAGGCTATCGAGTCTGCCGATGAGGATGTGGTGATTGACAGAGTCGAAAGCCTTGGCCAGATCAATGAATATGGCTGCACAGTATTGTTTCTTATCGATGGTGGTTATGATGACGTTTAGGACCTTGAGCATGGCTGAGGTGCACCCATGACCAGCTCTGAAACCAGATTGCATAGCGGAGAATGTATGGTGGGATTCGAAATGGTCTGTAATCTGTTTGTTGACTTGGCTTTCGAAGACCTTAGAAAGGCAGGGTAGGATAGATATAGGTCTGTAGCAGTTTGGGTCAAGAGTGTCCCCCCCTTTGAAGAGGGGGATGACCGCAGCTGCTTTCCAATCTTTGGGAATCTCAGACGACACGAAAGAGAGGTTGAACAGGCTAGTAATAGGGGTTGCAACAATTTCGGGCAGATAATTTTAGAAAGAAAGGGTCCAGATTGTCTAGCCCGACTGATTTGTAGGGGTCCAGATTTTGCAGCTCTTTCAGAACATCAGCTGACTGGATTTGGGAGAAGGAGAAATGGGGAAGGCTTGGGCGAGTTGCTGTGGGGGGTGCAGTGCTATTGACCGGGGTAGGGGTAGCCAGGTGGAAAGCATGGCCAGCCGTAGAGAAATGCTTATTAAAATTCTCAATTATAGTGGATTTATCAGTGGTGACAGTGTTTCCTATCCTCAGTGCAGTGGGCAGCTGGGAGGAGGTGCTCTTATTCTCCATGGACTTTACAGTGTCCCAGAACTTTTTTTAAGTGTTTGTGTTGCAGGAAGCAAATGTCTGCTTGAAAAAGCTAGTCTTGACTTTTCTAACTGCCTGTGTGTATTGGTTTCTAGCTTCCCTGAAAAGTTGCATATCATGGGGGCTGTTCGATGCTAATGCAGAATGCCATAGGATGTTTTTGTGTTGGTTAAGGGCAGTCAGGTCTGGAGAGAACCAAGGGCAAGATTGCAACACCGCCCCCTTTGGCAGTTCTATCTTGTCAGAAGATTTTATAGTTAGGGATGGAAATTTCAGGGTTTTTGGGGATCTTCCTGAGCCAGGATTCAGACACGGCTAGGACATCCGGGTTGGGAGAGTGTGCTAGGCCAGTGAATAAAAGAAACTTAGGGAGGAGGCTTCTAATGTTAACATGCATGAAACCAAGGCTTTTATGGTTACAGAAGTCAGCAAATGATAGCCCTGGGGAATGGGAGTGGAGCTGGGGGCTACAGGGCCTGGGTTAACCTCTACATCACCAGAGGAACAGAGGAGGAGTAGGATAAGGGTATGGCTAAAGCTATGAGAATTGGTCGTCTAGTGCGTTGGGGACAGATAGGGAAAGGAGCAGATTTCTAGGCACTGCAGTGCCTGGATTAACCTCTACATCACCAGAGGAACAGAGGAGGAGTAGGATAAGGGTACGGCTAAAAGCTATGAGAATTGGTCAATCAAGGATTACAAAAACGAACGAACGAAAACCAGTCCCGTGGCGGACATCGATGTTTCACTCCCAGGTAAATTAAACACTTCTTTGCGTGTTTTAAAGACAATACAGTGCCACCGACATGGCCCGTTACCAAAGACTGTGGGCTCTCCTTCAACGTGGCCGATGTGAGTAAAACATTTAAAGGTGTTAACCCTCGCAAAGGCTGCTGGCCCAGATGGCATCCCTAGCCACGTCCTCAGAGCACAGACCAGCTGGAGAGGCTGCTGCCAACATACAGAATCAAATCACTTTAATAATGGTGTCACTAGCTAATGTTTGCATATCCTACCTCAAATGTATATAATGTATTTTATACCATCCATTGCATCGTGCCTATGCCGCACGGCAATCGCGTATCCATATATTTATATGTATATATTCTTAATCCATCCCCTTACATTGTGTGTATTAGGTAGTCATTGTGAATTTGTTAGATGACTTGTTAGATATTACTGCACTGTTGGACTAGAAGCACAAGCATTTCGCTACACTCGCATTATCATCTGCTAACCATGTGTATGTGACCAATAACATTTGATTGGATTTGAATAATGACTAAGTTAAATAAACATCTGATTTAGCTAGTTTGGTACAGTACCAGTCAAAAGTTTGGATACACACTCATTCAAGGTTTTTCTTTATTCTTACTATTTTCGCTTGTCACCTGAAACCCTCACAAACTTTTACAGATGCACAATTGAGAGCATCCTGTCGGGCTATATCACCAGGCTGTCATCAGACTGTTAAACAGTTAAACAGCCATCACTAGCACAGAGAGGCTGCTGCCTACAGACTCATTAAATGGATCACTTGTCACTTTAGTAACGACACTTGAATAATGTTTACATATCTTGCATTACTCATCTCATATGTATATACTGTGTTCTATATTGCTTCTTACCGCTCGGTCATCGCTCATCCATATATTTCTATGTATATATTCTTATTCCATTCCTTTAGATGTGTGTATATAGGTAGTTGTTATTGAATTGTTAGATTACTTGTTAGATATTACTGCACTGTCGGAGCTAGAAGAACAAGCATTTCGCTACACTCGCGATAACATCTGCTAACCATGTGTATGTGACCAATAACATCTGATTTGAGTTACACTGTAGAATAATAGTGAAGACATCAAAACGATGAAATAACGTATATGGAATCATGTAGCAACCAAAAAAGTGTTAAACAAATACCCTTTGCCTTGATGACAGCTTGGCACTGTCCTGGCATTCTCTCAACCAGCTTCATGAGGTAGTCACCTGGAAAGCATTTCAATTAACATGTGTGCCTTGTTAATTTGTGGAATATCTTTCCTTCTTAATGCGTTTGAGCCAATCAGTTGTGTTGTGACAAGGTAGGGGTGGTATACAGCAGATAGCACTATTTGGTAAAAGACCAAGTCCACATTATGGCAAGAACAGTTTAAATAAGCAAAGAGAAACGACAGTCCGTCATTACTTTAAGACACGAAGGTCAGTCAATACGGAACATTCAGTATTATTCTACAATGTAGAAAATAGCAAAAATAAAGAAAAACCCTTGAATGAGTAGGTGTGTCCAAACTTGAATGAAATCAATTCAAATTGTATTTGTCACATACACATGGTTAGCAGATGTTAATGCGAGGGTAGCGAAATGCTTGTGCTTCCAGTTCCGACAATGCAGTGATAACCAACAAGTAATCTAACTAACAATTCCAAAACTACTGTCTTATACACAGTGTAAGGGGATAAAGAATATGTACATAAAGATATATGAATGAGTGATGGTACAGAGCAGCATACAGTAGATGGTATCGAGTACAGTATATACTTTTCACTTTTGACTGGTACTGTACATGTGAGGTGTATAATTGTGTTCAGCTGGAGCTGGGAGTCTCCCAAGGACAATTACTCTGTTTACATGCTGTAGGAGGGGAGGGAGGTTGCTTTTGAAAGCTCTCTTTAAAGTCAGTGCTTTGTTTCCCAGCGTAAGCCCAATGTTTACCGGGGCGTTTAAGGGAAATTCTACACCACACCACGCATCAACAAGTGTCTTAAACGGTGGGACAAAGGGATCATTTCTTATAGAACTGAAAACCAAAACACCCGGAAAGAGAGACACACACTCGCTCGCTTGTGTGCACGCACACACACCGTCCTCCAGACAGAATGAAGGATTTCAACTAGGTGAAGAACTTAAACACCAAATAAATATAAAAGCAACCATCTGGACTAGATATTTAAGGCTCCCGAGTGGTGCGGTGGTCTAAGACACTGCATCTCAGTGCTAGAGGAGTCACTACAGACCCTGGTTCAGAGGTCTAAGGCACTGCTAGAGGCGTCACTACAGACCCTGGTTCAGTGGTCTAAGACACTGCATCTCAGTGCTAGAGGAGTCACTACAGACCCTGGTTCAGAGGTCTAAGGCACTGCATCTCAGTGCTAGAGGAGTCACTACAGACCCTGGTTCAGAGGTCTAAGGCACCACATCTCAGTGCTAGAGGAGTCACTACAGACCCTGGTTCAGAGGTCTAAGGCACCACATCTCAGTGCTAGAGGAGTCACTACAGACCCTGGTTCAGAGGTCTAAGGTACTGCATCTCAGTGCTAGAGGAGTCACTACAGACCCTGGTTCAGAGGTCTAAGGCACCAAATCTCAGTGCTAGAGGAGTCACTACAGACCCTGGTTCAGAGGTCTAAGGCACTGCATCTCAGTGCTAGAGGCGTCACTACAGACCCTGGTTCAGAGGTCTAAGACACTGCATCTCAGTGCTAGAGGAGTCACTACAGACCCTGGTTCAGAGGTCTAAGGCACTGCATCTCAGTGCTAGAGGAGTCACTACAGACCCTGGTTCAGAGGTCTAAGGCACTGCATCTCAGTGCTAGAGGAGTCACTACAGACCCTGGTTCAGAGGTCTAAGGCACTGCATCTCAGTGCTAGAGGAGTCACTACAGACCCTGGTTCAGAGGTCTAAGGCACTGCATCTCAGTGCTAGAGGAGTCACTACAGACCCTGGTTCAGAGGTCTAAGGCACTGCATCTCAGTGCTAGAGGTGTCACTACAGACCCTGGTTCAGAGGTCTAAGGCACTGCATCTCAGTGCTAGAGGCGTCACTACAGACCCTGGTTCAGAGGTCTAAGGCACTGCATCTCAGTGCTAGAGGCGTCACTACAGACCCTGGTTCAGAGGTCTAAGACATCGCCTCTCAGTGCTAGAGGAGTCACTACAGACCCTGGTTCAGAGGTCTAAGACACTGCATCTCAGTGCTAGAGGCGTCACTACAGACCCTGGTTCAGAGGTCACTGCATCTCAGTGCTAGAGGAGTCACTACAGACCCTGGTTCAGAGGTCTAAGGAATCGCCTCTCAGTGCTAGAAGAGTCACTACAGACCCTGGTTCAGAGGTCTAAGGCACTGCATCTCAGTGCTAGAGGAGTCACTACAGACCCTGGTTCAGAGGTCTAAGGCACTGCATCTCAGTGCTAGAGGTGTCACTACAGACCCTGGTTCAGAGGTCTAAGACACTGCATCTCAGTGCTAGAGGAGTCACAACAGACCCTGGTTCCATTCCAGGCTGTATTAAAACCGGCTGTGATTGGGAGTCCCATAGGGCGGCGCACAATTGGCCGAGCGTCGTTAGGGTTTGGCTGGAGTAGGCCGTCATTATAAACAAGAATTTCTAGGTCTAGCATTGTCTTGCATTAGGAGGAACCCAGGGCCAACCGGACCAACATATGTTCCCACAAGGGGTCTGAGGATCTCATCTCGGTACCTAATGGCAGTCAGGCTACCTCTGGCGAGCACATGGAGGGCTGTGCGGCCCCCCAAAGAAATGCCACCCCACACCATGACTGACCCACCGCCAAACCGGTCATGCTGGAGGATGTTGTAGGCAAATGCCAAACAACCCCCACCTGTGGACGTCGGGCCCTCATACCACCCTCATGGAGTTTCTGACCGTTTGAGCAGACATATGCACATTTGTGGCCTGCTGGAGGTCATTTTGCAGGGCTCTGGCAGTGCTCCTCCTGCTCCTCTTTGCACAAAGGCGGAGGTAGCGGTCCTGCTGCTGGGTTGTTGCCCTCCCACGGCCTCCTCCACATCTCCTGATGTACTGGCCTGTCTCCTGGTAGCGCCTCCATGCTCTGGATACTACGCTGACAGACACAGCAAACCTTCTTGCCACAGCTCGCATTGATGTGCCATCCTGGATGAGCTGCACTACCTGAGCCACTTGTGTGGGTTGTAGACTCCGTCTCATGCTACCACTAGAGTGAAAGCACCGCCAGCATTCAAAAGAGACCAAAACATCAGCCAGGAAGCATAGGAACTGAGAAGTGGTCTGTGGTCCCCACCTGCAGAACCACTCCTTTATTGGCGGTGTCTTGCTAATTGCCTATAATTTCCACCTGTTGTCTATTCCATTTGCACAACAGCATGTGAAATTTATTGTCAATCAGTGTTGCTTCCTAAGTGGACAGTTTGATTTCACAGAAGTGTGATTGACTTGGAGTTACAATGTGTTGTTTAAGTGGTCCCTTTATTTTTTTGAGCCGTGTAGTTTAGGTGCAGTTTAGGTGTAGTTTTGATATAGTTTAGGTGTAGTTGAGGTGCAGTTCAGGTGTCGTGTAGGAGTAGTTGTAGTTTTGATATAGTTTGGGTGTAGTTTAGGTGTAGAACCTAATGTTCCGGTTGGAGCGAGCGGTCGCATTCGCACTTCGCTCTGCAGGTTGTATAACTTTTTCATTACATTTCATTATAGTACAAAGGTTGATTTGTCTAATCTTAGCAATTCTTCTTAGCTAGCTACTTAGCCGTCCTTGTATCAGAGATAATTGCATAATTATCGTATTTCGTCGCCCTAACGTAGCCTTACTGCTATTCGCCCAGGAGCTAGCAACGCTAGCTAACGCACACAGATTAGCATCACTGTAGTGCTATTCACTCAACTGTACGACTTGATTAGTTCAGTGTTAGCTAGCTACATAGCTGTCTTTGTTTCCAAGATAATTGTGTAGTTTAGTGTGTGTAGCCTTGGAGTGATTATCTTAATTCACTGAGGTTCGCTAGCCAGCTATTTGTCGTCCTTAACGTAGGAGACTCTGCTAGCTAGCCAACAGCTAACAGCTAACAGCTAGCCAACGTCACCACACGTTTACTGATTCGAATTCAATCACCGGTCAGGAGTATCACATTTTCATTTCATTACAGTACAACGGTTTGATTTGTTTGATCGTAGCTAGCTACATAGCTAGCTACATAGCCGTCTTTGTTTCAAAGATAATTGTGTAGTCTAGACCGATTTCCTAGGTTAGCTAGCCAGCTATTGTCGTTCTTTTAACTCAACGTAACGTTAACAACACTGCTAGCTAACCAGCTAGCCCCGAATAGCAGCACTGTAGAAATTATTACACTCAACGGAACGACTTGATTAGTGTAGTGCCAACAACGCAGCTACTGCCAGCTAGCCTACTTTAGCAGTACTGTATCATTTTAATCATTTTAGTCAATAAGATTCTTGCTACGTAAGCTTAACTTTCTGAACATTCGAGACGTGTAGTCCACTTGTCATTCCAATTTCCTTGCATTAGCGTAGCCTTTTCTGTAGCCTGTCAACTATGTGTCTGTCTATCCCTGTTCTCTCCTCTCTGCACAGACCATACAAACGCTCCACACCGCGTGGCCGCGACCACCCTAATCTGGTGGTCCCAGCGCGTACGACCCACGTGGAGTTCCAGGTCTCCGGTAGCCTCTGGAACTGCCGATCTGCGGCCAACAAGGCAGAGTTCATCTCAGCCTATGCCTCCCTCCAGTCCCTTGACTTCTTGGCACTGACGGAAACATGGATCACCACAGATAACACTGCTACTCCTACTGCTCTCTCCTCGTCCGCCCACGTGTTCTCGCACACCCCGAGAGCTTCTGGTCAGCGGGGTGGTGGCACCGGGATCCTCATCTCTCCCAAGTGGTCTTTCTCTCTTTCTCCCCTTACCCATCTGTCTATTGCCTCCTTTGAATTCCATGCTGTCACAGTTACCAGCCCTTTCAAGCTTAACATCCTTATCATTTATCGCCCTCCAGGTTCCCTCGGAGAGTTCATCAATGAGCTTGATGCCTTGATAAGCTCCTTTCCTGAGGACGGCTCACCTCTCACAGTTCTGGGCGACTTTAACCTCCCCACGTCTACCTTTGACTCATTCCTCTCTGCCTCCTTCTTTCCACTCCTCTCCTCTTTTGACCTCACCCTCTCACCTTCCCCCTACTCACAAGGCAGGCAATACGCTTGACCTCATCTTTACTAGATGCTGTTCTTCCACTAACCTCATTGCAACTCCCCTCCAAGTCTCCGACCACTACCTTGTATCCTTTTCCCTCTCGCTCTCATCCAACACTTCCCACACTGCCCCTACTCGGATGGTATCGCGCCGTCCCAACCTTCGCTCTCTCTCCCCGCTACTCTCTCCTCTTCCATCCTATCATCTCTTCCCTCTGCTCAAACTTTCTCCAACCTATCTCCTGATTCTGCCTCCTCAACCCTCCTCTCCTCCCTTACTGCATCCTTTGACTCTCTATGTCCCCTATCCTCCAGGCCGGCTCGGTCCTCCCCCTCCCGCTCCGTGGCTCGACGACTCATTGCGAGCTCACAGAACAGGGCTCCGGGCAGCCGAGCGGAAATGGAGGAAAACTCGCCTCCCTGCGGACCTGGCATCCTTTCACTCCCTCCTCTCTACATTTTCCTCCTCTGTCTCTGCTGCTAAAGCCACTTTCTACCATTCTAAATTCCAAGCATCTGCCTCTAACCCTAGGAAGCTCTTTGCCACCTTCTCCTCCCTCCTGAATCCTCCCCCCTCCTCCCTCTCTGCAGATGACTTCGTCAACCATTTTGAAAAGAAGGTCGATGACATCCGATCCTCGTTTGCTAAGTCAAACGACACCGCTGGTTCTGCTCACACTGCCCTACCCTATGCTCTGACCTCTTTCTCCCCTCTCTCTCCAGATGAAATCTCGCGTCTTGTGACGGCCGGCCGCCCAACAACCTGCCCGCTTGACCCTATCCCCTCCTCTCTTCTCCAGACCATTTCCGGAGACCTTCTCCCTTACCTCACCTCGCTCATCAACTCATCCCTGACCGCTGGCTACATCCCTCCCGTCTTCAAGAGAGCGAGAGTTGCACCCCTTCTGAAAAAACCTACACTCGATCCCTCCGATGTCAACAACTACAGACCAGTATCCCTTCTCTCTTTTCTCTCCAAAACTCTTGAGCGTGCCGTCCTTGGCCAGCTCTACCGCTATCTCTCTCAGAATGACCTTCTTGATCCAAATCAGTCAGGTTTCAAGACTAGTCATTCAACTGAGACTGCTCTTCTCTGTATCACGGAGGCGCTCCGCACTGCTAAAGCTAACTCTCTCTCCTCTGCTCTCATCCTTCTAGACCTATCGGCTGCCTTCGATACTGTGAACCACCAGATCCTCCTCTCCACCCTCTCCGAGTTGGGCATCTCCGGCGCGGCCCACGCTTGGATTGCGTCCTACCTGACAGGTCGCTCCTACCAGGTGGCGTGGCGAGAATCTGTCTCCTCACCACGCGCTCTCACCACTGGTGTCCCCCAGGGCTCTGTTCTAGGCCCTCTCTTATTCTCGCTATACACCAAGTCACTTGGCTCTGTCATAACCTCACATGGTCTCTCCTATCATTGCTATGCAGACGACACACAATTAATCTTCTCCTTTCCCCTTCTGATGACCAGGTGGCGAATCGCATCTCTGCATGTCTGGCAGACATATCAGTGTGGATGACGGATCACCACCTCAAGCTGAACCTCAGCAAGACGGAGCTCCTCTTCCTCCCGGGGAAGGACTGCCCGTTCCATGATCTCGCCATCACGGTTGACAACTCCATTGTGTCCTCCTCCCAGAGCGCTAAGAACCTTGGCGTGATCCTGGACAACACCCTGACGTTCTCAACTAACATCAAGGCGGTGTCCCGTTCCTGTAGGTTCATGCTCTACAACATCCGCAGAGTACGACCCTGCCTCACACAGGAAGCGGCGCAGGTCCTAATCCAGGCACTTGTCATCTCCCGTCTTGACTACTGCAACTCGCTGTTGGCTGGGCTCCCTGCCTGTGCCATTAAACCCCTACAACTCATCCAGAACGCCGCAGCCCGTCTGGTGTTCAACCTTCCCAAGTTCTCTCACGTCACCCCGCTCCTCCGCTCTCTCCACTGGCTTCCAGTTGAAGCTCGCATCCGCTACAAGACCATGGTGCTCGCCACGGAGCTGTGAGGGGAACGGCACCTCAGTACCTCCAGGCCCTGATCAGGCCCTACACCCAAACAAGGGCACTGCGTTCATCCACCTCTGGCCTGCTCGCCTCCCTACCACTGAGGAAGTACAGTTCCCGCTCAGCCCAGTCAAAACTGTTCGCTGCTCTGGCCCCCCAATGGTGGAACAAACTCCCTCACGATGCCAGGACAGCGGAGTCAATCACCACCTTCCGGAGACACCTGAAACCCCACCTCTTCAAGGAATACCTAGGATAGGGTAAGTAAGGGTAAGTAATCCTTCTCACCCCCCCCCCCCCAACAAGATTTAGATGCAAGTGGCTGTTCCACTGGTTGTCATAGGTGTTTGCACCAATTTGTAAGTCGCTCTGGATAAGAGCGTCTGCTAAATGACTTAAATGTAAAATGTAAATGTAGTTTGGGTGTAGTTTAGGTGTAGTTTTGATATAGTTTGGGTGTAGTTTAGGTGTAGTTTGGGTGTAGTTTAGGTGTAGTTTTGATATAGTTTGGGTGTAGTTTAGGTGTAGTTTTGATATAGTTTGGGTGTAGTTTAGGTGTAGTTTGGGTGTAGTTTGGGTGTAGTTTAGGTGTAGTTTGGGTGTAGTTTATATAAGATATTTATTTCGTGGACGACACTACAAAGACCTAGGTGTCTGGGTAGACTGTAAACTCTCCTTCCAGACTCACATTAAACATCTCCAATACGCTTTATCTTGGCCAGGTCGCAGTTGCGAATGAGAACTTGTTCTCAACTAGCCTACCTGGTTAAATAAAGGTGTTCTCAACTAGCCTACCTGGTTAAATAAAGGTGTTCTCAACTTGCCTACCTGGTTAAATAAAGGTGTTCTCAACTAGCCTACCTGGTTAAATAAAGGTGTTCTCAACTAGCCTACCTGGTTAAATAAATGTGTTCTCAACTAGCCTACCTGGTTAAATAAAGGTGTTCTCAACTAGCCTACCTGGTTAAATAAAGGTGTTCTCAACTAGCCTACCTGGTTAAATAAAGGTGTTCTCAACTGGCCTACCTGGTTAAATAAAGGTGTTCTCAACTGGCCTACCTGGTTAAATAAAGGTGTTCTCAACTGCTGGTTAAATAAAGGTGTTCTACCTGGTACCTGGTTAAATAAAGGTGTTCTCAACTGGCCTACCTGGTTAAATAAAGGTGTTCTCAACTGGCCTACCTGGTTAAATAAAGGTGTTCTCAACTAGCCTACCTGGTTAAATAAAGGTGTTCTCAACTGGCCTACCTGGTTAAATAAAGGTGTTCTCAACTAGCCTACCTGGTTAAATAAATGTGTTAGCCTACCTGGTTAAATAAAGGTGTTCTCAACTAGCCTACCTGGTTAAATAAAGGTGTTCTCAACTTGCCTACCTGGTTAAATAAAGGTGTTCTCAACTGGCCTACCTGGTTAAATAAAGGTGTTCTCAACTAGCCTACCTGGTTAAATAAAGGTGTTCTCAACTGGCCTACCTGGTTAAATAAAGGTGTTCTCAACTAGCCTACCTGGTTAAATAAAGGTGTTCTCAACTGGCCTACCTGGTTAAATAAAGGTGTTCTCAACTGGCCTACCTGGTTAAATAAAGGTGTTCTCAACTAGCCCACCTGGTTAAATAAAGGTGTTCTCAACTGCTCTGTTTCAGCTGGTATGGTCAGTCTAGCTGTATGGAGGAGAAGGTACTGCTCTGTTTCAGCTGGTATGGTCAGTCTAGCTGTCTGGAGAAGGTACTGCTCTGTTTCAGCTGGTATGGTCAGTCTAGCTGTCTGGAGGAGAAGGTACTGCTCTGTTTCAGCTGGTATGGTCAGTCTAGCTGTCTGGAGAAGGTACTGCTCTGTTTCAGCTGGTATGGTCAGTCTAGCTGTATGGAGGAGAAGGTACTGCTCTGTTTCAGCTGTTATGGTCAGTCTAGCTGTATGGAGGAGAAGGTACTGCTCTGTTTCAGCTGTTATGGTCAGTCTAGCTGTATGGAGGAGGTACTGCTCTGTTTCAGCTGGTATGGTCAGTCTAGCTGTCTGGAGGAGAAGGTACTGCTCTGTTTCAGCTGGTATGGTCAGTCTAGCTGTATGGAGGAGAAGGTACTGCTCTGTTTCAGCTGGTATGGTCAGTCTAGCTGTCTGGAGGAGAAGGTACTGCTCTGTTTCAGCTGGTATGGTCAGTCTAGCTGTATGGAGAAGGTACTGCTCTGTTTCAGCTGGTATGGTCAGTCTAGCTGTATGGAGGAGAAGGTACTGCTCTGTTTCAGCTGGTATGGTCAGTCTAGCTGTATGGAGGAGAAGGTACTGCTCTGTTTCAGCTGGTATGGTCAGTCTAGCTGTCTGGAGGAGAAGGTACTGCTCTGTTTCAGCTGGTATGGTCAGTCTAGCTGTCTGGAGGAGAAGGTACTGCTCTGTTTCAGCTGGTATGGTCAGTCTAGCTGTCTGGAGGAGAAGGTACTGCTCTGTTTCAGCTGGTATGGTCAGTCTAGCTGTCTGGAGGAGAAGGTACTGCTCTGTTTCAGCTGGTATGGTCAGTCTAGCTGTCTGGAGGAGAAGGTACTGCTCTGTTTCAGCTGGTATGGTCAGTCTAGCTGTATGGAGGAGAAGGTACTGCTCTGTTTCAGCTGTTATGGTCAGTCTAGCTGTATGGAGGAGAAGGTACTGCTCTGTTTCAGCTGGTATGGTCAGTCTAGCTGTATGGAGGAGAAGGTACTGCTCTGTTTCAGCTGGTATGGTCAGTCTAGCTGTCTGGAGAAGGTACTGCTCTGTTTCAGCTGGTATGGTCAGTCTAGCTGTCTGGAGAAGGTACTGCTCTGTTTCAGCTGGTATGGTCAGTCTAGCTGTATGGAGGAGAAGGTACTGCTCTGTTTCAGCTGTTATGGTCAGTCTAGCTGTATGGAGGAGAAGGTACTGCTCTGTTTCAGCTGGTATGGTCAGTCTAGCTGTATGGAGAAGGTACTGCTCTGTTTCAGCTGGTATGGTCAGTCTAGCTGTATGGAGGAGAAGGTACTGCTCTGTTTCAGCTGGTATGGTCAGTCTAGCTGCATGGAGAAGGTACTGCTCAGTTTCAGCTGTTATGGTCAGTCTAGCTGTCTGGAGAAGGTACTGCTCTGTTTCAGCTGGTATGGTCAGTCTAGCTGTCTGGAGGAGAAGGTACTGCTCTGTTTCAGCTGTTATGGTCAGTCTAGCTGTATGGAGAAGGTACTGCTCTGTTTCAGCTGGTATGGTCAGTCTAGCTGTATGGAGGAGAAGGTACTGCTCTGTTTCAGCTGGTATGGTCAGTCTAGCTGCATGGAGAAGGTACTGCTCAGTTTCAGCTGTTATGGTCAGTCTAGCTGTCTGGAGAAGGTACTGCTCTGTTTCAGCTGGTATGGTCAGTCTAGCTGTATGGAGGAGAAGGTACTGCTCTGTTTCAGCTGGTATGGTCAGTCTAGCTGTCTGGAGGAGAAGGTACTGCTCTGTTTCAGCTGGTATGGTCAGTCTAGCTGTATGGAGAAGGTACTGCTCTGTTTCAGCTGGTATGGTCAGTCTAGCTGTCTGGAGGAGAAGGTACTGCTCTGTTTCAGCTGGTATGGTCAGTCTAGCTGTCTGGAGGAGAAGGTACTGCTCTGTTTCAGCTGGTATGGTCAGTCTAGCTGTATGGAGGAGAAGGTACTGCTCTGTTTCAGCTGGTATGGTCAGTCTAGCTGTATGGAGAAGGTACTGCTCTGTTTCAGCTGGTATGGTCAGTCTAGCTGTCTGGAGGAGAAGGTACTGCTCTGTTTCAGCTGGTATGGTCAGTCTAGCTGTATGGAGGAGAAGGTACTGCTCTGTTTCAGCTGGTATGGTCAGTCTAGCTGTCTGGAGAAGGTACTGCTCTGTTTCAGCTGGTATGGTCAGTCTAGCTGTATGGAGGAGAAGGTACTGCTCTGTTTCAGCTGGTATGGTCAGTCTAGCTGTCTGGAGGAGAAGGTACTGCTCTGTTTCAGCTGTTATGGTCAGTCTAGCTGTATGGAGGAGAAGGTACTGCTCTGTTTCAGCTGGTATGGTCAGTCCAGCTGTCTGGAGGAGAAGGTACTGCTCTGTTTCAGCTGGTATGGTCAGTCTAGCTGTCTGGAGGAGAAGGTACTGCTCTGTTTCAGCTGGTATGGTCAGTCTAGCTGTCTGGAGGAGAAGGTACTGCTCTGTTTCAGCTGTTATGGTCAGTCTAGCTGTATGGAGGAGGTACTGCTCTGTTTCAGCTGGTATGGTCAGTCTAGCTGTATGGAGAAGGTACTGCTCTGTTTCAGCTGGTATGGTCAGTCTAGCTGTATGGAGAAGGTACTGCTCTGTTTCAGCTGGTATGGTCAGTCTAGCTGTATGGAGGAGAAGGTACTGCTCTGTTTCAGCTGGTATGGTCAGTCTAGCTGTATGGAGAAGGTACTGCTCTGTTTCAGCTGGTATGGTCAGTCTAGCTGTATGGAGGAGAAGGTACTGCTCTGTTTCAGCTGGTATGGTCAGTCTAGCTGTATGGAGAAGGTACTGCTCTGTTTCAGCTGGTATGGTCAGTCTAGCTGTATGGAGGAGAAGGTACTGCTCTGTTTCAGCTGGTATGGTCAGTCTAGCTGTATGGAGGAGAAGGTACTGCTCTGTTTCAGCTGGTATGGTCAGTCTAGCTGTATGGAGGAGAAGGTACTGCTCTGTTTCAGCTGGTATGGTCAGTCTAGCTGTCTGGAGGAGAAGGTACTGCTCTGTTTCAGCTGGTATGGTCAGTCTAGCTGTCTGGAGGAGAAGGTACTGCTCTGTTTCAGCTGGTATGGTCAGTCTAGCTGTCTGGAGGAGAAGGTACTGCTCTGTTTCAGCTGGTATGGTCAGTCTAGCTGTCTGGAGGAGAAGGTACTGCTCTGTTTCAGCTGGTATGGTCAGTCTAGCTGTATGGAGGAGAAGGTACTGCTCTGTTTCAGCTGGTATGGTCAGTCTAGCTGTATGGAGGAGAAGGTACTGCTCTGTTTCAGCTGGTATGGTCAGTCTAGCTGTATGGAGGAGAAGGTACTGCTCTGTTTCAGCTGGTATGGTCAGTCTAGCTGTCTGGAGAAGGTACTGCTCTGTTTCAGCTGGTATGGTCAGTCTAGCTGTCTGGAGGAGAAGGTACTGCTCTGTTTCAGCTGGTATGGTCAGTCTAGCTGTATGGAGGAGAAGGTACTGCTCTGTTTCAGCTGTTATGGTCAGTCTAGCTGTATGGAGGAGAAGGTACTGCTCTGTTTCAGCTGGTATGGTCAGTCTAGCTGTATGGAGGAGAAGGTACTGCTCTGTTTCAGCTGGTATGGTCAGTCTAGCTGTCTGGAGAAGGTACTGCTCTGTTTCAGCTGGTATGGTCAGTCTAGCTGTATGGAGGAGAAGGTACTGCTCTGTTTCAGCTGGTATGGTCAGTCTAGCTGTCTGGGAGAAGGTACTGCTCTGTTTCAGCTGGTATGGTCAGTCTAGCTGTCTGGAGGAGAAGGTACTGCTCTGTTTCAGCTGTTATGGTCAGTCTAGCTGTATGGAGGAGAAGGTACTGCTCTGTTTCAGCTGGTATGGTCAGTCTAGCTGTCTGGAGGAGAAGGTACTGCTCTGTTTCAGCTGGTATGGTCAGTCTAGCTGTCTGGAGGAGAAGGTACTGCTCTGTTTCAGCTGGTATGGTCAGTCTAGCTGTATGGAGGAGAAGGTACTGCTCTGTTTCAGCTGGTATGGTCAGTCTAGCTGTATGGAGAAGGTACTGCTCTGTTTCAGCTGGTATGGTCAGTCTAGCTGTCTGGAGGAGAAGGTACTGCTCTGTTTCAGCTGGTATGGTCAGTCTAGCTGTATGGAGGAGAAGGTACTGCTCTGTTTCAGCTGGTATGGTCAGTCTAGCTGTCTGGAGAAGGTACTGCTCTGTTTCAGCTGGTATGGTCAGTCTAGCTGTATGGAGGAGAAGGTACTGCTCTGTTTCAGCTGGTATGGTCAGTCTAGCTGTATGGAGAAGGTACTGCTCTGTTTCAGCTGGTATGGTCAGTCTAGCTGTATGGAGAAGGTACTGCTCTGTTTCAGCTGGTATGGTCAGTCTAGCTGTCTGGAGAAGGTACTGCTCTGTTTCAGTTGGTATGGTCAGTCTAGCTGTATGGAGGAGAAGGTACTGCTCTGTTTCAGCTGGTATGGTCAGTCTAGCTGTCTGGAGGAGAAGGTACTGCTCTGTTTCAGCTGGTATGGTCAGTCTAGCTGTCTGGAGGAGAAGGTACTGCTCTGTTTCAGCTGTTATGGTCAGTCTAGCTGTCTGGAGGAGAAGGTACTGCTCTGTTTCAGCTGGTATGGTCAGTCCAGCTGTCTGGAGGAGAAGGTACTGCTCTGTTTCAGCTGGTATGGTAAGTCCAGCTGTCTGGAGGAGAAGGTACTGCTCTGTTTCAGCTGGTATGGTCAGTCTAGCTGTCTGGAGGAGAAGGTACTGCTCTGTTTCAGCTGGTATGGTCAGTCTAGCTGTATGGAGGAGAAGGTACTGCTCTGTTTCAGCTGGTATGGTCAGTCTAGCTGTCTGGAGGAGAAGGTACTGCTCTGTTTCAGCTGGTATGGTCAGTCTAGCTGTATGGAGGAGAAGGTACTGCTCTGTTTCAGCTGGTATGGTCAGTCTAGCTGTATGGAGAAGGTACTGCTCTGTTTCAGCTGGTATGGTCAGTCTAGCTGTCTGGAGGAGAAGGTACTGCTCTGTTTCAGCTGGTATGGTCAGTCTAGCTGTATGGAGGAGAAGGTACTGCTCTGTTTCAGCTGTTATGGTCAGTCTAGCTGTATGGAGGAGAAGGTACTGCTCTGTTTCAGCTGTTATGGTCAGTCTAGCTGTATGGAGGAGAAGGTACTGCTCTGTTTCAGCTGTTATGGTCAGTCTAGCTGTATGGAGGAGAAGGTACTGCTCTGTTTCAGCTGGTATGGTCAGTCTAGCTGTATGGAGGAGAAGGTACTGCTCTGTTTCAGCTGGTATGGTCAGTCTAGCTGTCTGGAGAAGAAGGTACTGCTCTGTTTCAGCTGGTATGGTCAGTCTAGCTGTATGGAGAAGAAGGTACTGCTCTGTTTCAGCTGGTATGGTCAGTCTAGCTGTATGGAGAAGGTACTGCTCTGTTTCAGCTGGTATGGTCAGTCTAGCTGTCTGGAGGAGAAGGTACTGCTCTGTTTCAGCTGGTATGGTCAGTCTAGCTGTCTGGAGGAGAAGGTACTGCTCTGTTTCAGCTGGTATGGTCAGTCTAGCTGTATGGAGGAGAAGGTACTGCTCTGTTTCAGCTGGTATGGTCAGTCTAGCTGTCTGGAGGAGAAGGTACTGCTCTGTTTCAGCTGGTATGGTCAGTCTAGCTGTATGGAGGAGAAGGTACTGCTCTGTTTCAGCTGGTATGGTCAGTCTAGCTGTATGGAGAAGGTACTGCTCTGTTTCAGCTGGTATGGTCAGTCTAGCTGTATGGAGGAGAAGGTACTGCTCTGTTTCAGCTGGTATGGTCAGTCTAGCTGTATCGAGGAGAAGGTACTGCTCTGTTTCAGCTGGTATGGTCAGTCTAGCTGTATGGAGGAGAAGGTACTGCTCTGTTTCAGCTGGTATGGTCAGTCTAGCTGTATGGAGGAGAAGGTACTGCTCTGTTTCAGCTGGTATGGTCAGTCTAGCTGTATGGAGAAGAAGGTACTGCTCTGTTTCAGCTGGTATGGTCAGTCTAGCTGTATGGAGGAGAAGGTACTGCTCTGTTTCAGCTGGTATGGTCAGTCTAGCTGTCTGGAGAAGGTACTGCTCTGTTTCAGCTGGAATGGTCAGTCTAGCTGTATGGAGGAGAAGGTACTGCTCTGTTTCAGCTGGTATGGTCAGTCTAGCTGTCTGGAGGAGAAGGTACTGCTCTGTTTCAGCTGGTATGGTCAGTCTAGCTGTCTGGAGAAGGTACTGCTCTGTTTCAGCTGGTATGGTCAGTCTAGCTGTATGGAGAAGGTACTGCTCTGTTTCAGCTGTTATGGTCAGTCTAGCTGTCTGGAGGAGAAGGTACTGCTCTGTTTCAGCTGGTATGGTCAGTCTAGCTGTATGGAGGAGAAGGTACTGCTCTGTTTCAGCTGGTATGGTCAGTCTAGCTGTCTGGAGGAGAAGGTACTGCTCTGTTTCAGCTGGTATGGTCAGTCTAGCTGTCTGGAGAAGGTACTGCTCTGTTTCAGCTGGTATGGTCAGTCTAGCTGTATGGAGGAGAAGGTACTGCTCTGTTTCAGCTGGTATGGTCAGTCTAGCTGTATGGAGGAGAAGGTACTGCTCTGTTTCAGCTGGTATGGTCAGTCTAGCTGTATGGAGAAGGTACTGCTCTGTTTCAGCTGGTATGGTCAGTCTAGCTGTATGGAGAAGGTACTGCTCTGTTTCAGCTGGTATGGTCAGTCTAGCTGTATGGAGGAGAAGGTACTGCTCTGTTTCAGCTGGTATGGTCAGTCTAGCTGTATGGAGGAGAAGGTACTGCTCTGTTTCAGCTGGTATGGTCAGTCTAGCTGTATGGAGGAGAAGGTACTGCTCTGTTTCAGCTGGTATGGTCAGTCTAGCTGTATGGAGGAGAAGGTACTGCTCTGTTTCAGCTGGTATGGTCAGTCTAGCTGTATGGAGGAGAAGGTACTGCTCTGTTTCAGCTGGTATGGTCAGTCTAGCTGTCTGGAGGAGAAGGTACTGCTCTGTTTCAGCTGGTATGGTCAGTCTAGCTGTATGGAGGAGAAGGTACTGCTCTGTTTCAGCTGGTATGGTCAGTCTAGCTGTATGGAGGAGAAGGTACTGCTCTGTTTCAGCTGGTATGGTCAGTCTAGCTGTATGGAGGAGAAGGTACTGCTCTGTTTCAGCTGGTATGGTCAGTCTAGCTGTATGGAGAAGGTACTGCTCTGTTTCAGCTGGTATGGTCAGTCTAGCTGTCTGGAGAAGGTACTGCTCTGTTTCAGGTGGTATGGTCAGTCTAGCTGTCTGGAGAAGGTACTGCTCTGTTTCAGCTGGTATGGTCAGTCTAGCTGTCTGGAGGAGAAGGTACTGCTCTGTTTCAGGTGGTATGGTCAGTCTAGCTGTCTGGAGGAGAAGGTACTGCTCTGTTTCAGCTGGTATGGTCAGTCTAGCTGTATGGAGGAGAAGGTACTGCTCTGTTTCAGCTGGTATGGTCAGTCTAGCTGTATGGGAGAAGGTACTGCTCTGTTTCAGCTGGTATGGTCAGTCTAGCTGTCTGGAGAAGGTACTGCTCTGTTTCAGGTGGTATGGTCAGTCTAGCTGTCTGGAGAAGGTACTGCTCTGTTTCAGCTGGTATGGTCAGTCTAGCTGTCTGGAGGAGAAGGTACTGCTCTGTTTCAGCTGGTATGGTCAGTCTAGCTGTATGGAGGAGAAGGTACTGCTCTGTTTCAGCTGGTATGGTCAGTCTAGCTGTCTGGAGAAGGTACTGCTCTGTTTCAGCTGGTATGGTCAGTCTAGCTGTCTGGAGGAGAAGGTACTGCTCTGTTTCAGCTGGTATGGTCAGTCTAGCTGTATGGAGGAGAAGGTACTGCTCTGTTTCAGCTGGTATGGTCAGTCTAGCTGTATGGAGGAGAAGGTACTGCTCTGTTTCAGCTGGTATGGTCAGTCTAGCTGTATGGAGGAGAAGGTACTGCTCTGTTTCAGCTGGTATGGTCAGTCTAGCTGTCTGGAGGAGAAGGTACTGCTCTGTTTCAGCTGGTATGGTCAGTCTAGCTGTATGGAGGAGAAGGTACTGCTCTGTTTCAGCTGGTATGGTCAGTCTAGCTGTCTGGAGGAGAAGGTACTGCTCTGTTTCAGCTGGTATGGTCAGTCTAGCTGTATGGAGGAGAAGGTACTGCTCTGTTTCAGCTGGTATGGTCAGTCTAGCTGTCTGGAGGAGAAGGTACTGCTCTGTTTCAGCTGGTATGGTCAGTCTAGCTGTATGGAGGAGAAGGTACTGCTCTGTTTCAGCTGGTATGGTCAGTCTAGCTGTCTGGAGGAGAAGGTACTTTTCTGTTTCAGCTGGTATGGTCAGTCTAGCTGTCTGGGAGAAGGTACTGCTCTGTTTCAGCTGGTATGGTCAGTCTAGCTGTCTGGAGAAGGTACTGCTCTGTTTCAGCTGGTATGGTCAGTCTAGCTGTCTGGAGAAGGTACTGCTCTGTTTCAGCTGGTATGGTCAGTCTAGCTGTCTGGAGAAGGTACTGCTCTGTTTCAGCTGGTATGGTCAGTCTAGCTGTATGGAGGAGAAGGTACTGCTCTGTTTCAGCTGGTATGGTCAGTCTAGCTGTATCGAGGAGAAGGTACTGCTCTGTTTCAGCTGGTATGGTCAGTCTAGCTGTATGGAGGAGAAGGTACTGCTCTGTTTCAGCTGGTATGGTCAGTCTAGCTGTATGGAGAAGAAGGTACTGCTCTGCTTCAGCTGGTATGGTCAGACTAGCTGTATGGAGAAGAAGGGACAGCTCTTCTTCAGCTGGTATGGTCAGTCTAGCTGTATGGAGGAGAAGGTACTGCTCTGTTTCAGCTGGTATGGTCAGTCTAGCTGTCTGGAGAAGGTACTGCTCTGTTTCAGCTGGTATGGTCAGTCTAGCTGTCTGGAGGAGAAGGTACTGCTCTGTTTCAGCTGGTATGGTCAGTCTAGCTGTATGGAGGAGAAGGTACTGCTCTGTTTCAGCTGGTATGGTCAGTCTAGCTGTCTGGAGGAGAAGGTACTGCTCTGTTTGAGCTGGTATGGTCAGTCTAGCTGTATGGAGGAGAAGGTACTGCTCTGTTTCAGCTGGTATGGTCAGTCTAGCTGTCTGGAGGAGAAGGTACTTTTCTGTTTCAGCTGGTATGGTCAGTCTAGCTGTCTGGAGAGAAGGTACTGCTCTGTTTCAGCTGGTATGGTCAGTCTAGCTGTCTGGAGAAGGTACTGCTCTGTTTCAGCTGGTATGGTCAGTCTAGCTGTCTGGAGAAGGTACTGCTCTGTTTCAGCTGGTATGGTCAGTCTAGCTGTCTGGAGAAGGTACTGCTCTGTTTCAGCTGGTATGGTCAGTCTAGCTGTATGGAGGAGAAGGTACTGCTCTGTTTCAGCTGGTATGGTCAGTCTAGCTGTATCGAGGAGAAGGTACTGCTCTGTTTCAGCTGGTATGGTCAGTCTAGCTGTATGGAGGAGAAGGTACTGCTCTGTTTCAGCTGGTATGGTCAGTCTAGCTGTATGGAGGAGAAGGTACTGCTCTGTTTCAGCTGGTATGGTCAGTCTAGCTGTATGGAGAAGAAGGTACTGCTCTGTTTCAGCTGGTATGGTCAGTCTAGCTGTATGGAGGAGAAGGTACTGCTCTGTTTCAGCTGGTATGGTCAGTCTAGCTGTCTGGAGAAGGTACTGCTCTGTTTCAGCTGGTATGGTCAGTCTAGCTGTATGGAGGAGAAGGTACTGCTCTGTTTCAGCTGGTATGGTCAGTCTAGCTGTCTGGAGGAGAAGGTACTGCTCTGTTTCAGCTGGTATGGTCAGTCTAGCTGTCTGGAGAAGGTACTGCTCTGTTTCAGCTGGTATGGTCAGTCTAGCTGTATGGAGAAGGTACTGCTCTGTTTCAGCTGTTATGGTCAGTCTAGCTGTCTGGAGGAGAAGGTACTGCTCTGTTTCAGCTGGTATGGTCAGTCTAGCTGTATGGAGGAGAAGGTACTGCTCTGTTTCAGCTGGTATGGTCAGTCTAGCTGTATGGAGGAGAAGGTACTGCTCTGTTTCAGCTGGTATGGTCAGTCTAGCTGTCTGGAGGAGAAGGTACTTTTCTGTTTCAGCTGGTATGGTCAGTCTAGCTGTCTGGAGAAGGTACTGCTCTGTTTCAGCTGGTATGGTCAGTCTAGCTGTCTGGAGAAGGTACTGCTCTGTTTCAGCTGGTATGGTCAGTCTAGCTGTCTGGAGAAGGTACTGCTCTGTTTCAGCTGGTATGGTCAGTCTAGCTGTCTGGAGAAGGTACTGCTCTGTTTCAGCTGGTATGGTCAGTCTAGCTGTATGGAGGAGAAGGTACTGCTCTGTTTCAGCTGGTATGGTCAGTCTAGCTGTATGGAGGAGAAGGTACTGCTCTGTTTCAGCTGGTATGGTCAGTCTAGCTGTATGGAGAAGGTACTGCTCTGTTTCAGCTGTTATGGTCAGTCTAGCTGTCTGGAGGAGAAGGTACTGCTCTGTTTCAGCTGGTATGGTCAGTCTAGCTGTATGGAGGAGAAGGTACTGCTCTGTTTCAGCTGGTATGGTCAGTCTAGCTGTCTGGAGGAGAAGGTACTGCTCTGTTTCAGCTGGTATGGTCAGTCTAGCTGTCTGGAGAAGGTACTGCTCTGTTTCAGCTGGTATGGTCAGTCTAGCTGTATGGAGGAGAAGGTACTGCTCTGTTTCAGCTGGCATGGTCAGTCTAGCTGTATGGAGGAGAAGGTACTGCTCTGTTTCAGCTGGTATGGTCAGTCTAGCTGTATGGAGAAGGTACTGCTCTGTTTCAGCTGGTATGGTCAGTCTAGCTGTATGGAGAAGGTACTGCTCTGTTTCAGCTGGTATGGTCAGTCTAGCTGTATGGAGGAGAAGGTACTGCTCTGTTTCAGCTGGTATGGTCAGTCTAGCTGTATGGAGGAGAAGGTACTGCTCTGTTTCAGCTGGTATGGTCAGTCTAGCTGTATCGAGGAGAAGGTACTGCTCTGTTTCAGCTGGTATGGTCAGTCTAGCTGTATGGAGGAGAAGGTACTGCTCTGTTTCAGCTGGTATGGTCAGTCTAGCTGTATGGAGGAGAAGGTACTGCTCTGTTTCAGCTGGTATGGTCAGTCTAGCTGTCTGGAGGAGAAGGTACTGCTCTGTTTCAGCTGGTATGGTCAGTCTAGCTGTATGGAGGAGAAGGTACTGCTCTGTTTCAGCTGGTATGGTCAGTCTAGCTGTATGGAGGAGAAGGTACTGCTCTGTTTCAGCTGGTATGGTCAGTCTAGCTGTATGGAGGAGAAGGTACTGCTCTGTTTCAGCTGGTATGGTCAGTCTAGCTGTATGGAGAAGGTACTGCTCTGTTTCAGCTGGTATGGTCAGTCTAGCTGTCTGGAGAAGGTACTGCTCTGTTTCAGGTGGTATGGTCAGTCTAGCTGTCTGGAGAAGGTACTGCTCTGTTTCAGCTGGTATGGTCAGTCTAGCTGTCTGGAGGAGAAGGTACTGCTCTGTTTCAGGTGGTATGGTCAGTCTAGCTGTCTGGAGGAGAAGGTACTGCTCTGTTTCAGCTGGTATGGTCAGTCTAGCTGTATGGAGGAGAAGGTACTGCTCTGTTTCAGCTGGTATGGTCAGTCTAGCTGTATGGAGAAGGTACTGCTCTGTTTCAGCTGGTATGGTCAGTCTAGCTGTCTGGAGAAGGTACTGCTCTGTTTCAGGTGGTATGGTCAGTCTAGCTGTCTGGAGAAGGTACTGCTCTGTTTCAGCTGGTATGGTCAGTCTAGCTGTCTGGAGGAGAAGGTACTGCTCTGTTTCAGCTGGTATGGTCAGTCTAGCTGTATGGAGGAGAAGGTACTGCTCTGTTTCAGCTGGTATGGTCAGTCTAGCTGTATGGAGGAGAAGGTACTGCTCTGTTTCAGCTGGTATGGTCAGTCTAGCTGTCTGGAGGAGAAGGTACTGCTCTGTTTCAGCTGGTATGGTCAGTCTAGCTGTATGGAGGAGAAGGTACTGCTCTGTTTCAGCTGGTATGGTCAGTCTAGCTGTATGGAGGAGAAGGTACTGCTCTGTTTCAGCTGGTATGGTCAGTCTAGCTGTATGGAGGAGAAGGTACTGCTCTGTTTCAGCTGGTATGGTCAGTCTAGCTGTCTGGAGGAGAAGGTACTGCTCTGTTTCAGCTGGTATGGTCAGTCTAGCTGTATGGAGGAGAAGGTACTGCTCTGTTTCAGCTGGTATGGTCAGTCTAGCTGTCTGGAGGAGAAGGTACTGCTCTGTTTCAGCTGTTATGGTCAGTCTAGCTGTATGGAGGAGAAGGTACTGCTCTGTTTCAGCTGGTATGGTCAGTCTAGCTGTCTGGAGGAGAAGGTACTGCTCTGTTTCAGCTGGTATGGTCAGTCTAGCTGTATGGAGGAGAAGGTACTGCTCTGTTTCAGCTGGTATGGTCAGTCTAGCTGTCTGGAGGAGAAGGTACTTTTCTGTTTCAGCTGGTATGGTCAGTCTAGCTGTCTGGAGAAGGTACTGCTCTGTTTCAGCTGGTATGGTCAGTCTAGCTGTCTGGAGAAGGTACTGCTCTGTTTCAGCTGGTATGGTCAGTCTAGCTGTCTGGAGAAGGTACTGCTCTGTTTCAGCTGGTATGGTCAGTCTAGCTGTCTGGAGAAGGTACTGCTCTGTTTCAGCTGGTATGGTCAGTCTAGCTGTATGGAGGAGAAGGTACTGCTCTGTTTCAGCTGGTATGGTCAGTCTAGCTGTATGGAGGAGAAGGTACTGCTCTGTTTC
The DNA here is from genome assembly GCF_023373465.1 of Oncorhynchus keta. NCBI lineage: Eukaryota > Metazoa > Chordata > Actinopteri > Salmoniformes > Salmonidae > Oncorhynchus > Oncorhynchus keta. Next base: position 58,569,533 of record NC_068441.1, read on the forward strand.
AGCTGGTATGGTCAGTCTAGCTGTATGGAGGAGAAGGTACTGCTCTGTTTCAGCTGGTATGGTCAGTCTAGCTGTATGGAGGAGAAGGTACTGCTCTGTTTCAGCTGGTATGGTCAGTCTAGCTGTATGGAGAAGAAGGTACTGCTCTGTTTCAGCTGGTATGGTCAGTCTAGCTGTATGGAGGAGAAGGTACTGCTCTGTTTCAGCTGGTATGGTCAGTCTAGCTGTCTGGAGAAGGTACTGCTCTGTTTCAGCTGGTATGGTCAGTCTAGCTGTATGGAGGAGAAGGTACTGCTCTGTTTCAGCTGGTATGGTCAGTCTAGCTGTATGGAGGAGAAGGTACTGCTCTGTTTCAGCTGGTATGGTCAGTCTAGCTGTCTGGAGGAGAAGGTACTGCTCTGTTTCAGCTGTTATGGTCAGTCTAGCTGTATGGAGGAGAAGGTACTGCTCTGTTTCAGCTGGTATGGTCAGTCTAGCTGTCTGGAGGAGAAGGTACTTTTCTGTTTCAGCTGGTATGGTCAGTCTAGCTGTCTGGAGAAGGTACTGCTCTGTTTCAGCTGGTATGGTCAGTCTAGCTGTCTGGAGAAGGTACTGCTCTGTTTCAGCTGGTATGGTCAGTCTAGCTGTCTGGAGAAGGTACTGCTCTGTTTCAGCTGTTATGGTCAGTCTAGCTGTCTGGAGAAGGTACTGCTCTGTTTCAGCTGGTATGGTCAGTCTAGCTGTATGGAGGAGAAGGTACTGCTCTGTTTCAGCTGGTATGGTCAGTCTAGCTGTATGGAGGAGAAGGTACTGCTCTGTTTCAGCTGGTATGGTCAGTCTAGCTGTATGGAGGAGAAGGTACTGCTCTGTTTCAGCTGGTATGGTCAGTCTAGCTGTATGGAGGAGAAGGTACTGCTCTGTTTCAGCTGGTATGGTCAGTCTAGCTGTATGGAGGAGAAGGTACTGCTCTGTTTCAGCTGGTATGGTCAGTCTAGCTGTATGGAGGAGAAGGTACTGCTCTGTTTCAGCTGGTATGGTCAGTCTAGCTGTCTGGAGAAGGTACTGCTCTGTTTCAGCTGGTATGGTCAGTCTAGCTGTATGGAGGAGAAGGTACTGCTCTGTTTCAGCTGGTATGGTCAGTCTAGCTGTCTGGAGGAGAAGGTACAGCTCTGTTTCAGCTGGTATGGTCAGTCTAGCTGTCTGGAGAAGGTACTGCTCTGTTTCAGCTGGTATGGTCAGTCTAGCTGTATGGAGAAGGTACTGCTCTGTTTCAGCTGTTATGGTCAGTCTAGCTGTCTGGAGGAGAAGGTACTGCTCTGTTTCAGCTGGTATGGTCAGTCTAGCTGTATGGAGGAGAAGGTACTGCTCTGTTTCAGCTGGTATGGTCAGTCTAGCTGTCTGGAGGAGAAGGTACTGCTCTGTTTCAGCTGGTATGGTCAGTCTAGCTGTCTGGAGAAGGTACTGCTCTGTTTCAGCTGGTATGGTCAGTCTAGCTGTATGGAGGAGAAGGTACTGCTCTGTTTCAGCTGGCATGGTCAGTCTAGCTGTATGGAGGAGAAGGTACTGCTCTGTTTCAGCTGGTATGGTCAGTCTAGCTGTATGGAGAAGGTACTGCTCTGTTTCAGCTGGTATGGTCAGTCTAGCTGTATGGAGAAGGTACTGCTCTGTTTCAGCTGGTATGGTCAGTCTAGCTGTATGGAGGAGAAGGTACTGCTCTGTTTCAGCTGGTATGGTCAGTCTAGCTGTATGGAGGAGAAGGTACTGCTCTGTTTCAGCTGGTATGGTCAGTCTAGCTGTATCGAGGAGAAGGTACTGCTCTGTTTCAGCTGGTATGGTCAGTCTAGCTGTATGGAGGAGAAGGTACTGCTCTGTTTCAGCTGGTATGGTCAGTCTAGCTGTATGGAGGAGAAGGTACTGCTCTGTTTCAGCTGGTATGGTCAGTCTAGCTGTCTGGAGGAGAAGGTACTGCTCTGTTTCAGCTGGTATGGTCAGTCTAGCTGTATGGAGGAGAAGGTACTGCTCTGTTTCAGCTGGTATGGTCAGTCTAGCTGTATGGAGGAGAAGGTACTGCTCTGTTTCAGCTGGTATGGTCAGTCTAGCTGTATGGAGGAGAAGGTACTGCTCTGTTTCAGCTGGTATGGTCAGTCTAGCTGTATGGAGAAGGTACTGCTCTGTTTCAGCTGGTATGGTCAGTCTAGCTGTCTGGAGAAGGTACTGCTCTGTTTCAGGTGGTATGGTCAGTCTAGCTGTCTGGAGAAGGTACTGCTCTGTTTCAGCTGGTATGGTCAGTCTAGCTGTCTGGAGGAGAAGGTACTGCTCTGTTTCAGGTGGTATGGTCAGTCTAGCTGTCTGGAGGAGAAGGTACTGCTCTGTTTCAGCTGGTATGGTCAGTCTAGCTGTATGGAGGAGAAGGTACTGCTCTGTTTCAGCTGGTATGGTCAGTCTAGCTGTATGGAGAAGGTACTGCTCTGTTTCAGCTGGTATGGTCAGTCTAGCTGTCTGGAGAAGGTACTGCTCTGTTTCAGGTGGTATGGTCAGTCTAGCTGTCTGGAGAAGGTACTGCTCTGTTTCAGCTGGTATGGTCAGTCTAGCTGTCTGGAGGAGAAGGTACTGCTCTGTTTCAGCTGGTATGGTCAGTCTAGCTGTATGGAGGAGAAGGTACTGCTCTGTTTCAGCTGGTATGGTCAGTCTAGCTGTCTGGAGAAGGTACTGCTCTGTTTCAGCTGGTATGGTCAGTCTAGCTGTCTGGAGGAGAAGGTACTGCTCTGTTTCAGCTGGTATGGTCAGTCTAGCTGTATGGAGGAGAAGGTACTGCTCTGTTTCAGCTGGTATGGTCAGTCTAGCTGTATGGAGGAGAAGGTACTGCTCTGTTTCAGCTGGTATGGTCAGTCTAGCTGTATGGAGGAGAAGGTACTGCTCTGTTTCAGCTGGTATGGTCAGTCTAGCTGTCTGGAGGAGAAGATACTGCTCTGTTTCAGCTGGTATGGTCAGTCTAGCTGTATGGAGGAGAAGGTACTGCTCTGTTTCAGCTGGTATGGTCAGTCTAGCTGTCTGGAGAAGAAGGTACTGCTCTGTTTCAGCTGGTATGGTCAGTCTAGCTGTATGGAGGAGAAGGTACTGCTCTGTTTCAGCTGGTATGGTCAGTCTAGCTGTATGGAGGAGAAGGTACTGCTCTGTTTCAGCTGGTATGGTCAGTCTAGCTGTATGGAGAAGGTACTGCTCTGTTTCAGCTGGTATGGTCAGTCTAGCTGTCTGGAGGAGAAGGTACTTTTCTGTTTCAGCTGGTATGGTCAGTCTAGCTGTCTGGAGAAGGTACTGCTCTGTTTCAGCTGGTATGGTCAGTCTAGCTGTCTGGAGAAGGTACTGCTCTGTTTCAGCTGGTATGGTCAGTCTAGCTGTCTGGAGAAGGTACTGCTCTGTTTCAGCTGGTATGGTCAGTCTAGCTGTCTGGAGAAGGTACTGCTCTGTTTCAGCTGGTATGGTCAGTCTAGCTGTATGGAGGAGAAGGTACTGCTCTGTTTCAGCTGGTATGGTCAGTCTAGCTGTATGGAGGAGAAGGTACTGCTCTGTTTCAGCTGGTATGGTCAGTGTAGCTGTCTGGAGGAGAAGGCACTGCTCTGTTTCAGCTGGTATGGTCAGTCTAGCTGTATGGAGAAGGTACTGCTCTGTTTCAGCTGTTATGGTCAGTCTAGCTGTCTGGAGGAGAAGGTACTGCTCTGTTTCAGCTGGTATGGTCAGTCTAGCTGTATGGAGGAGAAGGTACTGCTCTGTTTCAGCTGGTATGGTCAGTCTAGCTGTATGGAGGAGAAGGTACTGCTCTGTTTCAGCTGGTATGGTCAGTCTAGCTGTATGGAGGAGAAGGTACTGCTCTGTTTCAGCTGGTATGGTCAGTCTAGCTGTCTGGAGAAGAAGGTACTGCTCTGTTTCAGCTGGTATGGTCAGTCTAGCTGTATGGAGAAGGTACTGCTCTGTTTCAGCTGGTATGGTCAGTCTAGCTGTCTGGAGAAGGTACTGCTCTGTTTCAGCTGGTATGGTCAGTCTAGCTGTCTGGAGAAGGTACTGCTCTGTTTCAGCTGGTATGGTCAGTCTTGCTGTATGGAGAAGGTACTGCTCTGTTTCAGCTGGTATGGTCAGTCTAGCTGTCTGGAGGAGAAGGTACTGCTCTGTTTCAGCTGGTATGGTCAGTCTAGCTGTATGGAGGAGAAGGTACTGCTCTGTTTCAGCTGGTATGGTCAGTCTAGCTGTATGGATGAGAAGGTACTGCTCTGTTTCAGCTGGTATGGTCAGTCTAGCTGTATGGAGAAGGTACTGCTCTGTTTCAGCTGGTATGGTCAGTCTAGCTGTCTGGAGGAGAAGGTACTGCTCTGTTTCAGCTGGTATGGTCAGTCTAGCTGTCTGGAGGAGAAGGTACTGCTCTGTTTCAGCTGGTATGGTCAGTCTAGCTGTATGGAGGAGAAGGTACTGCTCTGTTTCAGCTGGTATGGTCAGTCTAGCTGTCTGGAGAAGGTACTGCTCTGTTTCAGCTGGTATGGTCAGTCTAGCTGTATGGAGGAGAAGGTACTGCTCTGTTTCAGCTGTTATAGTCAGTCTAGCTGTATGGAGAAGGTACTGTTCTGTTTCAGCTGTTATGGTCAGTCTAGCTGTATGGAGGAGAAGGTACTGCTCTGTTTCAGCTGTTATAGTCAGTCTAGCTGTATGGAGAAGGTACTGCTCTGTTTCAGCTGGTATGGTCAGTCTAGCTGTATGGAGGAGAAGGTACTGCTCTGTTTCAGCTGGTATGGTCAGTCTAGCTGTATGGAGGAGAAGGTACTGCTCTGTTTCAGCTGGTATGGTCAGTCTAGCTGTCTGGAGGAGAAGGTACTGCTCTGTTTCAGCTGGTATGGTCAGTCTAGCTGTATGGAGAAGGTACTGCTCTGTTTCAGCTGGTATGGTCAGTCTAGCTGTCTGGAGGAGAAGGTACTGCTCTGTTTCAGCTGGTATGGTCAGTCTAGCTGTATGGAGAAGGTACTGCTCTGTTTCAGCTGTTATGGTCAGTCTAGCTGTATGGAGGAGAAGGTACTGCTCTGTTTCAGCTGGTATGGTCAGTCTAGCTGTATAGGAGAAGGTACTGCTCTGTTTCAGCTGGTATGGTCAGTCTAGCTGTCTGGAGGAGAAGGTACTGCTCTGTTTCAGCTGTTATGGTCAGTCTAGCTGTATGGAGGAGAAGGTACTGCTCTGTTTCAGCTGGTATGGTCAGTCTAGCTGTATGGAGGAGAAGGTACTGCTCTGTTTCAGCTGGTATGGTCAGTCTAGCTGTATGGAGGAGAAGGTACTGCTCTGTTTCAGCTGGTATGGTCAGTCTAGCTGTCTGGAGGAGAAGGTACTGCTCTGTTTCAGCTGGTATGGTCAGTCTAGCTGTCTGGAGGAGAAGGTACTGCTCTGTTTCAGTTGGTATGGTCAGTCTAGCTGTATCGAGAAGGAGAAGGTACTGCTCTGTTTCAGCTGGTATGGTCAGTCTAGCTGTATGGAGGAGAAGGTACTGCTCTGTTTCAGCTGGCATGGTCAGTCTAGCTGTATGGAGAGAAGGTACTGCTCTGTTTCAGCTGGTATGGTCAGTCTAGCTGTCTGGAGAAGGTACTGCTCTGTTTCAGCTGGTATGGTCAGTCTAGCTGTATGGAGAAGGTACTGCTCTGTTTCAGCTGTTATGGTCAGTCTAGCTGTATGGAGGAGAAGGTACTGCTCTGTTTCAGCTGGTATGGTCAGTCTAGCTGTATGGAGGAGAAGGTACTGCTCTGTTTCAGCTGGTATGGTCAGTCTAGCTGTCTGGAGAAGGTACTGCTCTGTTTCAGCTGGTATGGTCAGTCTAGCTGTATGGAGGAGAAGGTACTGCTCTGTTTCAGCTGGTATGGTCAGTCTAGCTGTATGGAGGAGAAGGTACTGCTCTGTTTCAGCTGGTATGGTCAGTCTAGCTGTATGGAGAAGGTACTGCTCTGTTTCAGCTGGTATGGTCAGTCTAGCTGTATGGAGAAGGTACTGCTCTGTTTCAGCTGGTATGGTCAGTCTAGCTGTATGGAGGAGAAGGTACTGCTCTGTTTCAGCTGGTATGGTCAGTCTAGCTGTATGGAGGAGAAGGTACTGCTCTGTTTCAGCTGGTATGGTCAGTCTAGCTGTCTGGAGGAGAAGGTACTGCTCTGTTTCAGCTGGTATGGTCAGTCTAGCTGTATGGAGAAGGTACTGCTCTGTTTCAGCTGGTATGGTCAGTCTAGCTGTATGGAGGAGAAGGTACTGCTCTGTTTCAGCTGGTATGGTCAGTCTAGCTGTATGGAGGAGAAGGTACTGCTCTGTTTCAGCTGGTATGGTCAGTCTAGCTGTATGGATGAGAAGGTACTGCTCTGTTTCAGCTGGTATGGTCAGTCTAGCTGTATGGAGAAGGTACTGCTCTGTTTCAGCTGTTATGGTCAGTCTAGCTGTATGGAGGAGAAGGTACTGCTCTGTTTCAGCTGGTATGGTCAGTCTAGCTGTATAGAGAAGGTACTGCTCTGTTTCAGCTGTTATGGTCAGTCTAGCTGTATGGAGGAGAAGGTACTGCTCTGTTTCAGCTGTTATGGTCAGTCTAGCTGTCTGGAGGAGAAGGTACTGCTCTGTTTCAGCTGGTATGGTCAGTCTAGCTGTATGGAGGAGAAGGTACTGCTCTGTTTCAGCTGGTATGGTCAGTCTAGCTGTATGGAGGAGAAGGTACTGCTCTGTTTCAGCTGGTATGGTCAGTCTAGCTGTCTGGAGGAGAAGGTACTGCTCTGTTTCAGCTGGTATGGTCAGTCTAGCTGTCTGGAGGAGAAGGTACTGCTCTGTTTCAGCTGGTATGGTCAGTCTAGCTGTATGGAGGAGAAGGTACTGCTCTGTTTCAGCTGGTATGGTCAGTCTAGCTGTATGGAGGAGAAGGTACTGCTCTGTTTCAGCTGGTATGGTCAGTCTAGCTGTATGGAGGAGAAGGTACTGCTCTGTTTCAGCTGGTATGGTCAGTCTAGTTGTATGGAGAAGGTACTGCTCTGTTTCAGCTGGTATGGTCAGTCTAGCTGTATGGAGAAGGTACTGCTCTGTTTCAGCTTGTATGGTCAGTCTAGCTGTATGGAGGAGAAGGTACTGCTCTGTTTCAGCTGGTATGGTCAGTCTAGCTGTATGGAGGAGAAGGTACTGCTCTGTTTCAGCTGGTATGGTCAGTCTAGCTGTCTGGAGAAGGTACTGCTCTGTTTCAGCTGGTATGGTCAGTCTAGCTGTATGGAGGAGAAGGTACTGCTCTGTTTCAGCTGGCATGGTCAGTCTAGCTGTATGGAGGAGAAGGTACTGCTCTGTTTCAGCTGGTATGGTCAGTCTAGCTGTATGGAGAAGGTACTGCTCTGTTTCAGCTGGTATGGTCAGTCTAGCTGTATGGAGAAGGTACTGCTCTGTTTCAGCTGGTATGGTCAGTCTAGCTGTATGGAGGAGAAGGTACTGCTCTGTTTCAGCTGGTATGGTCAGTCTAGCTGTATGGAGGAGAAGGTACTGCTCTGTTTCAGCTGGTATGGTCAGTCTAGCTGTATCGAGGAGAAGGTACTGCTCTGTTTCAGCTGGTATGGTCAGTCTAGCTGTATGGAGGAGAAGGTACTGCTCTGTTTCAGCTGGTATGGTCAGTCTAGCTGTATGGAGGAGAAGGTACTGCTCTGTTTCAGCTGGTATGGTCAGTCTAGCTGTCTGGAGGAGAAGGTACTGCTCTGTTTCAGCTGGTATGGTCAGTCTAGCTGTATGGAGGAGAAGGTACTGCTCTGTTTCAGCTGGTATGGTCAGTCTAGCTGTATGGAGGAGAAGGTACTGCTCTGTTTCAGCTGGTATGGTCAGTCTAGCTGTATGGAGGAGAAGGTACTGCTCTGTTTCAGCTGGTATGGTCAGTCTAGCTGTATGGAGAAGGTACTGCTCTGTTTCAGCTGGTATGGTCAGTCTAGCTGTCTGGAGAAGGTACTGCTCTGTTTCAGGTGGTATGGTCAGTCTAGCTGTCTGGAGAAGGTACTGCTCTGTTTCAGCTGGTATGGTCAGTCTAGCTGTCTGGAGGAGAAGGTACTGCTCTGTTTCAGCTGGTATGGTCAGTCTAGCTGTATGGAGGAGAAGGTACTGCTCTGTTTCAGCTGTTATGGTCAGTCTAGCTGTATGGAGGAGAAGGTACTGCTCTGTTTCAGCTGGTATGGTCAGTCTAGCTGTCTGGAGGAGAAGGTACTGCTCTGTTTCAGCTGGTATGGTCAGTCTAGCTGTATGGAGGAGAAGGTACTGCTCTGTTTCAGCTGGTATGGTCAGTCTAGCTGTCTGGAGGAGAAGGTACTGCTCTGTTTCAGCTGGTATGGTCAGTCTAGCTGTATGGAGGAGAAGGTACTGCTCTGTTTCAGCTGGTATGGTCAGTCTAGCTGTCTGGAGGAGAAGGTACTGCTCTGTTTCAGCTGGTATGGTCAGTCTAGCTGTATGGAGGAGAAGGTACTGCTCTGTTTCAGCTGGTATGGTCAGTCTAGCTGTCTGGAGGAGAAGGTACTGCTCTGTTTCAGCTGGTATGGTCAGTCTAGCTGTATGGAGGAGAAGGTACTGCTCTGTTTCAGCTGGTATGGTCAGTCTAGCTGTATGGAGGAGAAGGTACTGCTCTGTTTCAGCTGGTATGGTCAGTCTAGCTGTATGGAGGAGAAGGTACTTTTCTGTTTCAGCTGGTATGGTCAGTCTAGCTGTCTGGAGGAGAAGGTACTGCTCTGTTTCAGCTGGTATGGTCAGTCTAGCTGTCTGGAGAAGGTACTGCTCTGTTTCAGCTGGTATGGTCAGTCTAGCTGTCTGGAGAAGGTACTGCTCTGTTTCAGCTGGTATGGTCAGTCTAGCTGTCTGGAGAAGGTACTGCTCTGTTTCAGCTGGTATGGTCAGTCTAGCTGTCTGGAGGAGAAGGTACTGCTCTGTTTCAGCTGGTATGGTCAGTCTAGCTGTCTGGAGAAGGTACTGCTCTGTTTCAGCTGGTATGGTCAGTCTAGCTGTATGGAGGAGAAGGTACTGCTCTGTTTCAGCTGTTATGGTCAGTCTAGCTGTATGGAGGAGAAGGTACTGCTCTGTTTCAGCTGGTATGGTCAGTCTAGCTGTCTGGAGAAGGTACTGCTCTGTATCAGCTGGTATGGTCAGTCTAGCTGTATGGAGGAGAAGGTACTGCTCTGTTTCAGCTGGTATGGTCAGTCTAGCTGTATGGAGGAGAAGGTACTGCTCTGTTTCAGCTGGTATGGTCAGTCTAGCTGTATGGAGGAGAAGGTACTGCTCTGTTTCAGCTGGTATGGTCAGTCTAGCTGTCTGGAGAAGAAGGTACTGCTCTGTTTCAGCTGGTATGGTCAGTCTAGCTGTATGGAGAAGGTACTGCTCTGTTTCAGCTGGTATGGTCAGTCTAGCTGTCTGGAGAAGGTACTGCTCTGTTTCAGCTGGTATGGTCAGTCTAGCTGTATGGAGGAGAAGGTACTGCTCTGTTTCAGCTGGTATGGTCAGTCTAGCTGTATGGAGAAGGTACTGCTCTGTTTCAGCTGGTATGGTCAGTCTAGCTGTCTGGAGGAGAAGGTACTGCTCTGTTTCAGCTGGTATGGTCAGTCTAGCTGTATGGAGGAGAAGGTACTGCTCTGTTTCAGCTGGTATGGTCAGTCTAGCTGTATGGAGGAGAAGGTACTGCTCTGTTTCAGCTGGTATGGTCAGTCTAGCTGTATGGAGAAGGTACTGCTCTGTTTCAGCTGGTATGGTCAGTCTAGCTGTCTGGAGGAGAAGGTACTGCTCTGTTTCAGCTGGTATGGTCAGTCTAGCTGTATGGAGGAGAAGGTACTGCTCTGTTTCAGCTGGTATGGTCAGTCTAGCTGTCTGGAGAAGGTACTGCTCTGTTTCAGCTGGTATGGTCAGTCTAGCTGTATGGAGGAGAAGGTACTGCTCTGTTTCAGCTGGTATGGTCAGTCTGGTCTGGAGGAGAAGGTACTGCTCTGTTTCAGCTGGTATGGTCAGTCTAGCTGTATGGAGAAGGTACTGCTCTGTTTCAGCTGGTATGGTCAGTCTAGCTGTATGGAGGAGAAGGTACTGCTCTGTTTCAGCTGGTATGGTCAGTCTAGCTGTATGGAGGAGAAGGTACTGCTCTGTTTCAGCTGGTATGGTCAGTCTAGCTGTATGGAGCTGATGGAGAAGGTACTGCTCTGTTTCAGCTGTTATGGTCAGTCTACTGCTGTATGGAGGAGAAGGTACTGCTCTGTTTCAGCTGGTATGGTCAGTCTAGCTGTATGGAGGAGAAGGTACTGCTCTGTTTCAGCTGGTATGGTCAGTCTAGCTGTATGGAGGAGAAGGTACTGCTCTGTTTCAGCTGGTATGGTCAGTCTAGCTGTCTGGAGGAGAAGGTACTGCTCTGTTTCAGCTGGTATGGTCAGTCTAGCTGTCTGGAGGAGAAGGTACTGCTCTGTTTCAGCTGGTATGGTCAGTCTAGCTGTATGGAGGAGAAGGTACTGCTCTGTTTCAGCTGGTATGGTCAGTCTAGCTGTATGGAGGAGAAGGTACTGCTCTGTTTCAGCTGGTATGGTCAGTCAGCTGTCTGGAGGAGAAGGTACTGCTCTGTTTCAGCTGGTATGGTCAGTCTAGCTGTATGGAGGAAGGTACTGCTCTGTTTCAGCTGGTATGGTCAGTCTAGCTGTATGGAGGAGAAGGTACTGCTCTGTTTCAGCTGGTATGGTCAGTCTAGCTGTATGGAGGAGAAGGTACTGCTCTGTTTCAGCTGGTATGGTCAGTCTAGCTGTCTGGAGGAGAAGGTACTGCTCTGTTTCAGCTGGTATGGTCAGTCTAGCTGTATGGAGGAGAAGGTACTGCTCTGTTTCAGCTGGTATGGTCAGTCTAGCTGTATGGATGAGAAGGTACTGCTCTGTTTCAGCTGGTATGGTCAGTCTAGCTGTATGGAGAAGGTACTGCTCTGTTTCAGCTGGTATGGTCAGTCTAGCTGTATGGAGAAGGTACTGCTCTGTTTCAGCTGGTATGGTCAGTCTAGCTGTATGGAGGAGAAGGTACTGCTCTGTTTCAGCTGGTATGGTCAGTCTAGCTGTATGGATGAGAAGGTACTGCTCTGTTTCAGCTGGTATGGTCAGTCTAGCTGTATGGAGGAGAAGGTACTGCTCTGTTTCAGCTGGTATGGTCAGTCTAGCTGTATAGAGAAGGTACTGCTCTGTTTCAGCTGGTATGGTCAGTCTAGCTGTCTGGAGGAGAAGGTACTGCTCTGTTTCAGCTGGTATGGTCAGTCTAGCTGTCTGGAGGACAAGGTACTGCTCTGTTTCAGCTGGTATGGTCAGTCTAGCTGTCTGGAGGACAAGGTACTGCTCTGTTTCAGCTGGTATGGTCAGTCTAGCTGTCTGGAGGAGAAGGTACTGCTCTGTTTCAGCTGGTATGGTCAGTCTAGCTGTCTGGAGGAGAAGGTACTGCTCTGTTTCAGCTGGTATGGTCAGTCTAGCTGTCTGGAGGAGAAGGTACTGCTCTGTTTCAGCTGGTATGGTCAGTCTAGCTGTCTGGAGGAGAAGGTACTGCTCTGTTTCAGCTGGTATGGTCAGTCTAGCTGTCTGGAGGAGAAGGTACTGCTCTTTTTCAGCTGGCATGGTCAGTCTAGCTGTATGGAGGAGAAGGTACTGCTCTGTTTCAGCTGGTATGGTCAGTCTAGCTGTCTGGAGGAGAAGGTACTTTTTGGTCCGTAAAGTATTCTTATACCATGCTATTAGAAATGTTTGAGTCCGTTGTGATTGAAATGTGTGTGTGTCCATCCTGTGTGTAACAGCTGCCAGTTAAATCATTAGACCTCATTTAGGTCCATGTGGCAGCCCAGGCCTCGCTGTGACCTCTCGGGTCACCAGGCAGAGCGCTCCTGACCTTCAGTACTTCCTGTCAGTATTCAGGGTGGTTATGTGGTCAAGGGCCTGGTACAGAGCATCGATTCATTTCGATAACAGCCAATCAGGAGGAGGACTGGAGCGATCACATCCTGATGGCAATGAACCACACACAATGACAGTTTCCACAGGAAGGCTTCTGGTGGTAATGATGTGGTCTGGCTGCCTTTCTCTAACCATCCTGAGCTGCCTCCTTCTTTACAGGGCTCTGCGGCCTCAATGGCATCCTGTAAGCTCTGCAGTGCACTACTTTACCAGGGCCCATAGGGAATAGGGTGCTATCTGACCAGGGCCCATAGGGAATAGGGTGCTATTTGACCAGGGCCCATAGGGAATAGGGTGCTATTTGACCAGGGCCCATAGGGAATAGGGTGCTATTTGACCAGGGCCCATAGGGAATAGGGTGCTATTTGACCAGGGCCCATGGGGAATTAGGGTGCTATTTGACCAGGGCCCATAGGGAATAGGGTGCTATTTGACCAGGGCCCATAGGGAATAGGGTGCTATTTGACCAGGGCCCATAGGGAATAGGGTGCTATTTGACCAGGGCCCATAGGGAATAGGGTGCTATTTGACCAGGGCCCATGGGGAATTAGGGTGCTATTTGACCAGGGCCCATGGGGAATAGGGTGCTATTTGACCAGGGCCCATAGGGAATAGGGTGCTATTTGACCAGGGCCCATAGGGAATAGGGTGCTATTTGACCAGGGCCCATGGGGAATTAGGGTGCTATTTGACCAGGGCCCATAGGGAATTAGGGTGCTATTTGACCAGGGCCCATAGGGAATAGGGTGCTATTTGACCAGGGCCCATGGGGAATTAGGGTGCTATTTGACCAGGGCCCATGGGAATTAGGGTGCTATTTGACCAGGGCCCATAGGGAATTAGGGTGCTATTTGACCAGGGCCCATAGGGAATAGGGTGTTATTTGACCAGGGCCCATGGGGAATTAGGGTGCTATTTGACCAGGGCCCATGGGGAATTAGGGTGCTATTTGACCAGGGCCCATAGGGAATTAGGGTGCTATTTGACCAGGGCCCATAGGGAATAGGGTGCTATTTGACCAGGGCCCATAGGGAATAGGGTGCTATTTGACCAGGGCCCATAGGGAATAGGGTGCTATTTGACCAGGGCCCATAGGGAATAGGGTGCTATTTGACCAGGGCCCATAGGGAATAGGGTGCTATTTGACCAGGGCCCATAGGGAATTAGGGTGCTATTTGACCAGGGCCCATAGGGAATAGAGTGCTATTTGACCAGGGCCCATAGGGAATAGGGTGCTATTTGACCAGGGCCCATAGGGAATAGGGTGCTATTTGACCAGGGCCCATGGGGAATTAGGGTGCTATTTGACCAGGGCCCATGGGGAATAGGGTGCTATTTGACCAGGGCCCATAGGGAATAGGGTGCTATTTGACCAGGGCCCATAGGGAATAGGGTGCTATTTGACCAGGGCCCATGGGGAATTAGGGTGCTATTTGACCAGGGCCCATAGGGAATTAGGGTGCTATTTGACCAGGGCCCATAGGGAATAGGGTGCTATTTGACCAGGGCCCATGGGGAATTAGGGTGCTATTTGACCAGGGCCCATGGGGAATTAGGGTGCTATTTGACCAGGGCCCATAGGGAATTAGGGTGCTATTTGACCAGGGCCCATAGGGAATAGGGTGCTATTTGACCAGGGCCCATGGGGAATTAGGGTGCTATTTGACCAGGGCCCATGGGGAATTAGGGTGCTATTTGACCAGGGCCCATAGGGAATTAGGGTGCTATTTGACCAGGGCCCATAGGGAATAGGGTGCTATTTGACCAGGGCCCATAGGGAATAGGGTGCTATTTGACCAGGGCCCATGGGGAATAGGGTGCTATTTGACCAGGGCCCATGGGGAATAGGGTGCTATTTGACCAGGGCCCATAGGGAATAGGGTGCTATTTGACCAGGGCCCATGGGGAATTAGGGTGCTATTTGACCAGGGCCCATGGGGAATTAGGGTGCTATTTGACCAGGGCCCATAGGGAATTAGGGTGCTATTTGACCAGGGCGCATGGGGAATAGGGTGCTATTTGGGACAGAACCATAGACACATTCTACCAGTCTGTTATGGAGATAAAAGGAATTAATTTTCATAAAGAATCTGCTTTGATGCAACACAGAGCAGGGTTATTCTGACCCCAGAGCAGGGTTATTCTGACCCCAGAGCAGGGTTATTCTGACCCCAGAGCAGGGTTATTTTGACCCCAGAGCAGGGTTATTCTGACCCCAGAGCAGGGTTATTCTGACCCCAGAGCAGGGTTATTCTGACCCCAGAGTAGGGTTATTCTGACCCCAGAGCAGGGTTATTTTGACCCCAGAGCAGGGTTATTTTGACCCCAGAGCAGGGTTATTTTGCCCCCAGAGCAGGGTTATTTTGCCCCCAGAGCAGGGTTATTTTGACCCCAGAGCAGGGTTATTCTGACCCCAGAGCAGGGTTATTCTGACCCCAGAGCAGGGTTATTCTGACCCCAGAGCAGGGTTATTCTGACCCCAGAGCAGGGTTATTCTGACCCCAGAGCAGGGTTATTCTGACCCCAGAGCAGGGTTATTCTGACCCCAGAGCAGGGTTATTCTGACCCCAGAGCAGGGTTATTCTGACCCCAGAGCAGGGTTATTCTGACCCCAGAGCAGGGTTATTCTGACCCCAGAGCAGGGTTATTCTGACCCCAGAGCAGGGTTATTTTGACCCCAGAGCAGGGTTATTCTGACCCCAGAGCAGGGTTATTCTGACCCCAGAGCAGGGTTATTCTGACCCCAGAGCAGGGTTATTCTGACCCCAGAGCAGGGTTATTCTGACCCCATAGCAGGGTTATTCTGACCCCAGAGCAGGGTTATTTTGACCCCAGAGCAGGGTTATTTTGACCCCAGAGCAGGGTTATTTTGACCCCAGAGCAGGGTTATTCTGACCCCAGAGCAGGGTTATTCTGACCCCAGAGCAGGGTTATTCTGAACCCAGAGCAGGGTTATTCTGACCCCAGAGACCCCAGAGCAGGGTTATTCTGACCCCAGAGCAGGGTTATTCTGACCCCAGAGCAGGGTTATTCTGACCCCAGAGCAGGGTTATTCTGACCCCAGAGCAGGGTTATTCTGACCCCAGAGCAGGGTTATTCTGACCCCAGAGCAGGGTTATTCTGACCCCAGAGCAGGGTTATTCTGACCCATAGCAGGGTTATTCTGACCCCAGAGCAGGGTTATTCTGACCCCAGAGCAGGGTTATTCTGAACCCATAGCAGGGTTATTCTGACCCCAGAGCAGGGTTGTCTGACCCCAAAGCAGGGTTATTCTGACCCCAGAGCAGGGTTATTTTGACCCCAGAGCAGGGTTATTCTGACCCCAGAGCAGGGTTATTCTGACCCCATAGCAGGGTTATTCTGACCCCAGAGCAGGGTTATTTTGACCCCAGAGCAGGGTTATTCTGACCCCAGAGCAGGGTTATTCTGACCCCAGAGCAGGGTTATTCTGACCCCGATGAATGTTGCTGTTCCATTCCAACCCCGTGCCACTTCTCTTTCACACACACACACACACACACACACACACACACACACACACACACACACACACACACACACACACACACACACACACACACACACACACACACACACACACAGTGATTAGGTATGTTGCCATTCCAACCCTCTCCCTCCTCACATCATCAATCTGGAGAAGATTACTGCTCATTTGTCTTGGTCTTGTTTTATAAAATGTTACTACTTGCATGAAATAATGAATAAATGTTATATTTTCTTTAAGGGTAGAACTTTTTTAGCCCCCAATCTTTGGTAGAAGACATAGCTGAGGAGGGGGAGGAGAGGGGAGAGAAGAGGGGGAGGAGAGAGGGGGAGATGGGGAGGACAGAGGGGAAAGACCGCTTTACTCAAGGGTAGGAGAAGAGGGGAGAAGGGTAAGGAAAGACCACTTTAGGCCGGGGAAGGAGATAGAAGGGTGGAGTTGAGTTGACTCTCCTTCATAGTGTTTCTGTCTTCTAGTGGAGTTGAGTTGACTCTCCTTCATAGTGTTTCTGTCTTCTAGTGGAGTTGAGTTGACTCTCCTTCATAGTGTTTCTGTCTTCTAGTGGAGTTGAGTTGACTCTCCTTCATAGTGTTTCTGTCTTCTAGTGGAGTTGAGTTGACTCTCCTTCATAGTGTTTCTGTCTTCTAGTGGAGTTGAGTTGACTCTCCTTCATAGTGTTTCTGTCTTCTAGTTGAGTTGACTCTCCTTCATAGTGTTTCTGTCTTCTAGTGGAGTTGAGTTGACTCTCCTTCATAGTGTTTCTGTCTTCTAGTGGAGTTGAGTTGACTCTCCTTCATAGTGTTTCTGTCTTCTAGTGGAGTTGAGTTGACTCTCCTTCATAGTGTTTCTGTCTTCTAGTTGAGTTGACTCTCCTTCATACCCCTATAAACCTCCTCTCTGTCTGTCATTCCTCATCCTGTACCCCTATAAATCTCCTCTCTTTCCATCATTCCTCATCCTATACCCCTATAAACCTCTTCTCTGTCTGTCATTCCTCATCCTGTACCCCTATAAACCTTCTCTCTGTCTGTCATTCCTCATCCTGTACCCCTATAAACCTCCTCTCTTTCCATCATTCCTCATCCTATACCCCTATAAACCTCCTCTCTGTCTGTCATTCCTCATCCTGTACCCCTATAAACCTCCTCTCTTTCCATCATTCCTCATCCTATACCCCTATAAACCTCCTCTCTGTCTGTCATTCCTCATCCTGTACCCCTATAAACCTCCTCTCTGTCTGTCATTCCTCATCCTGTCCCTGTATAAACCTCCTCTCTGTCTGTCATTCCTCATGCTGTACCCCTATAAACCTCCTCTCTCTTCGTCATTCCTCATCCTGTCCCTGTATAAACCTCCTCTCTGTCTGTCATTCCTCATCCTGTCCTTATATAAACCTCCTCTCTGTCTGTCATTCCTCATATAAACCTCCTCTCTGTCTGTCATTCCTCATCCTGTACCCCTATAAATCTCCTCTCTTTCCATCATTCCTCATCCTATACCCCTATAAACCTCCTCTCTGTCTGTCATTCCTCATCCTGTACCCCTATAAATCTCCTCTCTTTCCATCATTCCTCATCCTATACCCCTATAAACCTCCTCTCTGTCTGTCATTCCTCATCCTGTACCCCTATAAACCTCCTCTCTCTTCGTCATTCCTCATCCTGTCCCTGTATAAACCTCCTCTCTGTCTGTCATTCCTCATCCTGTCCTTATATAAACCTCCTCTCTGTCTGTCATTCCTCATATAAACCTCCTCTCTGTCTATCATTCCTCAAAAACCTCCTCTCTGTCTGTCATTCCTCATCCTGTACCCCTATAAACCTCCTCTCTGTCTGTCATTCCTCATATAAACCTCCTCTCTGTCTGTCAATCCTCATATAAACTCCTCTGTCTATCATTCCTCAAAAACCTCCTCCCTGTCTGTCATTCCTCATCCTGTACCCCTATAAACCTCCTCTCTGTCTCTCATTCCTCAGAAACCTCCTCTCTGTCTGTCATTCCTCATATAAACCTCCTCTCTGTCTGTCATTCCTCATCCTGTACCCCTATAAACCTCCTCTCTCTTCATCATTCCTCATCCTGTACCCCTATAAACCTCCTCTCTGTCTGTCATTCCTCAGAAACCTCCTCTCTGTCTGTCATTCCTCATCCTGTACCCATATAAACCTCCTCTCTCTCTCTGTCATTCCTCATCCTGTCCCTGTATAAACCTCCTCTCTGTCTGTCATTCCTCATATAAACCTCCTCTCTGTCTGTCATTCCTCATATAAACCTCTTCTATGTCTGTCATTCCTCATCCTGTACCCCTATAAACCTCCTCTATCTTGTCATTCCTCATCCTGTACCCCTATAAACCTCCTCTCTGTCTGTCATTCCTCATCCTGTACCCCTATAAACCTCCTCTCTGTCTGTCATTCCTCATCCTGTACCCCTATAAACCTCCTCTCTCTTCGTCATTCCTCATCCTGTACCCCTATAAACCTCCTCTCTGTCTGTCATTCCTCATATAAACCTCCTCTCTGTCTGTCATCCCTCATATAAATCTCCTCTCTGTCTGTCATTCCTCAGAAACCTCCTCTCTGTCTGTCATTCCTCATCCTGTACCCATATAAACCTCCTCTCTCTCTCTGTCATTCCTAATCCTGTCCCTGTGTAAACCTCCTCTCTGTCTGTCATTCCTCATATAAACCTCTTCTATGTCTGTCATTCCTCATCCTGTACCCCTATAAACCTCCTCTCTCTTCGTCATTCCTCATCCTGTACCCCTATAAACCTCCTCTCTGTCTGTCATTCCTCATATAAACCTCCTCTCTGTCTGTCATCCCTCATATAAATCTCCTCTCTGTCTGTCATTCCTCAGAAACCTCCTCTCTGTCTGTCATTCCTCATCCTGTACCCATATAAACCTCCTCTCTCTCTCTGTCATTCCTAATCCTGTCCCTGTGTAAACCTCCTCTCTGTCTGTCATTCCTCATATAAACCTCTTCTATGTCTGTCATTCCTCATCCTGTACCCCTATAAACCTCCTCTCTCTTGTCATTCCTCATCCTGTACCCCTATAAACCTCCTCTCTCTTCGTCATTCCTCATCCTGTACCCCTATAAACCTTATAAACCTCCTCTCTGTCTGTCATTCCTCAGAAACCTCCTCTCTGTCTGTCATTCCTCATCCTGTGCCCATATAAACCTCCTCTCTCTGTCTGTCATTCCTCATATAAACCTCCTCTCTGTCTGTCATTCCTCATATAAACCTCCTCTGTCTGTCATTCCTCATCCTGTACCCCTATAAACCTCCTCTCTGTCTGTCATTCCTCATCCTATACCCCTATAAACCTCCTCTCTGTCTGTCATTCCTCATCCTGTACCCCTATAAACCTCCTCTCTGTCTGTCATTCCTCATATAAACCTCCTCTCTGTCTGTCATTCCTCATATAAAACCTAATCTCTGTCTGTCATTCCTCATCCTATACCCCTATAAACCTCCTCTCTTTCCATCATTCCTCATCCTATACCCCTATAAACCTCCTCTCTTTCTGTCATTCCTCATCCTGTACCCCTATAAACCTCCTCTCTGTCTGTCATTCCTCATCCTATACCCCTATAAACCTCCTCTCTTTCCATCATTCCTCATCCTATACCCCTATAAACCTCCTCTCTTTCTGTCATTCCTCATCCTGTACCCCTATAAACCTCCTCTCTGTCTGTCATTCCTCATCCTGTACCCCTATAAACCTCCTCTCTTTCTGTCATTCCTCATCCTATACCCCTATAAACCTCCTCTCTGTCTGTCATTCCTCATCCTATACCCCTATAAACCTCCTCTCTTTCCATCATTCCTCATCCTATACCCCTATAAACCTCCTCTCTTTCCATCATTCCTCATCCTGTACCCCTATAAACCTCCTCTCTCTCTGTCATTCCTCATCCTGTCCCTGTATAAACCTCCTCTCTGTCTGTCATTCCTTATCCTATACCCCTATAAACCTCCTCTCTCTTGTCATTCCTCATCCTGTCCCTGTATAAACCTCCTCTCTGTCTGTCATTCCTCATCCTGTCCTTATATAAACCTCTCTCTGTCTGTCATTCCTCATATAAACCTCCTCTCTGTCTGTCATTCCTCATCCTGTACCCCTATAAATCTCCTCTCTTTGAGTCATTCCTCATCCTATACCCCTATAAACCTCCTCTCTGTCTGTCATTCCTCATCCTGTACCCCTATAAATCTCCTCTCTTTCCATCATTCCTCATCCTATACCCCTATAAACCTCCTCTCTGTCTGTCATTCCTCATCCTGTACCCCTATAAACCTCCTCTCTCTTCGTCATTCCTCATCCTGTCCCTGTATAAACCTCCTCTCTGTCTGTCATTCCTCATCCTGTCCTTATATAAACCTCCTCTCTGTCTGTCATTCCTCATATAAACCTCCTCTCTGTCTATCATTCCTCAAAAACCTCCTCTCTGTCTGTCATTCCTCATCCTGTACCCCTATAAACCTCCTCTCTGTCTGTCATTCCTCATATAAACCTCCTCTCTGTCTGTCATTCCTCATATAAACTCCTCTGTCTATCATTCCTCAAAAACCTCCTCTCTGTCTGTCATTCCTCATCCTGTACCCCTATAAACCTCCTCTCTGTCTCTCATTCCTCAGAAACCTCCTCTCTGTCTGTCATTCCTCATATAAACCTCCTCTCTGTCTGTCATTCCTCATCCTGTACCCCTATAAACCTCCTCTCTCTTCATCATTCCTCATCCTGTACCCCTATAAACCTCCTCTCTGTCTGTCATTCCTCAGAAACCTCCTCTCTGTCTGTCATTCCTCATCCTGTACCCATATAAACCTCCTCTCTCTCTCTGTCATTCCTCATCCTGTCCCTGTATAAACCTCCTCTCTGTCTGTCATTCCTCATATAAACCTCCTCTCTGTCTGTCATTCCTCATATAAACCTCTTCTATGTCTGTCATTCCTCATCCTGTACCCCTATAAACCTCCTCTATCTTCGTCATTCCTCATCCTGTACCCCTATAAACCTCCTCTCTGTCTGTCATTCCTCATCCTGTACCCCTATAAACCTCCTCTCTGTCTGTCATTCCTCATCCTGTACCCCTATAAACCTCCTCTCTCTTCGTCATTCCTCATCCTGTACCCCTATAAACCTCCTCTCTGTCTGTCATTCCTCATATAAACCTCCTCTCTGTCTGTCATCCCTCATATAAATCTCCTCTCTGTCTGTCATTCCTCAGAAACCTCCTCTCTGTCTGTCATTCCTCATCCTGTACCCATATAAACCTCCTCTCTCTCTCTGTCATTCCTAATCCTGTCCCTGTGTAAACCTCCTCTCTGTCTGTCATTCCTCATATAAACCTCTTCTATGTCTGTCATTCCTCATCCTGTACCCCTATAAACCTCCTCTCTCTTCGTCATTCCTCATCCTGTACCCCTATAAACCTCCTCTCTGTCTGTCATTCCTCATATAAACCTCCTCTCTGTCTGTCATCCCTCATATAAATCTCCTCTCTGTCTGTCATTCCTCAGAAACCTCCTCTCTGTCTGTCATTCCTCATCCTGTACCCATATAAACCTCCTCTCTCTCTCTGTCATTCCTAATCCTGTCCCTGTGTAAACCTCCTCTCTGTCTGTCATTCCTCATATAAACCTCTTCTATGTCTGTCATTCCTCATCCTGTACCCCTATAAACCTCCTCTCTCTTCGTCATTCCTCATCCTGTACCCCTATAAACCTCCTCTCTCTTCGTCATTCCTCATCCTGTACCCCTATAAACCTTATAAACCTCCTCTCTGTCTGTCATTCCTCAGAAACCTCCTCTCTGTCTGTCATTCCTCATCCTGTGCCCATATAAACCTCCTCTCTCTGTCTGTCATTCCTCATATAAACCTCCTCTCTGTCTGTCATTCCTCATATAAACCTCCTCTGTCTGTCATTCCTCATCCTGTACCCCTATAAACCTCCTCTCTGTCTGTCATTCCTCATCCTGTACCCCTATAAACCTCCTCTCTGTCTGTCATTCCTCATCCTGTCCCTGTATAAACCTCCTCTCTGTCTGTCATTCCTCATATAAACCTCATCTCTGTCTGTCATTCCTCATATAAACCTCTTCTCTGTCTGTCATTCCTCATCCTGTACCCCTATAAACCTCCTCTCTGTCTGTCATTCCTCATCCTGTACCCCTATAAACCTCCTCTCTGTCTGTCATTCCTCATATAAACCTCCTCTGTCTGTCATTCCTCATATAAACCTCTTCTCTGTCTGTCATTCCTCATCCTGTACCCTATAAACCTCCTCTCTGTCTGTCATTCCTCATCCTATACCCCTATAAACCTCCTCTCTGTCTCTCATTCCTCAGAAACCTCCTCTCTGTCTGTCATTCCTCATCCTGTACCCCTATAAACCTCCTCTCTCTCTCTGTCATTCCTCATCCTGTACCCCTATAAACCTCCTCTGTCTGTCATTCCTCATCCTGTACCCCTATAAACCTCCTCTCTGTCTGTCATTCCTCATATAAACCTCTTCTCTGTCTGTCATTCCTCATCCTGTACCCCTATAAACCTCCTCTCTGTCTGTCATTCCTCAGAAACCTCCTCTCTGTCTGTCATTCCTCAGAAACCTCCTCTCTGTCTGTCATTCCTCATCCTGTCCCTGTATAAACCTCCTCTCTACCTGTCATTCCTCATATAAACCTCCTCTCTGTCTGTCATTCCTCAGAAACCTCCTCTCTGTCTGTCATTCCTCATCTTGTACCCATATAAACCTCCCTCTCTCTCTCTGTCATTCCTCATCCTGTCCCTGTATAAACCTCCTCTCTGTCTCTCATTCCTCATATAAACCTCCTCTATGTCTGTCATTCCTCATCCTGTACCCCTATAAACCTCCTCTCTCTCCGTCATTCCTCATCCTGTACCCCTATAAACCTCCTCTCTCTCTGTCATTCCTCATCCTGTACCCCTATAAACCTCCTCTCTGTCTGTCATTCCTCATCCTGTACCCCTATAAACCTCCTCTCTGTCTGTCATTCCTCATATAAACCTCCTCTCTGTCTGTCATTCCTCATCCTATACCCCTATAAACCTCCTCTCTTTCCATCATTCCTCATCCTATACCCCTATAAACCTCCTCTCTCTCTGTCATTCCTCATCCTATACCCCTATAAACCTCCTCTCTGTCTGTCATTCCTCATCCTGTACCCCTATAAACCTCCTCTCTGTCTGTCATTCCTCATCCTATACCCCTATAAACCTCCTCTCTGTCTGTCATTCCTCATCCTGTACCCCTATAAACCTCCTCTCTTTCCATCATTCCTCATCCTGTCTGTCCCCTATAAACCTCCTCTCTGTCTGTCATTCCTCATTCTGTACCCCTATAAACCTCCCTCTCTGTCTGTCATTCCTCATCCTGTCCCTGTATAAACCTCCTCTCTGTCTGTCATTCCTCATGCTGTACCCCTATAAACCTCCTCTCTCTTCGTCATTCCTCATCCTGTCCCTGTATAAACCTCCTCTCTGTCTGTCATTCCTCATCCTGTCCTTATATAAACCTCCTCTCTGTCTGTCATTCCTCATATAAACCTCCTCTCTGTCTGTCATTCCTCATCCTGTACCCCTATAAATCTCCTCTCTTTCCATCATTCCTCATCCTATACCCCTATAAACCTCCTCTCTGTCTGTCATTCCTCATCCTGTACCCCTATAAATCTCCTCTCTGTCCATCATTCCTCATCCTATACCCCTATAAACCTCCTCTCTGTCTGTCATTCCTCATCCTGTACCCCTATAAACCTCCTCTCTCTTCGTCATTCCTCATCCTGTCCCTGTATAAACCTCCTCTCTGTCTGTCATTCCTCATCCTGTCCTTATATAAACCTCTCTCTCTGTCTGTCATTCCTCATATAAACCTCCTCTCTGTCTATCATTCCTCAAAAACCTCCTCTCTGTCTGTCATTCCTCATCCTGTACCCCTATAAACCTCCTCTCTGTCTGTCATTCCTCATATAAACCTCCTCTCTGTCTGTCATTCCTCATATAAACTCCTCTGTCTATCATTCCTCAAAAACCTTCTCTGTCTGTCATTCCTCATCCTGTACCCCTATAAACCTCCTCTCTGTCTCTCATTCCTCAGAAACCTCCTCTCTGTCTGTCATTCCTCATATAAACCTCCTCTCTGTCTGTCATTCCTCATCCTGTACCCCTATAAACCTCCTCTCTCTGTCATTCCTCATCCTGTACCCCTATAAACCTCCTCTCTGTCTGTCATTCCTCAGAAACCTCCTCTCTGTCTGTCATTCCTCATCCTGTACCCATATAAACCTCTCTCTCTCTCTGTCATTCCTCATCCTGTGCCCCTATAAACCTCCTCTCTGTCTGTCATTCCTCATATAAACCTCCTCTCTGTCTGTCATTCCTCATATAAACCTCTTCTATGTCTGTCATTCCTCATCCTGTACCCCTATAAACCTCCTCTATCTTGTCATTCCTCATCCTGTACCCCTATAAACCTCCTCTCTGTCTGTCATTCCTCATCCTGTACCCCTATAAACCTCCTCTCTGTCTGTCATTCCTCATCCTGTACCCCTATAAACCTCCTCTCTGTCTGTCATTCCTCATCCTGTACCCCTATAAACCTCTCTCTGTCTGTCATTCCTCATATAAACCTCCTCTCTGTCTGTCATCCCTCATATAAACCTCCTCTCTGTCTGTCATTCCTCAGAAACCTCCTCTCTGTCTGTCATTCCTCATCCTGTACCCATATAAACCTCCTCTCTCTCTCTGTCATTCCTAATCCTGTCCCTGTGTAAACCTCCTCTCTGTCTGTCATTCCTCATATAAACCTCTTCTATGTCTGTCATTCCTCATCCTGTACCCCTATAAACCTCCTCTCTCTTCTGTCATTCCTCATCCTGTACCCCTATAAACCTCCTCTCTGTCTGTCATTCCTCATATAAACCTCCTCTCTGTCTGTCATCCCTCATATAAATCTCCTCTCTGTCTGTCATTCCTCAGAAACCTCCTCTCTGTCTGTCATTCCTCATCCTGTACCCATATAAACCTCCTCTCTCTCTCTGTCATTCCTAATCCTGTCCCTGTGTAAACCTCCTCTCTGTCTGTCATTCCTCATATAAACCTCTTCTATGTCTGTCATTCCTCATCCTGTATCCCCCTATAAACCTCCTCTCTCTTCGTCATTCCTCATCCTGTACCCCTATAAACCTCCTCTCTCTTCGTCATTCCTCATCCTGTACCCCTATAAACCTTATAAACCTCCTCTCTGTCTGTCATTCCTCAGAAACCTCCTCTCTGTCTGTCATTCCTCATCCTGTGCCCATATAAACCTCCTCTCTCTGTCTGTCATTCCTCATATAAACCTCCTCTCTGTCTGTCATTCCTCATATAAACCTCCTCTGTCTGTCATTCCTATCCTGTACCCCTATAAACCTCCTCTCTGTCTGTCATTCCTCATCCTGTACCCCTATAAACCTCCTCTCTGTCTGTCATTCCTCATCCTGTCCCTGTATAAACCTCCTCTCTGTCTGTCATTCCTCATATAAACCTCATCTCTGTCTGTCATTCCTCATAAACCTCTTCTCTGTCTGTCATTCCTCATCCTGTAACCTCCTCTCCCTATCGTAACCTCTCTCTGTCTGTCATTCCTCATCCTGTACCCCTATAAACCTCCTCTCTGTCTGTCATTCCTCATATAAACCTCCTCTGTCTGTCATTCCTCATATAAACCTCTTCTCTGTCTGTCATTCCTCATCCTGTACCCCTATAAACCTCCTCTCTGTCTGTCATTCCTCATCCTATACCCCTATAAACCTCCTCTCTGTCTCTCATTCCTCAGAAACCTCCTCTCTGTCTGTCATTCCTCATCCTGTACCCTATAAACCTCCTCTCTCTCTCTGTCATTCCTCATCCTGTACCCCTATAAACCTCCTCTCTCTGTCTGTCATTCCTCATCCTGTACCCCTATAAACCTCCTCTCTGTCTGTCATTCCTCATATAAACCTCTTCTCTGTCTGTCATTCCTCATCCTGTACCCCTATAAACCTCCTCTCTGTCTGTCATTCCTCAGAAACCTCCTCTCTGTCTGTCATTCCTCAGAAACCTCCTCTCTGTCTGTCATTCCTCATCCTGTCCCTCATATAAACCTCCTCTCTACCTGTCATTCCTCATATAAACCTCCTCTCTGTCTGTCATTCCTCAGAAACCTCCTCTCTGTCTGTCATTCCTCATCTTGTACCCATATAAACCTCCTCTCTCTCTCTCTGTCATTCCTCATCCTGTCCCTGTATAAACCTCCTCTCTGTCTCTCATTCCTCATATAAACCTCCTCTATGTCTGTCATTCCTCATCCTGTACCCCTATAAACCTCCTCTCTCTTCGTCATTCCTCATCCTGTCACCCCTATAAACCTCCTCTCTGTCTGTCATTCCTCATCCTGTACCCCTATAAACCTCCTCTCTGTCTGTCATTCCTCATCCTGTACCCCTATAAACCTCCTCTCTGTCTGTCATTCCTCATCCTGTACCCCTATAAACCTCCTCTCTGTCTGTCATTCCTCATAAACCTCCTCTCTGTCTGTCATTCCTCATCCTGTACCCATATAAACCTCATCTCTCTCTCTGTCATTCCTCATCCTGTCCCTGTATAAACCTCCTCTCTGTCTGTCATTCCTCATCCTGTCCTTATATAAACCTCCTCTCTGTCTGTCATTCCTCATATAAACCTCCTCTCTGTCTGTCATTCCTCATATAAACCTCCTCTCTGTCTGTCATTCCTCATATAAACCTCCTCTCTGTCTGTCATTCCTCATCCTGTACCCATATAAACCTCCTCTGTCTGTCATTCCTCATATAAACCTCCTCTCTGTCTGTCATTCCTCATATAAACCTCCTCTCTGTCTGTCATTCCTCATATAAACCTCCTCTCTGTCTGTCATTCCTCATCCTGTACCCCTATAAACCTCCTCTCTGTCTGTCATTCCTCATCCTGTACCCCTATAAACCTCCTCTCTGTCTGTCATTCCTCATATAAACCTCCTCTCTGTCTGTCATTCCTCATCCTATACCCCTATAAACCTCCTCTCTGTCTCTCATTCCTCAGAAACCTCCTCTCTGTCTGTCATTCCTCATCCTGTACCCCTATAAACCTCATCTCTCTCTCTGTCATTCCTCATCCTGTACCCCTATAAACCTCCTCTCTCTTCGTCATTCCTCATCCTGTACCCCTATAAACCTCCTCTCTGTCTGTCATTCCTCATATAAACCTCTTCTCTGTCTGTCATTCCTCATATAAACCTCTTCTCTGTCTGTCATTCCTCATCCTGTACCCCTATAAACCTCCTCTCTGTCTGTCATTCCTCAGAAACCTCCTCTCTGTCTGTCATTCCTCAGAAACCTCCTCTCTGTCTGTCATTCCTCAGAAACCTCCTCTCTGTCTCTCATTCTTCATATAAACCTCCTCTCTGTCTGTCATTCCTCATCCTGTACCCCTATAAACCTCCTCTCTGTCTGTCATTCCTCATCCTGTCCCTGTATAAACCTCCTCTCTACCTGTCATTCCTCATATAAACCTCCTCTCTGTCTGTCATTCCTCAGAAACCTCCTCTCTGTCTGTCATTTGTCATCTTGTACCCATATAAACCTCCTCTCTCTCTCTCTGTCATTCCTCATCCTGTCCCTGTATAAACCTCCTCTCTGTCTCTCATTCCTCATATAAACCTCCTCTATGTCTGTCATTCCTCATCCTGTACCCCTATAAACCTCCTCTCTCTTGTCATTCCTCATCCTGTACCCCTATAAACCTCCTCTCTCTTGTCATTCCTCATCCTGTACCCCTATAAACCTTATAAACCTCCTCTCTGTCTGTCATTCCTCAGAAACCTCCTCTCTGTCTGTCATTCCTCATCCTGTGCCCATATAAACCTCCTCTCTCTGTCTGTCATTCCTCATATAAACCTCCTCTCTGTCTGTCATTCCTCATATAAACCTCCTCTGTCTGTCATTCCTCATCCTGTACCCCTATAAACCTCCTCTCTGTCTGTCATTCCTCATCCTGTACCCCTATAAACCTCCTCTCTGTCTGTCATTCCTCATCCTGTCCCTGTATAAACCTCCTCTCTGTCTGTCATTCCTCATATAAACCTCATCTCTGTCTGTCATTCCTCATATAAACCTCTTCTCTGTCTGTCATTCCTCATCCTGTACCCCTATAAACCTCCTCTCTGTCTGTCATTCCTCATCCTGTACCCCTATAAACCTCCTCTCTGTCTGTCATTCCTCATATAAACCTCCTCTGTCTGTCATTCCTCATCCTATACCCCTATAAACCTCCTCTCTGTCTCTCATTCCTCAGAAACCTCCTCTCTGTCTGTCATTCCTCATCCTGTACCCCTATAAACCTCCTCTCTCTCTCTGTCATTCCTCATCCTGTACCCCTATAAACCTCTCTCTCTGTCGTCATTCCTCATCCTGTACCCCTATAAACCTCCTCTCTGTCTGTCATTCCTCATATAAACCTCTTCTCTGTCTGTCATTCCTCATCCTGTACCCCTATAAACCTCCTCTCTGTCTGTCATTCCTCAGAAACCTCCTCTCTGTCTGTCATTCCTCATAAACCTCCTCTCTGTCTGTCATTCCTCATCCTGTCCCTGTATAAACCTCCTCTCTACCTGTCATTCCTCATATAAACCTCCTCTCTGTCTGTCATTCCTCAGAAACCTCCTCTCTGTCTGTCATTCCTCATCTTGTACCCATATAAACCTCCTCTCTCTCTCTGTCATTCCTCATCCTGTCCCTGTATAAACCTCCTCTCTGTCTCTCATTCCTCATATAAACCTCCTCTCTGTCTGTCATTCCTCATCCTATACCCCTATAAACCTCCTCTCTCTCTGTCATTCCTCATCCTATACCCATATAAACCTCCCCTCTGTCTGTCATTCCTCATCCTGTACCCCTATAAACCTCCCCTCTGTCTGTCATTCCTCATCCTGTACCCCTATAAACCTCCTCTCTGTCTGTCATTCCTCATCCTGTACCCCTATAAACCTCCTCTCTCTCTGTCATTCCTCATCCTATACCCATATAAACCTCCTCTCTCTCTGTCATTCCTCATCCTGTCCCTGTATAAACCTCCTCTCTGTCTGTCATTCCTCATCCTGTCCTTATATAAACCTCCTCTCTGTCTGTCATTCCTCATATAAACCTCCTCTCTGTCTGTCATTCCTCTCAGGCCCTATAAACCTCCTCTGTCTGTCATTCCTCATCCTGTACCCCTATAAACCTCCTCTCTGTCTGTCATTCCTCATCCTGTCATTCCTCATCCATATAAACCTCCTCTCTGTCTGTCATTCCTCATCCTGTCCCTGTATAAACCTCCTCTCTGTCTGTCATTCCTCATATAAACCTCCTCTCTGTCTGTCATTCCTCATATAAACCTCTTCTCTGTCTGTCATTCCTCATCCTGTACCCCTATAAACCTCCTCTCTGTCTGTCATTCCTCATCCTGTACCCCTATAAACCTCCTCTCTGTCTGTCATTCCTCATATAAACCTCCTCTGTCTGTCATTCTCATCCTATACCCCTATAAACCTCCTCTCTGTCTCTCATTCCTCAGAAACCTCCTCTCTGTCTGTCATTCCTCATCCTGTACCCCTATAAACCTCATCTCTCTCTCTGTCATTCCTCATCCTGTACCCCTATAAACCTCCTCTCTCTTCGTCATTCCTCATCCTGTACCCCTATAAACCTCCTCTCTGTCTGTCATTCCTCATATAAACCTCTTCTCTGTCTGTCATTCCTCATATAAACCTCTTCTCTGTCTGTCATTCCTCATCCTGTACCCCTATAAACCTCCTCTCTGTCTGTCATTCCTCAGAAACCTCCTCTCTGTCTGTCATTCCTCAGAAACCTCCTCTCTGTCTGTCATTCCTCAGAAACCTCCTCTCTGTCTCTCATTCTTCATATAAACCTCCTCTCTGTCTGTCATTCCTCATCCTGTACCCCTATAAACCTCCTCTCTGTCTGTCATTCCTCATCCTGTCCCTGTATAAACCTCCTCTCTACCTGTCATTCCTCATATAAACCTCCTCTCTGTCTGTCATTCCTCAGAAACCTCCTCTCTGTCTGTCATTTGTCATCTTGTACCCATATAAACCTCCTCTCTCTCTCTCTGTCATTCCTCATCCTGTCCCTGTATAAACCTCCTCTCTGTCTCTCATTCCTCATATAAACCTCCTCTATGTCTGTCATTCCTCATCCTGTACCCCTATAAACCTCCTCTCTGTCTGTCATTCCTCATATAAACCTCTTCTCTGTCTGTCATTCCTCATCCTGTACCCCTATAAACCTCCTCTCTGTCTGTCATTCCTCAGAAACCTCCTCTCTGTCTGTCATTCCTCAGAAACCTCCTCTCTGTCTGTCATTCCTCAGAAACCTCCTCTCTGTCTCTCATTCTTCATATAAACCTCCTCTCTGTCTGTCATTCCTCATCCTGTACCCCTATAAACCTCCTCTCTGTCTGTCATTCCTCATCCTGTCCCTGTATAAACCTCCTCTCTACCTGTCATTCCTCATATAAACCTCCTCTCTGTCTGTCATTCCTCAGAAACCTCCTCTCTGTCTGTCATTCCTCATCTTGTACCCATATAAACCTCCTCTCTCTCTCTGTCATTCCTCATCCTGTCCCTGTATAAACCTCCTCTCTGTCTCTCATTCCTCATATAAACCTCCTCTATGTCTGTCATTCCTCATCCTGTACCCCTATAAACCTCCTCTCTGTCTGTCATTCCTCATCCTGTACCCCTATAAACCTCCTCTCTGTCTGTCATTCCTCATCCTGTACCCCTATAAACCTCCTCTCTGTCTGTCATTCCTCATCCTGTACCCCTATAAACCTCCTCTCTGTCTGTCATTCCTCATCCTGTCATTCCCCTATAAACCTAAACCCTCTCTGTCTGTCATTCCTCAGAAACTGTATCCTCTCTGTCTGTCATTCCTCATCCTGTACCCATATAAACCTCCTCTCTGTCTGTCATTCCTCATCCTGTCCCTGTATAAACCTCCTCTCTGTCTGTCATTCCTCATAAACCTCCTCTCTGTCTGTCATTCCTCATCCTGTCCTTATATAAACCTCCTCTCTGTCTGTCATTCCTCATATAAACCTCCTCTCTGTCTGTCATTCCTCATATAAACCTCCTCTCTCTCTGTCTGTCATTCCTCATCCTGTCATTATATAAACCTCCTCTCTGTCTGTCATTCCTCATCCTGTGCCCTATAAACCTCCCTCTCTGTCTGTCATTCCTCATCCTGTCCCTGTATAAACCTCCTCTCTGTCTGTCATTCCTCATCCTGTCCTTATAAACCTCCTCTCTGTCTGTCATTCCTCATATAAACCTCCTCTCTGTCTGTCATTCCTCATCCTGTCCCCTATAAACCTCCTCTCTCTGTCTGTCATTCCTCATATAAACCTCCTCTCTGTCTGTCATTCCTCATCTGTACCCTATAAACCTCCTCTGTCTGTCATTCCTCATCCTGTAAACCTCCTCCCTGTATAAACCTCCTCTCTGTCTGTCATTCCTCATCCTATACCCCTATAAACCTCCTCTCTGTCTCTCATTCCTCAGAAACCTCCTCTCTGTCTGTCATTCCTCATCCTGTACCCATATAAACCTCCCTCTCTCTCTGTCATTCCTCATCCTGTCTCTGTCTGTCATTCCTAATATAAACCTCTCTCTTCTGTCATTCCTCATCCTGTACCCCTATAAACCTCCTCTCTGTCTGTCATTCCTCATATAAACCTCTTCTCTGTCTGTCATTCCTCATCCTGTACCCCTATAAACCTCCTCTCTGTCTGTCATTGTCATTCCTCAGAAACCTCCTCTCTGTCTGTCATTCCTCAGAAACCTCCTCTCTGTCTGTCATTCCTCAGAAACCTCCTCTCTGTCTCTCATTCTTCATATAAACCTCCTCTCTGTCTGTCATTCCTCATCCTGTACCCCTATAAACCTCCTCTCTGTCTGTCATTCCTCATCCTGTCCCTGTATAAACCTCTCTCTGTCTGTCATTTCATATAAACTGTCTGTCATTCCTCAGAAACCTCCTCTCTGTCTGTCATTCCTCATCTTGTACCCATATAAACCTCCTCTCTGTCTGTCATTCCTCATCCTGTCCCTGTATAAACCTCCTCTCTGTCTCTCATTCCTCATATAAACCTCCTCTATGTCTGTCATTCCTCATCCTGTACCCCTATAAACCTCCCTCTCTCTTCGTCATTCCTCATCCTGTACCCCTATAAACCTCCTCTCTGTCTGTCATTCCTCATCCTGTACCCCTATAAACCTCCTCTCTGTCTGTCATTCCTCATCCTGTACCCCTATAAACCTCCTCTCTGTCTGTCATTCCTCAGAAACCTCCTCTCTGTCTGTCATTCCTCAGAAACCTCCTCTCTGTCTGTCATTCCTCATCATATAAACCTCCTCTCTGTCTGTCATTCCTCATCCTGTGCCCTATAAACCTCCTCTCTGTCTGTCATTCCTCATATAAACCTCCTCTCTGTCTGTCATTCCTCATCCTGTACCCCTATAAACCTCCTCTCTCTGTCTGTCATTCCTCATCCTGTACCCATATAAAACATCCTATCTCTCTGTCTGTCATTCCTCATCCTGTACCCCTATATAAATCCTCCTCTCTGTCTGTCATTCCTCATATAAACCTCCTCTCTGTCTGTCATTCCTCATATAAACCTCCTCTCTGTCTGTCATTCCTCAGAAACCTCCTCTCTGTCTGTGATTCCTCATCCACCCCTATAAACCTCCTCTCTGTCTGTCATTCCTCATCCTGTACCCTATAAACCTCCTCTCTGTCTGTCATTCCTCATCCTGTACCCCTATAAACCTCCTCTCTGTCTGTCATTCCTCATATAAACCTCCTCTCTGTCTGTCATTCCTCATCCTGTACCCCTATAAACCTCCTCTCTTGTCTGTCATTCCTCATCCTGTACCCCTATAAACCTCCTCTCTGTCTGTCATTCCTCATCTCTGTCATTCCTCATACCCCTATAAACCTCCTCTCTGTCTGTCATTCCTCCTATCCTGTCTGTCATCCCTCATATAAACCTCCTCTCTGTCTGTCATTCCTCAGAAACCTCCTCTCTGTCTGTCATTCCTCATCCTGTGCCCATATAAACCTCTCTGTCTTCATTCCTCATCCTGTCCCTGTATAAACCTCCTCTCTTCTGTCATTCCTCATATAAACTCCTCCTCCTCTCTTCCATCATTCCTCATCCTGTACCCCTATAAACCTCCTCTCTGTCTGTCATTCCTCATCCTGTATCATCCCCCTATAAACCTCCTCTCTGTCTGTCATTCCTCATCCTGTACCCCTATAAACCTCCTCTCTGTCTGTCATTCCTCATATAAACCTCCTCTCTGTCTGTCATTCCTCATCCTATAAACCCCATATAAACCTCCTCTCTGTCTGTCATTCCTCATCCTGTACCCATATAAACCTCCTCTCTGTCTGTCATTCCTCATCCTGTCCCTGTATAAACCTCCTCTCTGTCTGTCATTCCCATATAAACCTCCTCTCTGTCTGTCATTCCTCATCCTGTACCCCTATAAACCTCTCTTCTCTGTCTGTCATTCCTCATCCTGTACCCCTATAAACCTCCTCTCTGTCTGTCATTCCTCATCCTGTACCCCTATAAACCTCCTCTCTCTGTCATTCTGTCATTCCTCATCCTGTACCTCCTCTCCCTATAAACCTCCTCTCTGTCTGTCATTCCATTATATAAAACCTCCTCTCTGTCTGTCATTCCTCATATAAACCTCCTCTCTGTCTGTCATTCCTCATCCTGTCCTCTATAAACCTCCTCTCTGTCTGTCATTCCTCATCCTGTACCCATATAAACCTCCTCTGTCTGTCATTCCTCATCCTGTCCTCTCCTATAAACCTCCTCTCTGTCTGTCATTCCTCATCCTGTACCCCTATAAACCTCCTCTCTGTCTGTCATTCCTCATCCACATTCCCTATAAACCTCTCTCTGTCTGTCATTCCTCATCCTGTCTCCCCTATAAACCTCCTCTCTGTCTGTCATTCCTCATCCTGTCCCTGTACCCCTATAAACCTCCTCTTGTCTGTCATTCCTCATCCTGTACCCCTATAAACCTCCCTCTCTGTCTGTCATTCCTCATATAAACCTCCTCTCTATCTGTCATTCCTCATATAAACCTCCTCTCTGTCTGTCATTCCTCATCCTGTACCCCTATAAACCTCCTCTCTGTCTCTCATCCTGTCTTCTGTCATTCCTCATCCTGTACCCCTATAAACCTCCTCTCTATCTGTCATTCCATTTATATAAACCTCCTCTCTGTCTGTCATTTCATCCTGTACCCTATAAACCTCCTCTCTTTCTGTCATTCCTCATCCTGTACCCCTATAAACCTCTGTCCTCTGCTGTCTGTCATTCCTCATCCTATATATAAACCTCCTCTCTATCTGTCATTCCTCATCCTGTACCCCTATAAACCTCCTCTCTGTCTGTCATTCCTCATCCTGTACCCCTATATAAACCTAAACCTCCTCTCTGTCTGTCATTCCTCATATAAACCTCTTCTCTGTCTGTCATTCCTCATCCTGTACCCCCTATAAACCTCCTCTCTGTCTGTCATTCCTCAGAAACCTCCTCTCTGTCTGTCATTCCTCAGAAACCTCCTCTCTGTCTGTCATTCCTCAGAAACCTCCTCTCTGTCTCTCATTCTTCATATAAACCTCCTCTCTGTCTGTCATTCCTCATCCTGTACCCTATAAACCTCCTCTCTGTCTGTCATTCCTCATCCTGTCCCTGTATAAACCTCCTCTGTCTGTCATTCCTCATATAAACCTCCTCTCTGTCTGTCATTCCTCAGAAACCTCCTCTGTCTGTCATTTGTCATCTTGTACCCATATAAACCTCCTCTCTCTCTCTCTGTCATTCCTCATCCTGTCCCTGTATAAACCTCCTCTCTCTGTCTCTCATTCCTCATATAAACCTCCTCTATGTCTGTCATTCCTCATCCTGTACCCCTATAAACCTCCTCTCTGTCTGTCATTCCTCATATAAACCTCTTTCTCTGTCTGTCATTCCTCATCCTGTACCCCTATAAACCTCCTCTCTGTCTGTCATTCCTCAGAAACCTCCTCTCTGTCTGTCATTCCTCAGAAACCTCCTCTCTGTCTGTCATTCCTCAGAAACCTCCTCTCTGTCTCTCATTCTTCATATAAACCTCCTCTCTGTCTGTCATTCCTCATCCTGTACCCCTATAAACCTCCTCTCTGTCTGTCATTCCTCATCCTGTCCCTCTGTATAAACCTCCTCTCTGTCTGTCATTCCTCTGTATATAAACCTCCTCTCTGTCTGTCATTCCTCATCTTGTACCCATATAAACCTCCTCTCTCTCTCTGTCATTCCTCATCCTGTCCATGTATAAACCTCCTCTCTGTCTCTCATTCCTCATATAAACCTCCTCTATGTCTGTCATTCCTCATCCTGTACCCCCTATAAACCTCCTCTCTTCGTCATTCCTCATCCTGTACCCCTATAAACCTCCTCTCTGTCTGTCATTCCTCATCCTGTACCCCTATAAACCTCCTCTCTGTCTGTCATTCCTCATCCTGTCACCCCTATAAACCTCCTCTCTGTCTGTCATTCCTCATCCTGTCTGTCCCCTATAAACCTCCTCTCTGTCTGTCATTCCTCAGAAACCTCCTCTCTGTCTGTCATTCCTCATCCTGTACCCATATAAACCTCTCTCTCTCTCTGTCATTCCTCATCCTGTCCCTGTATAAACCTCCTCTCTGTCTGTCATTCCTCATATAAACCTCCTCTGTCTGTCATTCCTCATCCTGTCCCTATATAAACCTCCTCTCTGTCTGTCATTCCTCATATAAACCTCCTCTCTGTCTGTCTTCCTATAAACCTCCTCTCTGTCTCCTCTGTCTGTCATTCCTCATCCTGTACCCCTATAAACCTCCTCTCTGTCTGTCATTCCTCATCCTGTACTCCTATATAAACCTCCTCTCTGTCTGTCATTCCTCATCCTGTCCCTGTATAAACCTTCTCTCTGTCTGTCATTCCTCATATAAACCTCCTCTCTGTCTGTCATTCCTCATATAAACCTCTTCTCTGTCTGTCATTCCTCATCCTGTACCCCTATAAACCTCCTCTCTGTCTGTCATTCCTCATATAAACCTCTCTCTGTCTGTCATTCCTCATATAAACCTCTCTCTGTCTGTCATTCCTCATCCACCTCCCCCTATAAACCTCTCTCTGTCTGTCATTCCTCATCCTATAAACCCCTATAAACCTCCTCTCTGTCTCTCATTCCTCAGAAACCTCCTCTCTGTCTGTCATTCCTCATCCTGTACCCATATAAACCTCTGTCATTCTCTCTCTCTCTGTCATTCCTCATCCTGTACCCCTATAAACCTCCTCTCTCTTCGTCATTCCTCATCCTGTCCCCTCATCCTATAAACCTCCTCTCTGTCTGTCATTCCTCATATAAACCTCTTCTCTGTCTGTCATTCCTCATCCTGTACCCCTATAAACCTCCTCTCTGTCTGTCATTCCTCAGAAACCTCCTCTCTGTCTGTCATTCCTCAGAAACCTCCTCTCTGTCTGTCATTCCTCAGAAACCTCCTCTCTGTCTCTCATTCTTCATATAAACCTCCTCTCTGTCTGTCATTCCTCATCCTGTACCCCTATAAACCTCCTCTCTGTCTGTCATTCCTCATCCTGTCCCTGTATAAACCTCCTCTCCTGTCATTCCTACCTGTATAAACTCCTCTCCACCTGTCATTCCTCAGAAACCTCCTCTCTGTCTGTCATTTGTCATCTTGTACCCATATAAACCTCCTCTCTCTCTCTCTGTCATTCCTCATCCTGTCCCTGTATAAACCTCCTCTCTGTCTCTCATTCCTCATATAAACCTCCTCTATGTCTGTCATTCCTCATCCTGTACCCCTATAAACCTCCTCTCTGTCTGTCATTCCTCCACCCCTATAAACTCCTCTCTACCTGTCATTCCTCATATAAACCTCCTCTGTCTGTCATTCCTCAGAAACCTCCTCTCTGTCTGTCATTTGTCATCTCTGTGCCCATATAAACCTCCTTCTCTGTCTGTCATTCTCTAAACCTCTCTCTGTCTGTCATTCCTCATCCTGTCCCCTATAAACCTCCTCTCTGTCTGTCATTCCTCATTCTGTCATTCCTCCATATAAACCTCCTCTGTCTGTCATTCCTCATCCTGTCCCTGTATAAACCTCCTCTCTGTCTGTCATTCCTCATATAAACCTCCCCTCTGTCTGTCATTCCTCAGAAACCTCCTCTCTGTCTGTCATTCCTCATCCTGTACCCATATAAACCTCCTCTCTGTCTGTCATTCCTCATCCTGTCCCTGTATAAACCTCTCTCTGTCTCTCATTCCTCATATAAACCTCCTCTCTGTCTGTCATTCCTCAGAAACCTCCTCTCTGTCTCTCATTCCTCAGAAACCTCCTCTCTGTCTGTCATTCCTCATCCTGTACCCTATAAACCTCCTCTCTGTCTGTCATTCCTCATCCTGTACCCCTATAAACCTCCCTCTCTGTCTGTCATTCCTCATCCTGTACCCCTATAAACCTCCTCTCTGTCTGTCATTCCTCATATAAACCTCTTCTCTTTCCTGTCATTCCTCATCCTGTACCCCTATAAACCTCCTCTCTGTCTGTCATTCCTCATCCTGTACCCTATAAACCTCCTCCCTGTCTGTCATTCCTCATCCTGTGTCCATTCCTATAAACCTCCCTCTGTCTCTCATTCCTCAGAAACCTCCTCTCTGTCTGTCATTCCTCATCCTGTGCCCATAAACCCCCTCCTTTCCATCTGTATTCCTCATCCTGTCCCTATAAACCTCCTCTCTGTCTGTCATTCCTCATATAAACCTCCTCTCTGTCTGTCATTCCTCATATAAACCTCCTCTCTTTCCATCATTCCTCATCCTGTTGCCCCTATAAACCTCCTCCCTGTCTGTCATTCCTCATCCTGTACCCCTATAAACCTCCTCTCTGTCTCTCATTCCTCATAAACCTCCTCTCTGTCTGTCATTCCTCATCCTGTGCCCATATAAACCTCCTCTCTTTCCATTATTCCTCATCCTGTGCCCTATAAACCTCCTCTCTGTCTGTCATTCCTCATATAAACCTCCTCTCTGTCTGTCATTCCTCATCCTGTACCCCTATAAACTGTCTCATATAAACCTCTCTTCTGTCATTCCTCATCCTGTCCCCTATAAACCTCCTCTCTGTCTGTCATTCCTCATATAAACCTCCTCTCTGTCTGTCATTCCTCATATAAACCTCCTCTCTGTCTGTCATTCCTCATCCTGTGTCCCATATAAACCTCCTCTCTGTCTGTCATTCCTCATCCTGTACCCCTATAAACCTCCTCTCTGTCTGTCATTCCTCATCCTATACCCCTATAAACCTCCTCTCTGTCTGTCATTCCTCATCCTATACCCATATAAACCTCCTCTCTGTCTGTCATTCCTCATCCTGTACCCCTATAAACCTCCTCTCTGTCTGTCATTCCTCATCCTGTACCCCTATAAACCTCCTCTCTGTCTGTCATTCCTCATCCTGTACCCCTATAAACCTCCTCTCTCTCTGTCATTCCTCATCCTGTACCCGTATAAACCTCCTCTCTGTCTCTCATTCCTATAAAAACCTCCTCTCTGTCTGTCATTCCTCATCCATAAACCTCCTCTCTGTCTGTCATTCCTCATCCTATAAACCTCCTCCTCTTTCCATCATTCCTCATCCTGTACCCCTATAAACCTCCTCTCTTTCTGTCATTCCTCATCCTGTACCCCTATAAACCTCCTCTCTGTCTGTCATTCCTCATCTGTACCCCTATAAACCTCCCTCTTTCCATCATTCCTCATCCTGTACCCCTATAAACCTCCTCTCTGTCTGTCATTCCTCATCCTGTATACCCCTATAAACCTCCTCTCTGTCTCTCATTCCTCAGAAACCTCCTCTCTGTCTGTCATTCCTCATCCTGTACCCATATAAACCTCCTCTCTTCTGTCATTCCTCATCCTGTACCCCTATAAACCTCCTCTCTTTCTGTCATTCCTCATCCTATAAACCTCCTCTTTCCATCATTCCTCATCCTGTACCCCTATATACCTCCCCTCTCCTTCCATCATTCCTCATCCTGTACCCCTATAAACCTCCTCTCTGTCTGTCATTCCTCATACCCCATATAAACCTCCTCTCTTGTCTGTCATTCCATCATATAAACCTCCTCTCTTTGTCATTCCTCATCCTGTACCCCTATAAACCTCCTCTCTTCTGTCATTCCTCATTCCTCATCCATACCCCTATAAACCTCCTCTCTGTCTGTCATTCCTCATCCTGTACCCCTATAAACCTCCTCTCTGTCTGTCATTCCTCATCCTGTACCCTATAAACCTCCTCTCTGTCTGTCATTCCTCATCCTGTCCCCTATAAACCTCCTCTCTGTCTGTCATTCCTCATCCTGTACCCCTATAAACCTCCTCTGTCTCTGTCATTCCTCATCCTGTACCCCCTATAAACCTCCTCTCTTTGTCATTCCTCATCCTGTACCCCTATAAACCTCCTCTGCCTGTCATTCCTTATATAAACCCTCTCTATCTGTATCTTCCCAGGTATAAACCTCCTCTCTGTCTGTCATTCCTCATCCTGTACCCCTATAAACCTCCTCTCTGTCTGTCATTCCTCATCCTGTACCCCTATATTCTCTATCTGTCATTCCTTATATAAACCTCCTCTCTGTCTGTCATTCCTCATCCTGTACCCTATAAACCTCCTCTCTGTCTGTGAGGCATAATCCTCATTCTGCTCCTTTAGTCTTCCACTGTGGTCCACAAGGCACCCTCCTAGGTGGTGCACTACTTTGCACCCTATTCCTAGATAGTGCACTACTTAGCACCCTATTCCTAGGTGGTGCACTACTTTGCACCCTATTCCTAGTGGTGCACTACTTAGCACCCTATTCCCTAGATGGTGCACTACTTAGCACCCTATTCCCTAGGTGGTGCACTACTTAGCACCCTATTCCTAGGTGGTGCACTACTTAGCACCCTATTCCTCGGTGGTGCACTACTTAGCACCCTATTCCCTAGGTGGTGCACTACTTAGCACCCTATTCCCTAGGTGGTGCACTACTTAGCACCCTATTCCTAGGTGGTGCACTACTTAGCACCCTATTCCTCGGTGGTGCACTACTTAGCACCCTATTCCCTAGGTGGTGCACTACTTAGCACCCTATTCCCTCGGTGGTGCACTACTTAGCACCCTATTCCCTAGGTGGTGCACTACTTAGCACCCTATTCCTAGGTGGTGCACTACTTAGCACCCTATTCCTCGGTGGTGCACTACTTAGCACCCTATTCCTCGGTGGTGCACTACTTAGCACCCTATTCCCTCGGTGGTGCACTACTTAGCACCCTATTCCCTCGGTGGTGCACTACTTAGCACCCTATTCCCTAGGTGGTGCACTACTTAGCACCCTATTCCCTAGGTGGTGCACTACTTAGCACCCTATTCCCTCGGTGGTGCACTACTTAGCACCCTATTCCCTCGGTGGTGCACTACTTAGCACCCTATTCCCTAGGTGGTGCACTACTTAGCACCCTATTCCCTCGGTGGTGCACTACTTAGCACCCTATTCCCTAGGTGGTGCACTACTTAGCACCCTATTCCCTCGGTGGTGCACTACTTAGCACCCTATTCCCTAGGTGGTGCACTACTTAGCACCCTATTCCCTCAGTGGTGCACTACTTAGCACCCTATTCCCTAGGTGGTGCACTACTTAGCACCCTATTCCCTAGGTGGTGCACTACTTAGCACCCTATTCCCTCAGTGGTGCACTACTTAGCACCCTATTCCCTAGGTGGTGCACTACTTAGCACCCTATTCCCTCGGTGGTGCACTACTTAGCACCCTATTCCCTCGGTGGTGCACTACTTAGCACCCTATTCCCTCGGTGGTGCACTACTTAGCACCCTATTCCCTCGGTGGTGCACTACTTAGCACCCTATTCCCTAGGTGGTGCACTACTTAGCACCCTATTCCCTAGGTGGTGCACTACTTAGCACCCTATTCCTAGGTGGTGCACTACTTAGCACCCTATTCCCTAGGTGGTGCACTACTTAGCACCCTATTCCCTAGGTGGTGCACTACTTAGCACCCTATTCCCTCGGTGGTGCACTACTTAGCACCCTATTCCCTCGGTGGTGCACTACTTAGCACCCTATTCCCTAGGTGGTGCACTACTTAGCACCCTATTCCCTAGGTGGTGCACTTCTTAGCACCCTATTCCCTCAGTGGTGCACTACTTAGCACCCTATTCCCTAGTGGTGCACTACTTAGCACCCTATTCCTAGGTGGTGCACTACTTAGCACCCTATTCCCTAGGTGGTGCACTACTTAGCACCCTATTCCTAGGTGGTGCACTACTTAGCACCCTATTCCCTAGGTGGTGCACTACTTAGCACCCTATTCCTCAGTGGTGCACTACTTAGCACCCTATTCCTCGGTGGTGCACTACTTAGCACCCTATTCCCTCGGTGGTGCACTACTTAGCACCCTATTCCTAGGTGGTGCACTACTTAGCACCCTATTCCTCGGTGGTGCACTACTTAGCACCCTATTCCTCGGTGGTGCACTACTTAGCACCCTATTCCTCAGTGGTGCACTACTTAGCACCCTATTCCCTCAGTGGTGCACTACTTAGCACCCTATTCCCTAGGTGGTGCACTACTTAGCACCCTATTCCCTCGGTGGTGCACTACTTAGCACCCTATTCCCTCGGTGGTGCACTACTTAGCACCCTATTCCCTCGGTGGTGCACTACTTAGCACCCTATTCCCTAGGTGGTGCACTACTTAGCACCCTATTCCCTAGGTGGTGCACTACTTAGCACCCTATTCCCTCGGTGGTGCACTACTTAGCACCCTATTCCCTCGGTGGTGCACTACTTAGCACCCTATTCCCTAGGTGGTGCACTATTTTTGAACAGGGCCCGTAGCCCTCCACAACCCTCAGTTCTATAAATAGTTTGCAGCAATCAAACTAAATAAATGAACTGTCGGAACGCAAGTATTTACAAGCGTGGAGAAATGGAAGTCATTATAAGTAAATTTGTTGCATTTCTGAGTAAGTGGTAGCAGATAGAAGTCTGACAGGGAGGCAGTGGAGGGTGACTGGCTGGTTTAGAGGGGTACAACACACACGGACGGGTGATTAGAGTGGTATAGTTGCCTGGTTTCAACCTCTCACACAACCTCAGCTCTACTCTTCTCTGTGGGGTCTCTCAATAGAGAGGAACGCTAGGGACATCTGCACCAACAAAACACACACACACACACACACATGCACACGCACACACACACACACAGGACTTCAAGGGACCTTCTGCTGATTGACATTTATACTAAAATTCTTTATTATTTCTAGCCTTGGTCCTGATTTTGACTGTTTTTTTATTTTTTTTATTTTTCCTCAGTAAAATGTTCCGTTTTAGTTGCATCCCAAATTGGTCCGTTTTCACTACATCGTGTGCTAGCTTTGTCTATGGTCAAAAGTACTGCACTATGTAGGACATAGAGGCCCATTTAAGACACCTACGTTGTGTAATTGAGCGGGCGGATTGTTTTGTTTATGGAACTGTGGAACCCAAAATCACATGACAGAACAACACATCACATGACAGAACAACACATCACATGACAGAATAACACATTAAAATCACATGACAGAACAACACATTAAAATCACATGACAGAATAACACATTAAAATCACATGACAGAACAACACATTAAAATCACATGACAGAATAACACATCAAATCACATGACAGAATAACACATCAAATCACATGACAGAACAACACATCACATGACAGAACAACACATCACATGACAGAATAACACATTAAAATCACATGACAGAACAACACATCAAATCACATGACAGAACAACACATCACATGACAGAATAACACATTAAATCACATGACAGAATAACACATTAAATCACATGACAGAATAACACATCAAATCACATGACAGAACAACACATCAAATCACATGACAGAACAACACATCACATGACAGAATAACACATTAAAATCACATGACAGAATAACACATTAAAATCACATGACAGAATAACACATTAAAATCACATGACAGAACAACACATTAAAATCACATGACAGAACAACACATTAAAATCACATGACAGAACAACACATCAAATCACATGACAGAATAAACATTAAAATCACATGACAGAATAAATCACATATCAAATCACATGACAGAATAACACAAATCACATGACAGAACAACACATCAAATCACATGACAGAATAACACATTAAATCACATGACAGAATAACACATTAAAATCACATGACAGAATAAACATTAAAATCACATGACAGAATAAACATCAAATCACATGACAGAATAACACATTAAAATCACATGACAGAACAACACATTAAATCACATGACAGAACAACACATTAAAATCACATGACAGAATAACACATTAAAATCACATGACAGAACAAACATCAAATCACATGACATGACAGAACAACACAAAATCATGACAGAACAACACATTAAAATCACATGACAGAATAACACATTCAAATCACATGACAGAATAACACATTAAAATCACATGACAGAATAACACATTAAATCACATGACAGAACAACACATTAAAATCACATGACAGAATAACACATTAAATCACATGACAGAATAAACAACACATGACATGACAAATAACACATTAAATCACATGACAGAACAACACATTAAATCACATGACAGAAAACATTAAATCACATGAATAACACATTAAACAGACAGAATAACACATTAAATCACATGACAGAATAACACATTAAATCACATGACAGAACAACACATTAAAATCACATGACAGAATAACACATTAAATCACATGACAGAACAACACATTAAAATCACATGACAGAATAACACATTAAAATCACATGACAGAATAACATTAAATCATTAAACATTAAATCACATGACAGAACATTAAATCACATTAAATCACATGACAGAACAAACAAATCACATGACAGAACAACATTAAAATCACATGACAGAATAACACATTAAATCACATGACAGAACAAACATTAAATCACATGACAGATTAACACATTAAATCACATGACAGAATAACACATCAAATCACATGACAGAATAAATCACATGACAGAATAACACATTAAATCACATGACAGAATAACACATAAATCACATGACAGAACATTAAACACATTAAAAATCACATGACAGAATAACACATTAAATCACATGACAGAATAACACATTAAATCACATGACAGAATAACACATTAAAATCACATGACAGAATAACACATTAAAATCACATGACAGAACAACACATTAAAATCACATGACAGAATAACACATCAAATCACATGACAGAATAACACATCACATGACAGAACAACACATTAAATCACATGACAGAATAACACATTAAATCACATGACAGAATAACACATTAAATCACATGACAGAATAACACATTAAATCAC
This sequence comes from Oncorhynchus keta, assembly GCF_023373465.1. Lineage (NCBI taxonomy): Eukaryota > Metazoa > Chordata > Actinopteri > Salmoniformes > Salmonidae > Oncorhynchus > Oncorhynchus keta. The sequence continues at coordinate 58,613,659 of NC_068441.1, forward strand.
ATGACAGAATAACACATTAAATCACATGACAGAACAACACATTAAATCAAATGACAGAATAACACATTAAATCACATGACAGAAACATTAAATCACATGACAAATCACATGACAGACAGAATAACACATTAAAATCACATGACAGATGACAGAATAACACATTAAAATCACATGACAGAACAACACATTAAATCACATGACAGAATAACACATTAAATCACATGACAGAATAACACATTAAATCACATGACAGAACAAAACATCAAATCACATTAACACATTAAATCACATGACAGAACAACACATTAAATCACATGACAGAATAACACATTAAATCACATGACAGAACAACACATTAAATCACATGACAGAATAACACATTAAATCACATGACAGAATAAAACACATAAAATCACATGACAGAATAACACATTAAAATCACATGACAGAATAACACATTAAAATCACATGACAGAATAACACATTAAAATCACATGACAGAATAACACATCACATGACAGAATAACACATTAAATCACATGACAGAATAACACATTAAATCACATGACAGAATAACACATTAAATCACATGACAGAATAACACATTAAAAATCATCAAATCACATGACAGAATAACACATTAAATCACATGACAGAATAACACATTAAATCACATGACAGAACAACACATTAAATCACATGACAGAATAAACACATAAAATCACATGACAGAATAACACATTAAATCACATGACAGAATAACACATTAAATCACATGACAGAATAACACATTAAAAATGACAGAATAACACATTAAATCACATGACAGAACAACACATTAAATCACATGACAGAATAACACATTAAATCACATGACAGAACAACACATTAAATCACATAACATTAAATCACATGACAGAATAAACATTAAATCACATGACAGAATAACACATTAAATCACATGACAGAATAACATTAAAATCACATGACAGAATAACACATTAAATCACATGACAGAATAACACATTAAATCACATGACAGAATAACACATTAAATCACATGACAGAACAACACATTAAAATCACATGACAGAACAACACATTAAATCACATGACAGAATAACACATAAATACACATGACAGAACAACACATTAAATCACATGACAGAATAACACATCAAATCACATGACAGAATAACACATTAAATCACATGACAGAACAACACATTAAATCACATGACAGAATAACACATCAAATCACATGACAGAATAACACATTAAAATCACATGACAGAACAAACATTAAATCACATGACAGAACAACACATTAAAATCACATGACAGAATAACACATTAAATCACATGACAGAACAATCACATGACAGAACAACAAAATCATGACATGACAGAATAACACATCACATGACAAATCACATTAAAATCACATGACAGAATAAATCACATGACAGAATAACACATTAAATCACATGACAGAATAACACATTAAATCACATGACAGAATAACACATTAAATCACATGACAGAATAACACATTAAATCACATGACAGAATAACACATTAAATCACATGACAGAATAACACATTAAATCACATGACAGAATAACACATTAAATCACATGACAGAATAACACATTAAATCACATGACAGAATAACACATTAAATCACATGACAGAATAACACATTAAATCACATGACAGAATAACACATTAAATCACATGACAGAATAACACATTAAATCACATGACAGAATAACACATTAAATCACATGACAGAATAAAACACATTAAATCACATGACAGAACAACACATTCAAATCACATGACAGAATAACACATTAAAATCACATGACAGAAACATTAAATCACATGACAGATAACACATTAAATCACATGACAGAATAACACATTAAATCACATGACAGAACACATTAAATCACATGACAGAATAACACATTAAATCACATGACAGAATAACACATTAAATCACATGACAGAATAACACATTAAATCACATGACAGAACAATGACAGAACAACACATTAAATCACATGACAGAACAACACATCAAAATCACATGACAGAACAACACATTAAATCACATGACAGAATAACACATCAAATCACATGACAGAATAACACATTAAAAAATGACAGAACAACACATTAAATCACATGACAGAATAACACATCAAATCACATGACAGAATAACACATTAAAATCACATGACAGAATAACACATTAAATCACATGACAGAACAACACATTAAAATCACATGACAGAATAACACATTAAATCACATGACAGAATAACAACAATTAAAATCACATGACAGAATAACACATTAAATCACATGACAGAATAACACATTAAATCACATGACAGAATAACACATTAAATCACATGACAGAATAACACATTAAATATGACAGCATAACACATCAAATCACATGACAGAATAACACATTAAATCACATGACAGAATAACACATTAAATCACATGACAGAATAACACATCAAATCACATGACAGAATAACACATTAAATCACATGACAGAATAACACATTAAATCACATGACAGAATAACACATTAAATCATGACAGAACAAACATTAAAATCACATGACAGAATTCAAATCACATGACAGAATAACACATTAAATCACATGACAGAATAACACATTAAATCACATGACAGAATAACACATTAAATCACATGACAGAATAACACATTAAATCACATGACAGAACAAACATTAAATCACATGACAGAACAACACATTAAATCACATGACAGAACAACACATTAAATCACATGACAGAACAACACATCAAATCACATGACAGAACAACACATTAAATCACATGACAGAACAACACATTAAATCACATGACAGAATAACACATTAAATCACATGACAGAATAACAATCACATTAAATCACATGACAGAAGACATCACATGACAGAATAACACATTAAATCACATGACAGAATAACACATTAAATCACATGACAGAATAACACATTAAATCACATGACAGAACAACACATTAAAATCACATGACAGAACAACACATTAAAATCACATGACAGAACAACACATCAAATCACATGACATGACAGAACAACACATTAAATCACATGACAGAATCAAATCACATGACAGAATAACACATTAAAATCACATGACAGAATAACACATTAAATCACATGACAGAATAACACATCAAATCACATGACAGAATAACACATTAAAATCACATGACAGAATAACACATTAAATCACATGACAGAACAACACATTAAAATCACATGACAGAATAACACATTAAATCACATGACAGAACAACACATTAAATCACATGACAGAACAACACAAATCACATGACAGAATAACACATTAAATCACATGACAACACATTAAATCACATGACAGAATAACACATTAAATCACATGACAGAATAACACATTAAATCACATGACAGCATAACAATTAAATGACAGAAACATTAAATCACATGACAGAATAACACATCAAATCACATGACAGAATAACACATTAAATCACATGACAGAATAACACATTAAATCACATGACAGAATAACACATTAAATCACATGACAGAATAACACATTAAATCACATGACAGAATAACACATTAAAATCACATGACAGAATAACACATTAAATCACATGACAGAATAACACATTAAATCACATGACAGAATAACACATTAAAATCACATGACAGAATAACACATCAAATCACATGACAGAATAACACATTAAAATCACATGACAGAATAACACATTAAATCACATGACAGAATAACACATTAAATCACATGACAGAACAACACATTAAAATCACATGACAGAATAACACATTAAAATCACATGACAGAACAACACATTAAATCACATGACATTAAATCACATGACAGAATAACACATTAAAATCACATGACAGAACAACACATTAAAATCACATGACAGAATAACACATTAAATCACATGACAGAACAACACATTAAATCACATGACAGAATAACACATTAAATCACATGACAGAATAACACATTAAATCACATGACAGATGACAGAATAACACATTAAATCACATGACAGAATAACACATTAAATCACATGACAGAACAACACATTAAATCACATGACAGAATAACACATTAAATCACATGACAGAATAACACATCAAATCACATGACAGAATAACACATTAAATCACATGACAGAATAACACATTAAATCACATGACAGAATAACACATTAAATCACATGACAGAATTAAACACATGACAGAACAACACATCAAATCACATGACAGAATAACAATCACATTAAATCACATTAAATGACAGAATAACACATATCACATGACAGAATAAAATCACATGACAGAATTAAACACATTAAAATCACATGACAGAATAACACATTAAATCACATGACAGAATAACACATTAAATCACATGACAGAATAACACATTAAATCACATGACAGAACAACACATTAAAATCACATGACAGAACAACACATTAAAATCACATGACAGAACAACACATCAAAAATCACATGACAGAACAACACATTAAATCACATGACAGAATAACACATCAAATCACATGACAGAATAACACATTAAAATCACATGACAGAACAACACATTAAATCACATGACAGAATAACACATCAAATCACATGACAGAATAACACATTAAAATCACATGACAGAATAACACATTAAATCACATGACAGAACAACACATTAAAATCACATGACAGAATAACACATTAAATCACATGACAGAACACATCACATGACAGAACAACAAAATCACATGACATGACAGAATACACATTAAATCACATGACAGAATAACACATTAAATCACATGACAGAATAACACATTAAATCACATGACAGAATAACACATTAAATCACATGACAGAATAACACATTAAATCACATGACAGAATAACACATTAAATCACATGACAGAATAACACATTAAAATCACATGACAGAATAACACATTAAATCACATGACAGAATAACACATTAAATCACATGACAGAATAACACATTAAATCACATGACAGAATAACACATTAAATCACATGACAGAACAACACATTAAAATCACATGACAGAATAACACATTAAATCACATGACAGAATAACACATTAAATCACATGACAGAACAACACATTAAATCACATGACAGAACAACACATTAAATCACATGACAGAACAACACATTAAATCACATGACAGAACAACACATTAAATCACATGACAGAACAACACATTAAATCACATGACAGAACAACACATCAAATCACATGACAGAATAACACATCACATGACAGAACAACACATTAAATCACATGACAGAATAACACATTAAATCACATGACAGAATAACACATCACATGACAGAATAACACATTAAATCACATGACAGAATAACACATCACATGACAGAATAACACATTAAATCACATGACAGAATAACACATTAAATCACATGACAGAATAACACATTAAATCACATGACAGAACAACACATTAAAATCACATGACAGAACAACACATTAAAATCACATGACAGAACAACACATCAAATCACATGACATGACAGAACAACACATTAAATCACATGACAGAATAACACATCAAATCACATGACAGAATAACACATTAAAATCACATGACAGAACAACACATTAAATCACATGACAGAATCAAATCACATGACAAATCATTAAAATCACATGACAGAATAACACATTAAATCACATGACAGAACAACACATTAAAATCACATGACAGAATAACACATTAAATCACATGACAGAACAACACATCACATGACAGAACAACAATTTAATCACATGACATGACAGAATAACACATTAAATCACATGACAGAATAACACATTAAATCACATGACAGAATAACACATTAAATCACATGACAGAATTAAACACATGACAGCATAAACATCAAATCACATGACAGAATAACACATTAAATCACATGACAGAATAACACATTAAATCACATGACAGAATAACACATCAAATCACATGACAGAATAACACATTAAATCACATGACAGAATAACACATTAAATCATATGACAGAACAACACATTAAAATCACATGACAGAATAACACATCAAATCACATGACAGAATAACACATTAAATCACATGACAGAATAACACATTAAATCACATGACAGAATAACACATTAAATCACATGACAGAATAACACATTAAATCACATGACAGAACAACACATTAAATCACATGACAGAACAACACATTAAATCACATGACAGAACAACACATTAAATCACATGACAGAACAACACATCAAATCACATGACAGAACAACACATTAAATCACATGACAGAATAACACATTAAATCACATGACAGAATAACACATTAAATCACATGACAGAATAACACATTAAATCACATGACAGAATAACACATTAAATCACATGACAGAATAACACATTAAATCACATGACAGAATAACACATTAAATCACATGACAGAACAACACATTAAATCACATGACAGACATTAAAAATAACACATTCAAATCACATGACAGAATAACACATTAAATCACATGACAGAATAACACATCAAATCACATGACAGAATAACACATTAAAATCACATGACAGAACAACACATTAAATCACATGACAGAATAACACATCAAATCACATGACAGAATAACACATTAAAATCACATGACAGAATAACACATTAAATCACATGACAGAACAACACATTAAATCACATGACAGAATAACACATTAAATCACATGACAGAACACATTGACAGAACAACAAAATCACATGACAGAATAACACATTAAATCACATGACAGAATAACACATTAAATCACATGACAGAATAACACATTAAATCACATGACAGAATAACACATTAAATCACATGACAGAATAACACATCAAATCACATGACAGAATAACACATTAAATCACATGACAGAATAACACATTAAATCACATGACAGAATAACACATTAAATCACATGACAGAATAACACATTAAATCACATGACAGAATAACACATTAAATCACATGACAGAATGACAGAACACATTAAATCACATGACAGAATAACACATTAAATCACATGACAGAATAACACATTAAATCACATGACAGAATAACACATTAAAATCACATGACAGAATAACACATTCAAATCACATGACAGAACAACACATTAAATCACATGACAGAATAACACATTAAATCACATGACAGAATAACACATTAAATCACATGACAGAACAACACATTAAATCACATGACAGAATAACACATAAAATCACATGACAGAACAACACATCAAATCACATGACAGAACAACACATTAAATTGACAAATCACATTAAAATCACATGACAGAACAACACATTAAAATCACATGACAGAATCAAACACATTAAAATCACATGACAGAACAACACATTAAATCACATGACAGAATAACACATTAAATCACATGACAGAATAACACATTAAATCACATGACAGAATAACACATTAAATCACATGACAGAATAACACATTCAAATCACATGACAGAATAACACATTAAATCACATGACAGAATAAACATTAAATCACATGACAGAACAACACATTAAAATCACATGACAGAATAACACATTAAATCACATGACAGAACAACACATTAAATCACATGACAGAATAAACATTAAATCACATGACAGAATAACACATTAAATCACATGACAACATTAAATCACATGACAGAACAAACATCAAATCACATGACAGAATAACACATCACATGACAGAACAACACATTAAATCACATGACAGAATAACACATTAAATCACATGACAGAATAACACATCACATGACAGAACATTAAATCACATTAAAATCACATGACAGAATAACACATTAAATCACATGACAGAATAACACATTAAATCACATGACAGAATAACACATTAAATCACATGACAGAACAACACATTAAAATCACATGACAGAACAACACATTAAAATCACATGACAGAACAACACATCAAAAATGACATGACAGAACAACACATTAAATCACATGACAGAATAACACATCAAATCACATGACAGAATAACACATTAAAATCACATGACAGAACAACACATTAAATCACATGACAGAATAACACATCAAATCACATGACAGAATAACACATTAAAATCACATGACAGAATAACACATTAAATCACATGACAGAACAACACATTAAATCACATGACAGAATAACACATTAAATCACATCACATGACAGAACAACACATTAAAATCACATGACAGAATAGCACATTAAATCACATGACAGAATAACACATTAAATCACATGACAGAATAACACATTAAATCACATGACAGAATAACACATTAAATCACATGACAGCATAACACATCAAATCACATGACAGAATAACACATTAAATCACATGACAGAATAACACATTAAATCACATGACAGAATAACACATCAAATCACATGACAGAATAACACATTAAATCACATGACAGAATAACACATTAAATCACATGACAGAATAACACATTAAATCACATGACAGAATAACACATTAAAATCACATGACAGAATAACACATTAAATCACATGACAGAATAACACATTAAATCACATGACAGAATAACACATTAAAATCACATGACAGAATAACACATTAAATCACATGACAGAATAACACATTAAATCACATGACAGAACAACACATTAAATCACATGACAGAATCAAATCACATGACAGAATAACACATCACATGACAGAACAACACATTAAATCACATGACAGAATAAACATTAAATCACATGACAGAATAAACATCACATGACAGAATAAACATTAAATCACATGACAGAATAACACATCACATGACAGAATAACACATTAAATCACATGACAGAATAACACATTAAATCACATGACAGAATAACACATTAAATCACATGACAGAACAACACATTAAAATCACATGACAGAACAACACATTAAAATCACATGACAGAACAACACATCAAATCACATGACATGACAGAACAACACATTAAATCACATGACAGAATAACACATCAAATCACATGACAGAATAACACATTAAAATCACATGACAGAACAACACATTAAATCACATGACAGAATAACACATCAAATCACATGACAGAATAACACATTAAAATCACATGACAGAATAACACATTAAATCACATGACAGAACAACACATTAAAATCACATGACAGAATAACACATTAAATCACATGACAGAACAACACATCACATGACAGAACAACAATTTAATCACATGACATGACAGAATAACACATTAAATCACATGACAGAATAACACATTAAATCACATGACAGAATAACACATTAAATCACATGACAGAATAACACATTAAATCACATGACAGCATAACACATCAAATCACATGACAGAATAACACATTAAATCACATGACAGAATAACACATTAAATCACATGACAGAATAACACATTAAATCACATGACAGAATAACACATTAAAATCACATGACATCAAATCACATGAACACATTAAAATCACATGACAGAATAACACATTAAATCACATGACAGAATAACACATTAAATCACATGACAGAATAACACATTAAAATCACATGACAGAATAACACATTAAATCACATGACAGAATCAAATCACATGACAGAACAACACATTAAATCACATGACAGAACAACACATCAAATCACATGACAGAACAACACATTAAATCACATGACAGAACAACACATTAAAATCACATGACAGAATAACACATTAAATCACATGACAGAACAACACATTAAATCACATGACAGAATAACACATTAAATCACATGACAGAACAACACATTAAATCACATGACAGAACAACACATTAAATCACATGACAGAATAACACATTAAAATCACATGACAGAACAACACATTAAAATCACATGACAGAACAACACATTCAAATCACATGACAGAATGAAACATTAAATCACATGACAGAATAACACAAAATCACATGACAGAATAACACATTAAATCACATCACATGACAGAACAACACATTAAATCACATGACAGAATAACACATTAAATCACATGACAGAACAACACATTAAATCACATGACAGAACAACACATTAAATCACATGACAGAATAACACATCAAATCACATGACAGAACAACACATTAAATCACATGACAGAACAACACATTAAATCACATGACAGAATAACACATTAAATCACATGACAGAATAACACATTAAATCACATGACAGAATAACACATTAAATCACATGACAGAATAACACATTAAATCACATGACAGAATAACACATTAAATCACATGACAGAATAACACATTAAATCACATGACAGAACAACACATTAAAATCACATGACAGAATAACACATTAAATCACATGACAGAATAACACATTAAATCACATGACAGAATAACACATTAAATCACATGACAGAACAACACATTAAATCACATGACAGAATAACACATTAAATCACATGACAGAACATTAAAAACATGACAGAATTCAAATCACATGACAGAACAACACATTAAATCACATGACAGAACAACACATTAAAATCACATGACAGAATAACACATTAAATCACATGACAGAATAACACATTAAATCACATGACAGAACAACACATTAAAATCACATGACAGAATCAAACACATTAACATCACATGACAGAACAACACATTAAATCACATGACAGAATAACACATTAAATCACATGACAGAACAACACATTAAATCACATGACAGAACAACACATTAAATCACATGACAGAACAACACATCAAATCACATGACAGAATAACACATTAACATTAAATCACATGACAGAATCACATTAAATGACATGACAGAACATCACATGACATTAAATCACATGACATGACATCACATGACAGAATAACACATTAAATCACATGACAGAATAACACATTAAATCACATGACAGAACAACACATTAAAATCACATGACAGAACAACACATTAAAATCACATGACAGAACAACACATCAAATCACATGACAGAACAAACATTAAATCACATGACAGAATAACACATCAAATCACATGACAGAATAACACATTAAAATCACATGACAGAACAACACATTAAATCACATGACAGAATAACACATCAAATCACATGACAGAATAACACATTAAAATCACATGACAGAACAACACATTAAATCACATGACAGAATAACACATTAAAATCACATGACAGAACAACACATTAAATCACATGACAGAACAACACATTAAATCACATGACAGAATTAAATCACATGACAGAATAACACATTAAATCACATGACAGAACAACACATTAAATCACATGACAGAATAACACATTAAATCACATGACAGAACAAACACATCACATGACAGAACAACACATTAAATCACATGACAGAATAACACATTAAATCACATGACAGAATAACACATTAAAATCACATGACAGAATAACACATTAAAATCACATGACAGCATAACACATTAAATCACATGACAGAATAACACATTAAATCACATGACAGAATAACACATTAAATCACATGACAGAATAACACATCAAATCACATGACAGAATAACACATTAAATCACATGACAGAATAACACATTAAATCACATGACAGAATAACACATTAAATCATATGACAGAACAACACATTAAAATCACATGACAGAATAACACATCAAATCACATGACAGAATAACACATTAAATCACATGACAGAATAACACATTAAATCACATGACAGAATAACACATTAAATCACATGACAGAACAACACATTAAATCACATGACAGAACAACACATTAAATCACATGACAGAACACATTAAATCACATGACAGAATCAAACACATTAAAATCACATGACAGAACAACACATTAAAATCACATGACAGAATTAAATCACATGACAGAATAAAATCACATGACAGAACAACACATTAAATCACATGACATGACAGAATAACACATTAAATCACATGACAGAATAACACATTAAATCACATGACAGAATAACACATTAAATCACATGACAGAATAACACATTAAAATCACATGACAGAACAACACATTAAAATCACATGACAGAACAACACATCAAATCACATGACAGAATTAAATCACATTAAAATCACATGACAGAACAACACATTAAATCACATGACAGAATAACACATAAAATCACATGACAGAACAACACATCAAATCACATGACAGAACAACACATTAAATCACATGACAGAATAACACATTAAAATCACATGACAGAACAACACATTAAAATCACATGACAGAATAACACATCAAATCACATGACAGAATAACACATCACATGACAGAACAACACATTAAATCACATGACAGAATAACACATTAAATCACATGACAGAATAACACATTAAATCACATGACAGAATAACACATTAAATCACATGACAGAATAACACATCAAATCACATGACAGAATAACACATTAAATCACATGACAGAATAACACATTAAATCATATGACAGAACAACACATTAAAATCACATGACAGAATAACACATCAAATCACATGACAGAATAACACATTAAATCACATGACAGAATAACACATTAAATCACATGACAGAACAAACATTAACATTAAATCACATGACAGAATAACACATTAAATCACATGACAGAATAAACATCAAATCACATGACAGAATAACACATTAAATCACATGACAGAATAACACATTAAATCACATGACAGAATAACACATTAAATCACATGACAGAACAACACATTAAATCACATGACAGAACAACACATTAAATCACATGACAGAACAACACATCAAATCACATGACAGAATAACACATCACATGACAGAACAACACATTAAATCACATGACAGAATAACATGACAGAATAACACATCACATGACAGAATAACACATTAAATCACATGACAGAATAACACATCACATGACAGAATAACACATTAAATCACATGACAGAATAACACATTAAATCACATGACAGAATAACACATTAAATCACATGACAGAACAACACATTAAAATCACATGACAGAACAACACATTAAAATCACATGACAGAACAACACATCAAATCACATGACATGACAGAACAACACATTAAATCACATGACAGAATAACACATCAAATCACATGACAGAATAACACATTAAAATCACATGACAGAACAACACATTAAATCACATGACAGAATAACACATCAAATCACATGACAGAATAACACATTAAAATCACATGACAGAATAACACATTAAATCACATGACAGAACAACACATTAAAATCACATGACAGAATAACACATTAAATCACATGACAGAACAACACAACATGACAGAACAACAATTAAATCACATGACAGAATAACACATTAAATCACATGACAGAATAACACATTAAATCACATGACAGAACAACACATTAAAATCACATGACAGAATAACACATTAAATCACATGACAGAATAACACATTAAATCACATGACAGAATAACACATTAAAATCACATGACATGACAGAATAACACATTAAATCACATGACAGAATAACACATTAAATCACATGACAGAATAACACATTAAAATCACATGACAGAATAACACATTAAATCACATGACAGAATAACACATTAAAATCACATGACAGACATTAAAATCACATGACAGAATAACACATTAAATCACATGACAGAACAACACATTAAATCACATGACAGAATTAAATCACATTCAAATCACATGACAGAATAACACATTAAATCACATGACAGAATAACACATTAAATCACATGACAGAATAACACATTAAAATCACATGACAGAATAACACATCAAATCACATGACAGAATAACACATTAAATCACATGACAGAATAACACATTAAATCACATGACAGAACAACACATTAAATCACATGACAGAATAACACATTAAATCACATGACAGAATAACACATCAAATCACATGACAGAATAACACATTAAATCACATGACAGAACAACACATTAAAATCACATGACAGAATAACACATTAAATCACATGACAGAATAACACATTAAATCACATGACAGAACAACACATTAAATCACATGACAGAATAACACATTAAATCACATGACAGAACAACACATTAAATCACATGACAGAACAACACATCAAATCACATGACAGAATAACACATCACATGACAGAACAACACATTAAATCACATGACAGAATAACACATTAAATCACATGACAGAATAACACATCACATGACAGAATAACACATTAAATCACATGACAGAATAACACATTAAATCACATGACAGAATAACACATTAAATCACATGACAGAATAACACATTAAATCACATGACAGAACAACACATTAAAATCACATGACAGAACAACACATTAAAATCACATGACAGAACAACACATCAAATCACATGACATGACAGAACAACACATTAAATCACATGACAGAATAACACATCAAATCACATGACAGAATAACACATTAAAATCACATGACAGAATAACACATTAAATCACATGACAGAATAACACATCAAATCACATGACAGAAACATTAAAATCACATGACAGAATAAACATTAAATCACATGACAGAACAACACATTAAAATCACATGACAGAATAACACATTAAATCACATGACAGAACAACACATTAAAATCACATGACAGAAGAAACACATTAAATCACATGACAGAATAACACATTAAATCACATGACAGAATAACACATTAAATCACATGACAGAATAACACATTAAATCACATGACAGCATAACACATCAAATCACATGACAGAATAACACATTAAATCACATGACAGAATAACACATTAAATCACATGACAGAATAACACATCACATGACAGAATAACACATTAAATCACATGACAGAATAACACATTAAATCACATGACAGAATAACACATTAAATCACATGACAGAACAACACATTAAAATCACATGACAGAATAAACATCAAATCACATGACAGAATAACACATTAAATCACATGACAGAATAAACATTAAATCACATGACAGAA
Source organism: Oncorhynchus keta (assembly GCF_023373465.1). NCBI lineage: Eukaryota > Metazoa > Chordata > Actinopteri > Salmoniformes > Salmonidae > Oncorhynchus > Oncorhynchus keta. The sequence continues at coordinate 58,629,020 of NC_068441.1, forward strand.
TAAACATTAAATCACATGACAGAATAACACATTAAATCACATGACAGAACAACACATTAAATCACATGACAGAACAACACATTAAATCACATGACAGAATAACAAACATGACAGAATAAACATCACATGACAGAACAACACATTAAATCACATGACAGAAGAACATTAAATCACATGACAGAATAAAATCACATGACAGAATAACACATTAAATCACATGACAGAATAACACATCACATGACAGAATAACACATTAAATCACATGACAGAATAACACATTAAATCACATGACAGAATAACACATTAAATCACATGACAGAATAACACATTAAAATCACATGACAGAACAACACATTAAAATCACATGACAGAATCAAATCACATGACATGACAGAACAACACATTAAATCACATGACAGAATAACACATTAAATCACATGACAGAATAACACATTAAAATCACATGACATGACAGAATAACACATCAAATCACATGACAGAATAACACATTAAAATCACATGACAGAATAACACATCACATGACAGAACAACACATTAAAATCACATGACAGAACAACACATTAAATCACATGACAGAATAACACATTAAAATCACATGACATGACAGAATAACACATTAAATCACATGACAGAATAACACATTAAATCACATGACAGAATAACACATTAAATCACATGACAGAATAACACATCAAATCACATGACAGAATAACACATTAAATCACATGACAGAATAACACATTAAATCACATGACAGAATAACACATTAAATCACATGACAGAATAACACATTAAATCACATGACAGAATAACACATTAAAATCACATGACAGAATAACACATCAAACATGACAGAATAACACATTAAAATCACATGACAGAATAACACATTAAATCACATGACAGAATAACACATTAAATCACATGACAGAATAACACATTAAAAACATGACAGAACAACACATTAAATCACATGACAGAATAACACATCAAATCACATGACAGAACAACACATTAAATCACATGACAGAACAACACATCAAATCACATGACAGAACAACACATTAAATCACATGACAGAATAACACATTAAATCACATGACAGAACAACACATTAAATCACATGACAGAATAACACATAAAATCACATGACAGAACAACACATCAAATCACATGACAGAACAACACATTAAATCACATGACAGAATAACACATTAAAATCACATGACAGAACAACACATTAAAATCACATGACAGAATAACACATCAAATCACATGACAGAATAACACATCACATGACAGAACACATCAAACATTAAATCACACATGACAGAACAACACATTAAATCACATGACAGAATAACACATAAAATCACATGACAGAATAACACATTAAATCACATGACAGAATAACACATCAAATCACATGACAGAACAACACATTATAAAATCACATGACAGAACAACACATTAAATCACATGACAGAATAACACATTAAATCACATGACAGAATAACACATCAAATCACATGACAGAATAACACATTAAATCACATGACACATTAAATCACATGACAGAATAACACATTAAATCACATGACAGAATAACACATTAAATCACATGACAGAACAACACATTAAAATCACATGACAGAATAACACATTAAATCACATGACAGAATAACACATTAAATCACATGACAGAACAACACATTAAAATCACATGACAGAATAACACATTAAATCACATGACAGAACAACACATTAAATCACATGACAGAATAACACATTAAATCATATGACAGAACAACACATTAAAATCACATGACAGAATAACACATCAAATCACATGACAGAATAACACATTAAATCACATGACAGAATAACACATTAAATCACATGACAGAACAACACATTAAAATCACATGACAGAATAACACATTAAATCACATGACAGAATAACACATCAAATCACATGACAGAATAACACATCAAATCACATGACAGAATAACACATCAAATCACATGACAGAACAACACATCACATGACAGAACAACACATTAAATCACATGACAGAATAACACATTAAATCACATGACAGAACAACACATTAAATCACATGACAGAACAACACATTAAATCACATGACAGAACAACACATCAAATCACATGACAGAATAACACATCACATGACAGAACAACACATTAAATCACATGACAGAATAAACATCACATGACAAATCACATGACAGAATAAACATTAAATCACATGACAGAATAACACATTAAATCACATGAAATCACATTAAACACATGACAGAATAACACATTAAAATCACATGACAGAATAACACATTAAAATCACATGACAGAACAACACATTAAAATCACATGACAGAACAACACATCAAATCACATGACAGAATAACACATCAAATCACATGACAGAATAACACATCAAATCACATGACAGAACAACACATTAAATCACATGACAGAATAACACATCAAATCACATGACAGAATAACACATTAAAATCACATGACAGAATAACACATCAAATCACATGACAGAATAACACATCAAATCACATGACAGAACAACACATTAAATCACATGACAGAACAACACATTAAATCACATGACAGAACAACACATTAAATCACATGACAGAACAACACATTAAATCACATGACAGAATAACACATTAAATCACATGACAGAATAACACATTAAATCACATGACAGCATAACACATTAAATCACATGACAGAATAACACATTAAATCACATGACAGAATAACACATTAAAATCACATGACAGAATAACACATCAAATCACATGACAGAATAACACATTAAAATCACATGACAGAATAACACATTAAATCACATGACAGAACAACACATTAAAATCACATGACAGAATAACACATAAAATCACATGACAGAACAACACATTAAATCACATGACAGAACAACACATTAAAATCACATGACAGAATAACACATCAAATCACATGACAGAACAACACATTAAATCACATGACAGAATAACACATTAAATCACATGACAGAACAACACATTAAATCACATGACAGAACAACACATTAAATCACATGACAGAATAACACATCAAATCACATGACAGAATAACACATTAAATCACATGACAGAATAACACATTAAATCACATGACAGAACAACACATTAAATCACATGACAGAACAACACATTAAATCACATGACAGAATAACACATTAAATCACATGACAGAACAACACATTAAATCACATGACAGAACAACACATTAAATCACATGACAGAACAACACATTAAATCACATGACAGAACAACACATTAAATCACATGACAGAATAACACATTAAATCACATGACAGAATAACACATTAAAATCACATGACAGAATAACACATTAAATCACATGACAGAACAACACATTAAATCACATGACAAATCATCACATGACAGAATAACACATTAAATCACATGACAGAATAACACATTAAATCACATGACAGAATAACACATAAAATCACATGACAGAATTAAACACATTAAATCACATGACAGAATAACACATTAAATCACATGACAGAATAACACATTAAAATCACATGACAGAATAACACATTAAAATCACATGACAGAACAACACATTAAAATCACATGACAGAACAACACATTAAAATCACATGACAGAATAACACATTAAAATCACATGACAGAATAACACATTAAATCACATGACAGAATAACACATTAAATCACATGACAGAACAACACATTAAATCACATGACAGAATAACACATAAAATCACATGACAGAACAACACATCAAATCACATGACAGAACAACACATTAAATCACATGACAGAATAACACATTAAAATCACATGACAGAACAACACATTAAAATCACATGACAGAACAACACATTAAATCACATGACAGAATAACACATAAAATCACATGACATGACAGAATAACACATCAAATCACATGACAGAACAACACATTAAAATCACATGACAGAATAACACATTAAATCACATGACAGAATTAAAACATGACATTAAATCACATGACAGAATAACACATCAAATCACATGACAGAACAACACATTAAATCACATGACAGAATAACACATCAAATCACATGACAGAATAACACATTAAATCACATTAAAATCACATGACAGAATAACACATTAAATCACATGACAGAATAACACATTAAATCACATGACAGAATAACACATTAAATCACATGACAGAATAACACATTAAATCACATGACAGAATAACACATTAAATCACATGACAGAATAACACATTAAATCACATGACAGAATAACACATCAAATCACATGACAGAATAACACATTAAATCACATGACAGAATAACACATTAAATCACATGACAGAATAACACATTAAATCACATGACAGAACAACACATTAAAATCACATGACAGAATAACACATCAAATCACATGACAGAATAACACATTAAATCACATGACAGAATAACACATTAAATCACATGACAGAATAACACATTAAATCACATGACAGAATAACACATTAAATCACATGACAGAACAACACATTAAATCACATGACAGAACAACACATTAAATCACATGACAGAACAACACATCAAATCACATGACAGAATAACACATCACATGACAGAACAACACATTAAATCACATGACAGAATAACACATTAAATCACATGACAGAATAACACATCACATGACAGAATAACACATTAAATCACATGACAGAACATTAAATCACATGACAGAATAACACATTAAATCACATGACAGAATAACACATTAAATCACATGACAGAATAACACATTAAAATCACATGACAGAATAACACATTAAAATCACATGACAGAATAACACATTAAAATCACATGACAGAATAACACATTAAAATCACATGACAGAACAACACATTAAATCACATGACAGAACAACACATTAAAATCACATGACAGAAACAACACATTAAATCACATGACAGAATAACACATTAAATCACATGACAGAATAAACATTAAATCACATGACAGAATAAATCACATTAAATCACATGACAGAATAACACATTAAATCACATGACAGAATAACACATTAAATCACATGACAGAATAACACATTAAATCACATGACAGAACAACATGACAGAATAACATTAAAATCACATGACAGAATAACACATTAAATCACATGACAGAACAACACATTAAATCACATGACAGAATAACACATTAAATCACATGACAGAATAACACATTAAATCACATGACAGAATAACACATTAAATCACATGACAGAAATAACACATTAAATCACATGACAGAACAACACATTAAATCACATGACAGAATAACACATTAAATCACATGACAGAATAACACATTAAATCACATGACAGAATAACACATTAAATCACATGACAGAATAACACATTAAATCACATGACAGAACAACACATTAAATCACATGACAGAACAACACATCAAACACATTAAAATCACATGACAGAACAACACATTAAATCACATGACAGAATAACACATTAAATCACATGACAGAATAACACATCACATGACAATACAACACATGACAGAACAACACATTAAATCACATGACAGAATAACACATTAAATCACATGACAGAATAACACATTAAATCACATGACAGAATAACACATTAAATCACATGACAGAACAACACATTAAATCACATGACAGAACAACACATTAAATCACATGACAGAATAACACATTAAATCACATGACAGAACAACACATCAAATCACATGACAGAATAACACATTAAAATCACATGACAGAACAACACATTAAATCACATGACAGAATAACACATTAAATCACATGACAGAATAACACATTAAATCACATGACAGAATAACACATTAAATCACATGACAGAACAACACATTAAAATCACATGACAGAATAACACATTAAATCACATGACAGAATGACAGAACACATTAAATCACATGACAGAATAACACATTAAATCACATGACAGAATAACACATTAAATCACATGACAGAATAAACATTAAATCACATGACAGAATAAACACATCACATGACAGAATAACACATTAAATCACATGACAGAATAACACATTAAATCACATGACAGAATAACACATTAAATCACATGACAGAATAACACATTAAATCACATGACAGAATAAACATTAAATCACATGACAGAATAACATCAAATCACATGACAGAATAACACATTAAATCACATGACAGAATAACACATTAAATCACATGACAGAACAACACATTAAAATCACATGACAGAACAACACATTAAAATCACATGACAGAATAACACATTAAATCACATGACAGAACAACACATTAAATCACATGACAGAATAAACATTAAATCACATGACAGAATAACACATTAAATCACATGACAGAATAACACATTAAATCACATGACAGAATAACACATTAAATCACATGACAGAATAACACATTAAATCACATGACAGAACAACACATTAAATCACATGACAGAACAACACATCAAATCACATGACAGAATAACACATCACATGACAGAACAACACATTAAATCACATGACAGAATAACACATTAAATCACATGACAGAATAACACATCACATGACAGAATAACACATTAAATCACATGACAGAATAACACATCACATGACAGAATAACACATTAAATCACATGACAGAATAACACATTAAATCACATGACAGAATAACACATTAAATCACATGACAGAACAACACATTAAAATCACATGACAGAACAACACATTAAAATCACATGACAGAACAACACATCAAATCACATGACAGAACAACACATCAAATCACATGACAGAATAACACATCAAATCACATGACAGAATAACACATTAAAATCACATGACAGAACAACACATTAAATCACATGACAGAATAACACATCAAATCACATGACAGAATAACACATTAAAATCACATGACAGAATAACACATTAAATCACATGACAGAACAACACATTAAAATCACATGACAGAACAACATTAAATCACATGACAGAACAAAATCACATGACAGAATAACACATTAAAATGACATGACAGAATAACACATTAAATCACATGACAGAATAACACATTAAATCACATGACAGAATAACACATTAAATCACATGACAGAATAACACATTAAATCACATGACAGCATAACACATCAAATCACATGACAGAATAACACATTAAAATCACATGACAGAATAACACATTAAATCACATGACAGAATAACACATTAAATCACATGACAGAATAACACATTAAAATCACATGACAGAATAACACATCAAATCACATGACAGAATAACACATTAAAATCACATGACAGAATAACACATTAAATCACATGACAGAATAACACATTAAATCACATGACAGAATAACACATTAAAATCACATGACAGAATAACACATTAAATCACATGACAGAACAACACATCAAATCACATGACAGAACAACACATTAAATCACATGACAGAACAACACATCAAATCACATGACAGAACAACACATTAAATCACATGACAGAACAACACATTAAAATCACATGACAGAATAACACATCAAATCACATGACATGAATGAACAACACATTAAATCACATGACAGAATAACACATTAAATCACATGACAGAACAACACATTAAATCACATGACAGAACAACACATTAAATCACATGACAGAATAACACATTAAAATCACATGACAGAACAACACATTAAAATCACATGACAGAACAACACATCAAATCACATGACATGAATGAACAACACATTAAATCACATGACAGAATAACACATCAAATCACATGACAGAATAACACATTAAATCACATGACAGAATAACACATTAAATCACATGACAGAACAACACATCACATGACAGAACAACACATTAAATCACATGACAGAATAACACATAAAATCACATGACAGAACAACACATCAAATCACATGACAGAACAACACATTAAATCACATGACAGAATAACACATCAAATCACATGACAGAACAACACATTAAATCACATGACAGAATAACACATCACATGACAGAACAACACATTAAATCACATGACAGAATAACACATTAAATCACATGACAGAATAACACATCAAATCACATGACAGAATAACACATTAAATCACATGACAGAATAACACATTAAATCACATGACAGAATAACACATTAAATCACATGACAGAATAACACATTAAATCACATGACAGAACAACACATTAAAATCACATGACAGAATAACACATTAAATCACATGACAGAATAACACATCAAATCACATGACAGAATAACACATTAAATCACATGACAGAATAACACATCAAATCACATGACAGAACAACACATCACATGACAGAACAACACATTAAATCACATGACAGAATAACACATTAAATCATATGACAGAACAACACATTAAAATCACATGACAGAATAACACATCAAATCACATGACAGAATAACACATTAAATCACATGACAGAATAACACATTAAATCACATGACAGAACAACACATTAAAATCACATGACAGAATAACACATTAAATCACATGACAGAATAACACATCAAATCACATGACAGAATAACACATTAAATCACATGACAGAATAACACATCACATGACAGAACAACACATTAAATCACATGACAGAATAACACATTAAATCACATGACAGAACAACACATTAAATCACATGACAGAACAACACATTAAATCACATGACAGAACAACACATCAAATCACATGACAGAATAACACATCACATGACAGAACAACACATTAAATCACATGACAGAATAACACATTAAATCACATGACAGAATAACACATCACATGACAGAATAACACATTAAATCACATGACAGAATAACACATCACATGACAGAATAACACATTAAATCACATGACAGAACAACACATTAAAATCACATGACAGAACAACACATCAAATCACATGACAGAACAACACATTAAAATCACATGACAGAACAACACATTAAATCACATGACAGAACAACACATCAAATCACATGACAGAACAACACATTAAATCACATGACAGAATAACACATTAAATCACATGACAGAACAACACATTAAATCACATCATTAAATCACATGACAGAACATTAAAATCACATGACAGAACAACACATTAAATCACATGACAGAATAACACATCAAATCACATGACAGAATAACACATTAAAATCACATGACAGAATAACACATTAAATCACATGACAGAACAACACATTAAAATCACATGACAGAATAACACATTAAATCACATGACAGAACAAACATCACATGACAGACAGAATAACACATTAAATCACATGACAGAATAACACATTAAATCACATGACAGAATAACACATTAAATCACATGACAGAATAACACATTAAATCACATGACAGAATAACACATTAAATCACATGACAGAATAACACATTAAATCACATGACAGAATAACACATTAAAATCACATGACAGAAACATCAAATCACATGACAGAATAACACATTAAATCACATGACAGAATAACACATTAAATCACATGACAGAATAACACATTAAATCACATGACAGAATAACACATTAAATCACATGACAGAATAACACATTAAATCACATGACAGAATAACACATTAAATCACATGACAGAACAACACATTAAATCACATGACAGAACAACACATTAAATCACATGACAGAACAACACATTAAATCACATGACAGAATAACACATTAAAAATCACATGACAGAATAACACATCAAATCACATGACAGAATAACACATTAAATCACATGACAGAATAACACATTAAATCACATGACAGAATAACACATTAAATCACATGACAGAATAACACATTAAATCACATGACAGAATAACACATTAAATCACATGACAGAACAACACATTAAATCACATGACAGAACAACACATTAAATCACATGACAGAACAACACATTAAATCACATGACAGAACAACACATTAAATCACATGACAGAACAACACATTAAAATCACATGACAGAATAACACATTAAATCACATGACAGAATAACACATTAAATCACATGACAGAATAACACATTAAATCACATGACAGAACAACACATTAAATCACATGACAGAACAACACATTAAATCACATGACAGAATAACACATTAAAATCACATGACAGAACAACACATTAAATCACATGACAGAACAACACATTAAATCACATGACAGAACAACACATCAAATCACATGACAGAACAACACATTAAATCACATGACAGAACAACACATTAAATCACATGACAGAATAACACATTAAAATCACATGACAGACAGAATAATCACATGACAGAATAAATCACATGACAGAACAACACATTAAATCACATGACAGAATAACACATTAAATCACATGACAGAATAACACATTAAAATCACATGACAGAATAACACATTAAATCACATGACAGAACAACACATTAAATCACATGACAGAACAACACATCAAATCACATGACATGAATGAACAACACATTAAATCACATGACAGAACAACACATTAAATCACATGACAGAATAACACATTAAAATCACATGACAGAACAACACATTAAATCACATGACAGAATAACACATCAAATCACATGACAGAATAACACATTAAATCACATGACAGAATAACACATTAAATCACATGACAGAACAACACATTAAAATGACACACATTAAATCACATGACAGAATAACACATTCAAATCACATGACAGAACAACACATTAAAATCACATTAAAATGACAGAATAACACATTAAATCACATGACAGAATAACACATCAAATCATGACAGAACAACACATTAAATCACATGACAGAATAACACACATTAAATCACATGACAGAACAACACATTAAATCACATGACAGAATAACACATTAAATCACATGACAGAATAACACATTAAAATCACATGACAGAATAACACATCAAATCACATGACAGAATAACACATTAAATCACATGACAGAATAACACATTAAATCACATGACAGAACAACACATTAAATCACATGACAGAATAACACATTAAATCACATGACAGAATAACACATCAAATCACATGACAGAATAACACATTAAATCACATGACAGAATAACACATCAAATCACATGACAGAACAACACATTAAATCACATGACAGAATAACACATTAAATCACATGACAGAACAACACATTAAATCACATGACAGAATAACACATCAAATCACATGACAGAATAACACATTAAATCACATGACAGAATAACACATTAAATCACATGACAGAATAACACATTAAATCACATGACAGAATAACACATTAAATCACATGACAGAACAACACATTAAATCACATGACAGAATAACACATTAAATCACATGACAGAATAACACATTAAATCACATGACAGAACAACACATTAAATCACATGACAGAATAACACATTAAATCACAGAATGACAGAATAACACATTAAAATGACAGAACAACACATTAAATCACATGACAGAATAACACATTAAATCACATGACAGAATAACACATTAAATCACATGACAGAATAACACATTAAATCACATGACAGAACAACACATTAAATCACATGACAGAATAACACATTAAATCACATGACAGAATAACACATTAAATCACATGACAGAACAACACATTAAATCACATGACAGAACAACACATTAAATCACATGACAGAATAACACATTAAAATCACATGACAGAACAAATCACATTAACACATTAAATCACATGACAGAATAACACATTAAAATCACATGACAGAATAACACATTCAAATCACATGACAGAATAACACATTAAATCACATGACAGAATAACACATCAAATCACATGACAGAATAACACATTAAATCACATGACAGAATAACACATTAAATCACATGACAGAATAACAATCAAATCACATGACAGAATAACACATTCAAATCACATGACAGAATAACACATTAAATCACATGACAGAATAAATCACATGACAGAATAAATCACATGACAGAATAACACATTAAATCACATGACAGAACAACACATTAAATCACATGACAGAACAACACATTAAATCACATGACAGAACAACACATTAAATCACATGACAGAATAACACATTAAACCACATGACAGAACAACACATCAAATCACATGACAGAATAACACATCAAATCACATGACAGAATAACACATCAAATCACATGACAGAATAACACATTAAATCACATGACAGAATAACACATTAAATCACATGACAGAATAACACATCAAATCACATGACAGAATAACACATTAAATCACATGACAGAATAACACATTAAATCACATGACAGAATAACACATCAAATCACATGACAGAATAACACATTAAATCACATGACAGAATAACACATTAAATCACATGACAGAACAACACATCAAATCACATGACAGAACAACACATCAAATCACATGACAGAATAACACATTAAAATCACATGACAGAACAACACATTAAATCACATGACAGAACAACACATCAAATCACATGACAGAACAACACATCAAATCACATGACAGAATAACACATTAAATCACATGACAGAACAACACATCAAATCACATGACAGAAAAACACATTAAATCACATGACAGAATAACACATTAAATCACATGACAGAACAACACATCAAATCACATGACAGAACAACACATCAAATCACATGACAGAATAACACATTAAAATCACATGACAGAACAACACATTAAATCACATGACAGAACAACACATCAAATCACATGACAGAACAACACATCAAATCACATGACAGAATAACACATTAAATCACATGACAGAACAACACATCAAATCACATGACAGAAAAACACATTAAATCACATGACAGAATAACACATTAAATCACATGACAGAACAACACATTAAATCACATGACAGAATAACACATTAAATCACATGACAGAATAACACATTAAATCACATGACAGAATAACACATTAAATCACATGACAGAATAACACATCAAATCACATGACAGAATAACACATTAAATCACATGACAGAACAACACATCAAATCACATGACAGAAAAACACATTAAATCACATGACAGAATAACACATTAAATCACATGACAGAATAACACATCAAATCACATGACAGAATAACACATTAAATCACATGACAGAATAACACATCAAATCACATGACAGAATAACACATTAAATCACATGACAGAATAACACATTAAATCACATGACAGAATAACACATTAAATCACATGACAGAATAACACATTAAATCACATGACAGAACAACACATTAAAATCACATGACAGAATAACACATTAAATCACATGACAGAATAACACATTAAATCACATGACAGAACAACACATTCAATCACATGACAGAACAACACATTAAATCACATGACAGAATAACACATCACATGACAGAATAACACATTAAATCACATGACAGAACAACACATTAAATCACATGACAGAATAACACATTAAATCACATGACAGAATAACACATTAAATCACATGACAGAATAACACATTAAATCACATGACAGAACAACACATTAAATCACATGACAGAATAACACATTAAATCACATGACAGAATAACACATTAAATCACATGACAGAACAACACATTAAATCACATGACAGAACAACACATTAAATCACATGACAGAACAACACATTAAAATCACATGACAGAATAACACATCAAATCACATGACAGAATAACACATTAAATCACATGACAGAATAACACATCACATGACAGAATAACACATTAAAATCACATGACAGAATAACACATAACAAATCACATGACAGAATAACACATCAAATCACATGACAGAATAACACATTAAATCACATGACAGAATAACACATCAAATCACATGACAGAATAACACATTAAATCACATGACAGAATAACACATTAAATCACATGACAGAATAACACATCAAATCACATGACAGAATAACACATCAAATCACATGACAGAATAACACATTAAATCACATGACAGAATAACACATCACATGACAGAATAACACATCAAATCACATGACAGAATAACACATTAAATCACATGACAGAACAACACATTAAATCACATGACAGAACAACACATTAAATCACATGACAGAACAACACATTAAATCACATGACAGAATAACACATTAAACCACATGACAGAACAACACATCAAATCACATGACAGAATAACACATCAAATCACATGACAGAATAACACATCAAATCACATGACAGAATAACACATTAAATCACATGACAGAATAACACATTAAATCACATGACAGAATAACACATCAAATCACATGACAGAATAACACATTAAATCACATGACAGAATAACACATTAAATCACATGACAGAATAACACATCAAATCACATGACAGAATAACACATTAAATCACATGACAGAATAACACATTAAATCACATGACAGAATAACACATCAAATCACATGACAGAACAACACATCAAATCACATGACAGAATAACACATTAAATCACATGACAGAACAACACATTAAATCACATGACAGAATAACACATTAAATCACATGACAGAACAACACATTAAATCACATGACAGAATAACACATTAAACCACATGACAGAACAACACATCAAATCACACATGACAGAATAACACATTAAATCACATGACAGAACAACACATCAAATCACATGACAGAACAACACATCAAATCACATGACAGAATAACACATTAAAATCACATGACAGAACAACACATTAAATCACATGACAGAACAACACATTAAATCACATGACAGAACAACACATCAAATCACATGACAGAATAACACATTAAATCACATGACAGAACAACACATCAAATCACATGACAGACAAAAACACATTAAATCACATGACAGAATAACACATTAAATCACATGACAGAACAACACATCAAATCACATGACAGAAAAACACATTAAATCACATGACAGAATAACACATTAAATCACATGACAGAATAACACATTAAATCACATGACAGAATAACACATCAAATCACATGACACATTAAATCACATGACAGAACAACACATTAAATCACATGACAGAAAAACACATTAAATCACATGACAGAATAACACATTAAATCACATGACAGAATAACACATTAAATCACATGACAGAACAACACATTAAATCACATGACAGAATAACACATTAAATCACATGACAGAATAACACATCAAATCACATGACAGAATAAGACATCAAATCACATGACAGAATAAACATTAAATCACATGACAGAATAACACATTAAATCACATGACAGAACAACACATCAAATCACATGACAGAATAACACATTAAATCACATGACAGAATAACACATTAAATCACATGACAGAATAACACATTAAATCACATGACAGAATAACACATTAAAATCACATGACAGAATAACACATTAAATCACATGACAGAATAACACATTAAATCACATGACAGAATAACACATTCACATGACAAATCACATGACAGAATAACACATTAAATCACATGACAGAATAACACATTAAATCACATGACAGAATAACACATCAAATCACATGACAGAATAACACATTAAATCACATGACAGAATAACACATTAAATCACATGACAGAATAACACATTAAATCACATGACAGAATAACACATCAAATCACATGACAGAATAACACATTAAAATCACATGACAGAATAACACATTAAATCACATGACAGAATAACACATTAAATCACATGACAGAATAACACATTAAATCACATGACAGAATAACACATTAAATCACATGACAGAACAACACATTAAATCACATGACAGAATAACACATTAAACCACATGAATCACAAATGACAGAATAACACATGACAAACACACAAATCACATGACAGAATAACACATTAAATCACATGACAGAATAACACATTAAATCACATGACAGAATAACACATCAAATCACATGACAGAATAACACATTAAATCACATGACAGAATAACACATTAAATCACATGACAGAATAACACATCAAATCACATGACAGAATAACACATTAAATCACATGACAGAATAACACATTAAATCACATGACAGAACAACACATCAAATCACATGACAGAACAACACATCAAATCACATGACAGAATAACACATTAAAATCACATGACAGAACAACACATTAAATCACATGACAGAACAACACATCAAATCACATGACAGAACAACACATCAAATCACATGACAGAATAACACAT
The DNA here is from genome assembly GCF_023373465.1 of Oncorhynchus keta. Taxonomy (NCBI): domain Eukaryota; kingdom Metazoa; phylum Chordata; class Actinopteri; order Salmoniformes; family Salmonidae; genus Oncorhynchus; species Oncorhynchus keta. The sequence continues at coordinate 58,645,643 of NC_068441.1, forward strand.
TAAATCACATGACAGAACAACACATCAAATCACATGACAGAAAAACACATTAAATCACATGACAGAATAACACATTAAATCACATGACAGAACAACACATCAAATCACATGACAGAACAACACATCAAATCACATGACAGAATAACACATTAAAATCACATGACAGAACAACACATTAAATCACATGACAGAACAACATCAAATTAAATCACATGACAGAATAACACATTAAATCACATGACAGAATCAAATCACATGACAGAAAAACACATTAAATCACATGACAGAATAAACATTAAATCACATGACAGAATAACACATTAAATCACATGACAGAATAACACATTAAATCACATGACAGAATAACACATTAAATCACATGACAGAATAACACATTAAATCACATGACAGAATAACACATCAAATCACATGACAGAATAACACATTAAATCACATGACAGAACAACACATTAAATCACATGACAGAAAAACACATTAAATCACATGACAGAATAACACATTAAATCAATGACAGAATAACACATCAAATCACATGACAGAATAACACATTAAATCACATGACAGAATAACACATCACATGACAGAACAACACATTAAATCACATGACAGAATAACACATTAAATCACATGACAGAACAACACATTAAATCACATGACAGAACAACACATTAAATCACATGACAGAACAACACATCAAATCACATGACAGAATAACACATCACATGACAGAACAACACATTAAATCACATGACAGAACAACACATCAAATCACATGACAGAATAACACATCACATGACAGAACAACACATTAAATCACATGACAGAATAACACATTAAATCACATGACAGAATAACACATCACATGACAGAATAACACATTAAATCACATGACAGAATAACACATTAAATCACATGACAGAACAACACATTAAATCACATGACAGAATAACACATTAAATCACATGACAGAATAACACATTAAAAATCACATTAAATCACATGACAGAACAACACATTAAATCACATGACAGAATAACACATTAAAATCACATGACAGAATAACACATTAAATCACATGACAGAACATTAAATCACATGACAGAATAAACATCACATGACAGAATAACACATTAAAATCACATGACAGAATAACACATCACAAATCATAACAAATGACAGACAGAATAACACATCAAATCACATGACAGAACATTAAATCACATGACAGAATAACACATCAAATCACATGACAGAATAACACATTAAATCACATGACAGAACAACACATTAAAATCACATGACAGAATAACACATTAAATCACATGACATGACAGAATAACACATTAAATCACATGACAGAATAACACATCAAATCACATGACAGAATAACACATTAAATCACATGACAGAACAACACATTAAATCACATGACAGAATAACACATTAAATCACATGACAGAATAACACATTAAATCACATGACAGAATAACACATTATCAAATCACATGACAGAATAACACATCAAATCACATGACAGAATAAACATCAAATCACATGACAGAATAACACATTAAATCACATGACAGAAATCACATGACAGAATAACACATCAAATCACATGACAGAATAACACATTAAATCACATGACAGAATAACACATTAAATCACATGACAGAATAACACATCAAATCACATGACAGAATAACACATTAAATCACATGACAGAATAACACATTAAATCACATGACAGAACAACACATCAAATCACATGACAGAACAACACATCAAATCACATGACAGAATAACACATTAAAATCACATGACAGAACAACACATTAAATCACATGACAGAACAACACATCAAATCACATGACAGACATCAAATCACATGACAGAATAACACATTAAATCACATGACAGAACAACACATTCAAATCACATGACAGAAAAAACATTAAATCACATGACAGAATAACACATTAAATCACATGACAGAACAAACATCAAATCACATGACAGAACAACACATCAAATCACATGACAGAATAACACATTAAAATCACATGACAGAACAACACATTAAATCACATGACAGAACAACACATCAAATCACATGACAGAATAACACATCAAATCACATGACAGAATAACACATTAAATCACATGACAGAACAACACATCAAATCAATAACACATTAAATCACATGACAGAATAACACATTAAATCACATGACAGAACAACACATCAAATCACATGACAGAAAAACACATTAAATCACATGACAGAATAACACATTAAATCACATGACAGAATAACACATTAAATCACATGACAGAATAACACATCAAATCACATGACAGAATAACACATTAAATCACATGACAGAACAACACATCAAATCACATGACAGAAAACACATTAAATCACATGACAGAACACATTAAATCACATGACAGAATAACACATTAAATCACATGACAGAATAACACATCAAATCACATGACAGAATAACACATTAAATCACATGACAGAATAACACATCAAATCACATGACAGAATAACACATCAAATCACATGACAAAATAACACATTAAATCACATGACAAAATAACACATTAAATCACATGACAGAACAACACATCAAATCACATGACAGAAAAACACATTAAATCACATGACAGAATAACACATTAAATCACATGACAGAATAACACATTAAATCACATGACAGAATAACACATTAAATCACATGACAGAATAACACATCAAATCACATGACAGAATAACACATTAAATCACATGACAGAATAACACATTAAATCACATGACAGAATAACACATCAAATCACATGACAGAATAACACATTAAATCACATGACAGAATAACACATTAAATCACATGACAGAATAACACATCAAATCACATGACAGAATAACACATTAAATCACATGACAGAATAACACATTAAATCACATGACAGAACAAACATCAAATCACATGACAGAACAACACATCAAATCACATGACAGAATAACACATTAAAATCACATGACAGAACAACACATTAAATCACATGACAGAACAACACATTAAATCACATGACAGAACAACACATCAAATCACATGACAGAACAACACATTAAATCACATGACAGAACAACACATCAAATCACATGACAGAACAACACATTAAATCACATGACAGAATAACACATTAAATCACATGACAGAACAACACATCAAATCACATGACAGAATAACACATTAAATCACATGACAGAACAACACATTAAATCACATGACAGAACAACACATCAAATCACATGACAGAACAACACATCAAATCACATGACAGAATAACACATTAAATCACATGACAGAACAACACATCAAATCACATGACAGAATAACACATTAAATCACATGACAGAATAACACATCAAAATCACATGACAGAATAACACATCAAATCACATGACAGAATAACACATTAAATCACATGACAGAATAACACATTAAATCACATGACAGAACAACACATTAAAATCACATGACAGAATAACACATTAAATCACATGACAGAATAACACATTAAATCACATGACAGAATAACACATTAAATCATATGACAGAACAACACATTAAAATCACATGACAGACATCAAATCACACATTAAATCACATGACAGAATAACACATTAAATCACATGACAGAACAACACATTAAAATCACATGACAGAATAACACATTAAATCACATGACAGAATAACACATCAAATCACATGACAGAATAACACATTAAATCACATGACAGAATCAAACACATGACAGAACAACAATCACATGACAGAACAACACATTAAATCACATGACAGAATAACACATTAAATCACATGACAGAACAACACATTAAAATCACATGACAGAACAGAATAACACATTAAATCACATGACAGAATAACACATTAAATCACATGACAGAATAACACATTAAATCACATGACAGAATAACACATTAAATCACATGACAGAACAACACATTAAAATCACATGACAGAATAACACATTAAATCACATGACAGAATAACACATTAAATCACATGACAGAACAACACATTCAATCACATGACAGAACAACACATTAAATCACATGACAGAATAACACATCACATGACAGAATAACACATTAAATCACATGACAGAACAACACATTAAATCACATGACAGAATAACACATTAAATCACATGACAGAATAACACATTAAATCACATGACAGAATAACACATTAAATCACATGACAGAACAACACATTAAATCACATGACAGAATAACACATTAAATCACATGACAGAATAACACATTAAATCACATGACAGAACAACACATTAAATCACATGACAGAACAACACATTAAAATCACATGACAGAATAACACATCAAATCACATGACAGAATAACACATTAAATCACATGACAGAATAACACATCACATGACAGAATAACACATTAAAATCACATGACAGAATAACAAATCACATGACAGAATAACACATCAAATCACATGACAGAATAACACATTAAATCACATGACAGAATAACACATCAAATCACATGACAGAATAACACATTAAATCACATGACAGAATAACACATTAAATCACATGACAGAATAACACATCAAATCACATGACAGAATAACACATCAAATCACATGACAGAATAACACATTAAATCACATGACAGAATAACAATCACATTAAAATCAAACATGACAGAATAACACATTAAATCACATGACAGAACAACACATTAAATCACATGACAGAACAACACATTAAATCACATGACAGAACAACACATTAAATCACATGACAGAATAACACATTAAACCACATGACAGAACAACACATCAAATCACATGACAGAATAACACATCAAATCACATGACAGAATAACACATCAAATCACATGACAGAATAACACATTAAATCACATGACAGAATAACACATTAAATCACATGACAGAATAACACATCAAATCACATGACAGAATAACACATTAAATCACATGACAGAATAACACATTAAATCACATGACAGAATAACACATCAAATCACATGACAGAATAACACATTAAATCACATGACAGAATAACACATTAAATCACATGACAGAACAACACATCAAATCACATGACAGAACAACACATCAAATCACATGACAGAATAACACATTAAAATCACATGACAGAACAACACATTAAATCACATGACAGAACAACACATCAAATCACATGACAGAACAACACATCAAATCACATGACAGAATAACACATTAAATCACATGACAGAACAACACATCAAATCACATGACAGAAAAACACATTAAATCACATGACAGAATAACACATTAAATCACATGACATCATCAAATCACATGACAGAACAACACATCACATGACAGAATAACACATTAAAATCACATGACAGAACAACACATTAAATCACATGACAGAAACATCAAATCACATGACAGAATAACACATCAAATCACATGACAGAATAACACATTAAATCACATGACAGAACAACACATCAAATCACATGACAGAAAAACACATTAAATCACATGACAGAATAACACATTAAATCACATGACAGAACAACACATTAAATTGACAAATCATTAAACATGACAGAATAACACATTAAATCACATGACAGAATAACACATTAAATCACATGACAGAATAACACATCAAATCACATGACAGAATAACACATTAAATCACATGACAGAACAACACATCAAATCACATGACAGAAAACACATTAAACATGACAGAATAACACATTAAATCACATGACAGAATAACACATTCAAATCACATGACAGAATAACACATTAAATCACATGACAGAATAACACATCAAATCACATGACAGAATAACACATTAAATCACATGACAGAATAACACATTAAATCACATGACAGAATAACACATTAAATCACATGACAGAATAACACATTAAATCACATGACAGAACAACACATTAAAATCACAGAATAACACATGACAGAATAACACATTAAATCACATGACAGAACAACACATTAAAATCACATGACAGAATAACATTAAACATGACAAATCATCACATGACAGAATAACACATTAAATCACATGACAGAACAACACATTAAATCACATGACAGAATAACACATTAAATCACATGACAGAACATTAAATCACATGACAGAATAACACATTAAATCACATGACAGAATAAACATTAAATCACATGACAGAATAACACATTAAATCACATGACAGAACAACACATTAAATCACATGACAGAATAACACATTAAATCACATGACAGAATAACACATTAAATCATATGACAGAACAACACATTAAATCACATGACAGAACAACACATTAAATCACATGACAGAACAACACATTAAAATCACATGACAGAATAACACATCAAATCACATGACAGAATAACACATTAAATCACATGACAGAATAACACATCACATGACAGAATAACACATTAAAATCACATGACAGAATAACACATCACATGACAGAATAACAAATCACATGACAGAATAACACATCAAATCACATGACAGAATAACACATTAAATCACATGACAGAATAACACATCAAATCACATGACAGAATTAAATCACATTAACACATCAAATCACATGACAGACATCAAATCACATGACAGAATAACACATTAAATCACATGACAGAATAACACATCACATAACACATCAAATCACATGACAGAATAACACATTAAATCACATGACAGAACAACACATTAAATCACATGACAGAACAACACATTAAATCACATGACAGAACAACACATTAAATCACATGACAGAATAACACATTAAAATCACATGACAGACATCAAACACATTAACACATCAAATCACATGACAGAATAACACATCAAATCACATGACAGAATAACACATAAAATAAATCACATGACAGAATAACACATTAAATCACATGACAGAATAACACATCAAATCACATGACAGAATAACACATTAAATCACATGACAGAATAACACATTAAATCACATGACAGAATAACACATCAAATCACATGACAGAATAACACATTAAATCACATGACAGAATAACACATTAAATCACATGACAGAACAACACATCAAATCACATGACAGAACAACACATCAAATCACATGACAGAATAACACATTAAAATCACATGACAGAATAACACACACATCAAATCACATGACAGAACAACACATTAAATCACATGACAGAATAACACATTAAAATGACAGAACAACACATGACATGACAGAAAAACACATTAAATCACATGACAGAATAACACATTAAATCACATGACAGAACAACACATCAAATCACATGACAGAACAACACATCAAATCACATGACAGAATAACACATTAAAATCACATGACAGAACAACACATTAAATCACATGACAGAACAACACATCAAATCACATGACAGAACAACACATCAAATCACATGACAGAATAACACATTAAATCACATGACAGAACAACACATCAAATCACATGACAGAAAAAACATTAAATCACATGACAGAATAACACATTAAATCACATGACAGAATCAAATCACATGACAGAAAAACACATTAAATCACATGACAGAATAACACATTAAATCACATGACAGAATAACACATTAAAAATGACAGAATAACACATCAAACATGACAGAATAACACATTAAATCACATGACAGAATAACACATTCAAATCACATGACAGAAAACACATTAAATCACATGACAGAATAACACATTAAATCACATGACAGAATAACACATTAAATCACATGACAGAATAACACATCAAATCACATGACAGAATAACACATTAAATCACATGACAGAATAACACATCAAATCACATGACAGAATAACAAATCAAATCACATGACAAAATCATTAAACATGACAGAATAACACATTAAATCACATGACAGAACAACACATTAAATCACATGACAGAATTAAAACACAGAATAACACATTAAATCACATGACAGAATAACACATTAAATCACATGACAGAATAACACATTAAATCACATGACAGAATAACACATTAAATCACATGACAGAACATTAAATCACATTAACACATTAAATCACATGACAGAATAACACATTAAATCACATGACAGAACAACACATTAAATCACATGACAGAATAACACATTAAATCACATGACAGAATAACACATTAAATCACATGACAGAACAACACATTAAATCACATGACAGAACAACACATTAAATCACATGACAGAACAACACATTAAATCACATGACAGAATAACACATCAAATCACATGACAGAATAACACATTAAATCACATGACAGAATAAATCACATGACAGAACATCACATTAAAATCACATGACAGAACAAATCACATGACAGAATTCAAATCACATGACAGAACAACACATTAAATCACATGACAGAATAACACATCAAATCACATGACAGAATAACACATTAAATCACATGACAGAATAACACATTAAATCACATGACAGAATAACAATCAAATCACATGACAGAATAACACATTCAAATCACATGACAGAACAACACATTAAATCACATGACAGAATAACACATTCAAATCACATGACAGAATAACACATTAAATCACATGACAGAACAACACATTAAATCACATGACAGAACAACACATTAAATCACATGACAGAACATTAAATCACATGACAGAATAAAATCACATGACAGAACAACACATCAAATCACATGACAGAATAACACATCAAATCACATGACAGAATAACACATCAAATCACATGACAGAACAACACATTAAATCACATGACAGAATAACACATTAAATCACATGACAGAACACACAAACATTAACACATTAAATCACATGACAGAATAACACATTAAATCACATGACAGAATAACACATCAAATCACATGACAGAATAACACATTAAATCACATGACAGAATAACACATTAAATCACATGACAGAACAACACATCAAATCACAACATCAAATCACATGACAGAATAACACATTAAAATCACATGACAGAACAACACATTAAATCACATGACAGAACAAACATCAAATCACATGACAGAACAACACATCAAATCACATGACAGAATAACACATTAAATCACATGACAGAACAACACATCAAATCACATGACAGAAAAACACATTAAATCACATGACAGAATAACACATTAAATCACATGACAGAACAACACATCAAATCACATGACAGAACAAACATCAAATCACATGACAGAATAACACATTAAAATCACATGACAGAACAACACATTAAATCACATGACAGAACAAACATCAAATCACATGACAGAACAAACATCAAATCACATGACAGAATAACACATTAAATCACATGACAGAATCAAATCACATTAAAATCACATGACAGAATAACACATTAAAATCACATGACAGAACAACACATCAAATCACATGACAGAAAACACATTAAATCACATGACAGAATAACACATTAAATCACATGACAGAATAAACATTAAATCACATGACAGAATAACACATCAAATCACATGACAGAATAAATCACATGACAGAACAACACATCAAATCACATGACAGAATAATGACATAACACATTAAATCACATGACAGAATAACACATTAAATCACATGACAGAATAACACATCAAATCACATGACAGAATAACACATTAAATCACATGACAGAATAAATCATCAAATCACATGACATGACAAAATAACACATTAAATCACATGACAAGAACATTAAATCACATGACAGAACAACACATCAAATCACATGACAGAAAAACACATTAAATCACATGACAGAATAACACATTAAATCACATGACAGAATAACACATTAAATCACATGACAGAATAACACATTAAATCACATGACAGAATAACACATCAAATCACATGACAGAATAACACATTAAATCACATGACAGAATAACACATTAAATCACATGACAGAATAACACATTAAATCACATGACAGAATAACACATTAAATCACATGACAGAATAACACATCAAATCACATGACAGAATAACACATTAAATCACATGACAGAATAACACATTAAATCACATGACAGAACAAACATCAAATCACATGACAGAACAAACATCAAATCACATGACAGAATAACACATTAAAATCACATGACAGAACAAACATTAAATCACATGACAGAACAACACATCAAATCACATGACAGAACAACACATCAAATCACATGACAGAATAACACATTAAATCACATGACAGAACAACACATAAATCACATGACAGAAAACACATTAAATCACATGACAGAATAACACATTAAATTAAAACACATCAAATGACAGAACAACACATCAAATCACATGACAGAATAACACATTAAAATCACATGACAGAACAACACATTAAATCACATGACAGAACAACACATCAAATCACATGACAGAACAACACATCAAATCACATGACAGAATAACACATTAAATCACATGACAGAACAACACATCAAATCACATGACAGAAAACACATTAAATCACATGACAGAATAACACATTAAATCACATGACAGAACAACACATCAAATCACATGACAGAAAAACACATTAAATCACATGACAGAATAACACATTAAATCACATGACAGAATAACACATTAAATCACATGACAGAATAACACATCAAATCACATGACAGAATAACACATTAAATCACATGACAGAACAACACATCAAATCACATGACAGAAAAACACATTAAATCACATGACAGAATAACACATTAAATCACATGACAGAATAACACATTAAATCACATGACAGAATAACACATCAAATCACATGACAGAATAACACATTAAATCACATGACAGAATAACACATCAAATCACATGACAGAATAACACATCAAATCACATGACAAAATAACACATTAAATCACATGACAAAATAACACATTAAATCACATGACAGAACAACACATCAAATCACATGACAGAAAAACACATCAAATCACATGACAGAAAAACACATTAAATCACATGACAGAATAACACATTAAATCACATGACAGAATAGCACATTAAATCACATGACAGAATAACACATTAAATCACATGACAGAATAACACATCAAATCACATGACAGAATAACACATCAAATCACATGACAGAATAACACATTAAATCACATGACAGAATAACACATTAAATCACATGACAGAATAACACATTAAATCACATGACAGAATAACACATCAAATCACATGACAGAATAACACATTAAAATCACATGACAGAACAACACATTAAAATCACATGACAGAACAACACGGAATATTAAAGTTTCTGCTTTTCAACAACACTTGGAATAATTCATCTTAAGATGCTAAAACCAAAATTATTATATAGAGAGGGCCAATGTGCAGATAGACACATATAGTGATTTACAGAGAATGCAAATCTGTTTTAATTGTGATTGTTGTGGTGTATGTCACCTCTATGAGGCTATGTTTTCAGTGCCTTTGTCGATGACGACGTTAGATGAGCTTGTATAGCAATGAACCAACAACGACTGACTCTTATATTTAGTGTTTCCCACTTGAAGGCGATTCCAAGATGGCGTAGCAGTCGGACGTGTGTTTTTGTCTTGTAAACATAGTTTTTCCTTGTGTTTTTTCCCGTATATATATTTAATATTTTAATCACTTTCTATCTACGGACTGAATATACTCTCCTGCAACCCGCCTCACCCAATGTGGTACGGATCTTCTATTTTTATACTTAAGAAATCATCAACTCATCAAAAGCTAACTGGCTACTAGTTAGCCACGGCCCGCTAGCTGTCTAAAGTACATCGGACTGTTGTTAAGAGGCCCATCGGATTCTATTACCCATCAGCCCTGCTGATCCGTCGTCTGAACCGTCGCCTGACCCGGAACCCCAACAGCTGCTAGCCAGCTAACTAGCTACTAGCTAGTAGTCAGCTAGCCAATGCTAGCAGTCATCAGCCACCTCGCACGCACAACTCTTGCCAGTCTGCACAACGTGACTCAAACCAGAGCAAATCAGACTTATTTTTATTATTATTATTATTATTCCTACCGCAAGCTCTGAACCTTTTATTTATTTTTAACCTGGATTACCGCAGCTAAGCTAGCTGTTATTCAAACGTCACTGTCCCGAAGCAATAACCAATTATCCTGGAGCTAACCTAGCTAGGCTTATCTCCTAGCTAGCCAAAGAGGTCCATCAGCCACTACTTGGGCTACAATACCTCTTTTTGCCAACTGGCTTGGACCCCCACCGACTCATCAGGACAACTGACGTGATTCGCCCGATGGGGTTTTTCTCAACTGGCCCCGCCGTCACTTCCTGAAATCCCATCATGCATAGCAGCGGCCTGCTAGCGGACCAGAGCACATCGAAAAGTTAAGAGGCCCACCAGACAAGGCCCACCACCTATTCTGCCAACTGACCTGATCCCTGTGGATCCGTCTGCCGATGTAACAGCACGAGGGGGCCACTTCCGTCGCGACATCCCTCCAAGGCCCTTCTGTTAGCTTAGGCTAGCCCCGGACCGCAAGCTGCCTGAAGCTACTCACTGGACACCTGTGATCATTCGGCTACGCATGCCTCTCGCTAACGTCAATACACCTTGTCCATTGCTGTTTTGGTTAGTAATTATTGCCTTATTTCACTGTAGAGGCTCTAGTTGCTCAGCATGCCTTATTTCACTGTAGAGCCTCTAGCCCTGCTCTACACGCCTTATTTCACTGTAGAGCCTCTAGCCCTGCTCAACATGCCTTATTTCACTGTAGAGCCTCTAGCTGCTCAACACGCCTTATTTCACTGTAGAGCCTCTAGCTGCTCAACATGCCTTATTTCACTGTAGAGCCTCTAGCTGCTCAACATGCCTTATTTCACTGTAGAGCCTCTAGCTGCTCAACACGCCTTATTTCACTGTAGAGCCTCTAGCCCTGCTCAACATGCCTTATTTCACTGTAGAGCCTCTAGCCCTGCTCAACATGCCTTATTTCACTGTAGAGCCTCTAGCCCTGCTCAACATGCCTTATTTCACTGTAGAGCCTCTAGCCCTGCTTATTTCATAGAGCCTTATTTCACTGTAGAGCCTCTAGCCCTGCTCAACATGCCTTATTTCACTGTAGAGCCTCTAGCTGCTCAACATGCCTTATTTCACTGTAGAGCCTCTAGCTGCTCAACATGCCTTATTTCACTGTAGAGCCTCTAGCTGCTCAACATGCTTTATATCACTGTAGAGCCTCTAGCCCTGCTCAACATGCCTTATTTCACTGTAGAGCCTCTAGCCCTGCTCAACATGCCTTATTTCACTGTAGAGCCTCTAGCCCTGCTCAACATGCCTTATTTCACTGTAGAGCCTCTAGCCCTGCTCAACATGCCTTATTTCACTGTAGAGCCTCTAGCCCTGCTCAATATGCCTTATTTCACTGTAGAGCCTCTAGCCCTGCTCAACATGCCTTATTTCACTGTAGAGCCTCTAGCCCTGCTCAACATGCCTTATTTCACTGTAGAGCCTCTAGCCCTGCTCAACATGCCTTATTTCACTGTAGAGCCTCTAGCCCTGCTCAATATGCCTTATTTCACTGTAGAGCCTCTAGCCCTGCTCAACATGCCTTATTTCACTGTAGAGCCTCTAGCCCTGCTCAACATGCCTTATTTCACTGTAGAGCCTCTAGCCCTGCTCAACATGCCTTATTTCACTGTAGAGCCTCTAGCCCTGCTCAACATGCCTTATTTCACTGTAGAGCCTCTAGCTGCTCAATATGCCTTATTTCACTGTAGAGGCTCTAGCCCTGCTCAACATGCCTTATTTCACTGTAGAGCCTCTAGCTGCTCAACATGCCTTATTTCACTGTAGAGCCTCTAGCCCTGCTCAATATGCCTTATTTCACTGTAGAGCCTCTAGCCCTGCTCAACATGCCTTATTTCACTGTAGAGCCTCTAGCCCTGCTCAATGCCTTATTTCACTGTAGAGCCTCTAGCCCTGCTCAACATGCCTTATTTCACTGTAGAGCCTCTAGCCCTGCTCAACATGCCTTATTTCACTGTAGAGCCTCTAGCCCTGCTCAACATGCCTTATTTCACTGTAGAGCCTCTAGCCCTGCTCAACATGCCTTATTTCACTGTAGAGCCTCTAGCCCTGCTCAATACGCCTTATTTCACTGTAGAGCCTCTAGCCCTGCTCAACATGCCTTATTTCACTGTAGAGCCTCTAGCCCTGCTCAGCATGCCTTATTTCACTGTAGAGCCTCTAGCCCTGCTCAACATGCCTTATTTCACTGTAGAGCCTCTAGCCCTGCTCAATATGCCTTATTTCACTGTAGAGCCTCTAGCCCTGCTCAACATGCCTTATTTCACTGTAGAGCCTCTAGCCCTGCTCAACATGCCTTATTTCACTGTAGAGCCTCTAGCCCTGCTCAACATGCCTTATTTCACTGTAGAGCCTCTAGCCCTGCTCAATACGCCTTATTTCACTGTAGAGCCTCTAGCCCTGCTCAGCATGCCTTATTTCACTGTAGAGCCTCTAGCTGCTCAACATGCCTTATTTCACTGTAGAGCCTCTAGCTGCTCAACATGCCTTATTTCACTGTAGAGCCTCTAGCTGCTCAACATGCCTTATTTCACTGTAGAGCCTCTAGCCCTGCTCAACACGCCTTATTTCACTGTAGAGCCTCTAGCTGCTCAATATGCCTTATTTCACTGTAGAGCCTCTAGCCCTGCTCAACATGCCTTATTTCACTGTAGAGCCTCTAGCCCTGCTCAACATGCCTTATTTCACTGTAGAGCCTCTAGCCCTGCTCAACATGCCTTATTTCACTGTAGAGCCTCTAGCCCTGCTCAACATGCCTTATTTCAATGTAGAGCCTCTAGCCCTGCTCAACATGCCTTATTTCACTGTAGAGCCTCTAGCCCTGCTCAACATGCCTTATTTCACTGTAGAGCTCTAGCCCTGCTCAACATGCCTTATTTCACTGTAGAGCCTCTAGCCCTGCTCAACATGCCTTATTTCACTGTAGAGTCTCTAGCCCTGCTCAACATGCCTTATTTCACTGTAGAGCCTCTAGCCCTGCTCAATGCCTTATTTCACTGTAGAGCCTCTAGCCCTGCTCAACATGCCTTATTTCACTGTAGAGCCTCTAGCCCTGCTCAACATGCCTTATTTCACTGTAGAGCCTCTAGCCCTGCTCAACATGCCTTATTTCACTGTAGAGCCTCTAGCCCTGCTCAATATGCCTTATTTCACTGTAGAGCCTCTAGCCCTGCTCAACATGCCTTATTTCACTGTAGAGCCTCTAGCCCTGCTCAACATGCCTTATTTCACTGTAGAGCCTCTAGCCCTGCTCAATATGCCTTATTTCACTGTAGAGCCTCTAGCCCTGCTCAACATGCCTTATTTCACTGTAGAGCCTCTAGCCCTGCTCAATATGCCTTATTTCACTGTAGAGCCTCTAGCCCTGCTCAACATGCCTTATTTCACTGTAGAGCCTCTAGCTGCTCAACATGCCTTATTTCACTGTAGAGCCTCTAGCCCTGCTCAATACGCCTTATTTCACTGTAGAGCCTCTAGCCCTGCTCAACATGCCTTATTTCATTGTAGAGCCTCTAGCCCTGCTCAATATGCCTTATTTCACTGTAGAGCCTCTAGCCCTGCTCAATATGCCTTATTTCACTGTAGAGCCTCTAGCCCTGCTCAATATGCCTTATTTCACTGTAGAGCCTCAAGCCCTCTCAACATGCCTTATTTCACTGCAGAGCCTCTAGCTGCTCAACATGCCTTATTTCACTGTAGAGCCTCTAGCCCTGCTCAACATGCCTTATTTCACTGTAGAGAGACTAGCCCTGCTCAACATGCCTTATTTCACTGTAGAGCCTCAGCCCTGCTCAACATGCCTTATTTCACTGTAGAGCCTCTAGCCTCTCTCAACATGCCTTATTTCACTGTAGAGCCTCTAGCCCTGCTCAACATGCCTCATTTCACTGTAGAGCCTCTAGCCCTGCTCAACATGCCTTATTTCACTGTAGAGCCTCTAGCCCTGCTCAATATGCCTTATTTCACTGTAGAGCCTCTAGCCCTGCTCAATATGCCTTATTTCACTGTAGAGCCTCTAGCCCTGCTCAACACGCCTTATTTCACTGTAGAACCTCTAGCCCTGCTCAGCATGCCTTATTTCACTGTAGAGCCTCAGCCCTGCTCAACACGCCTTATTTCACTGTAGAGCCTCTAGCCCTGCTCAACATGCCTTATTTCACTGTAGAGCCTCTAGCTGCTCAACATGCCTTATTTCACTGTAGAGCCTCTAGCCCTGCTCAATATGCCTTATTTCACTGTAGAGCCTCTAGCCCTGCTCAACATGCCTTATTTCACTGTAGAGCCTCTAGCTGCTCAACATGCCTTATTTCACTGTAGAGCCTCTAGCTGCTCAATATGCCTTATTTCACTGTAGAGCCTCTAGCCCTGCTCAACATGCCTTATTTCACTGTAGAGCCTCTAGCCCTGCTCAACATGCCTTATTTCACTGTAGAGACTCTAGCCCTGCTCAACATGCCTTATTTCACTGTAGAGCCTCTAGCCCTGCTCAACATGCCTTATTTCACTGTAGAGACTAGCCCTGCTCAACATGCCTTATTTCACTGTAGAGCCTCTAGCCCTGCTCAACATGCCTTATTTCACTGTAGAGCCTCTAGCCCTGCTCAAATGCCTTATTTCACTGTAGAGCCTCTAGCCCTGCTCAACATGCCTTATGTCACTGTAGAGCCTCTAGCCCTGCTCAACATGCCTTATTTCACTGTAGAGCCTCTAGCCCTGCTCAATATGCCTTATTTCACTGTAGAGCCTCTAGCCCTGCTCAATGCCTTATTTCACTGTAGAGCCTCTAGCCCTGCTCAATATGCCTTATTTCACTGTAGAGCCTCTAGCCCTGCTCAACATGCCTTATTTCACTGTAGAGCCTCTAGCCCTGCTCAACATGCCTTATTTCACTGTAGAGCCTCTAGCCCTGCTCAATATGCCTTATTTCACTGTAGAGCCTCTAGCCCTGCTCAACATGCCTTATGTCACTGTAGAGCCTCTAGCCCTGCTCAACATGCCTTATTTCACTGTAGAGACTCTAGCCCTGCTCAACATGCCTTATTTCACTGTAGAGCCTCTAGCCCTGCTCAATACGCCTTATTTCACTGTAGAGCCTCTAGCCCTGCTCAATATGCCTTATTTCACTGTAGAGCCTCTAGCCCTGCTCAACATGCCTTATTTCACTGTAGAGCCTCTAGCCCTGCTCAACATGCCTTATTTCACTGTAGAGCCTCTAGCCCTGCTCAGCATGCCTTATTTCACTGTAGAGCCTCTAGCCCTGCTCAACATGCCTTATTTCACTGTAGAGCTCTAGCCCTGCTCAATACGCCTTATTTCACTGTAGAGCTCTAGCCCTGCTCAACATGCCTTATTTCACTGTAGAGACTAGCCCTGCTCAACATGCCTTATTTCACTGCAGAGCCTCTAGCTGCTCAACATGCCTTATTTCACTGTAGAGACTCTAGCCCTGCTCAACATGCCTTATTTCACTGCAGAGCCTCTAGCTGCTCAACATGCCTTATTTCACTGTAGAGCCTCTAGCCCTGCTCACATGCCTTATTTCACTGCAGAGCCTCTAGCTGCTCAACATGCCTTATTTCACTGTAGAGCCTCTAGCCCTGCTCAACATGCCTTATTTCACTGCAGAGCCTCTAGCTGCTCAACATGCCTTATTTCACTGTAGAGACTCTAGCCCTGCTCAACATGCCTTATTTCACTGTAGAGCCTCTAGCCCTGCTCAATACGCCTTATTTCACTGTAGAGCCTCTAGCTGCTCAACATGCCTTATTTCACTGTAGAGAGACTAGCCCTGCTCAACATGCCTTATTTCACTGTAGAGCCACTAGCCCTGCTCAACATGCCTTATTTCACTGTAGAGCCTCTAGCCCTGCTCAACATGCCTTATTTCACTGTAGAGCCTCTAGCCCTCTCAACATGCCTTATTTCACTGTAGAGCCTCTAGCCCTGCTCAACATGCCTTATTTCACTGTAGAGCCTCTAGCCCTGCTCAAATGCCTTATTTCACTGTAGAGCCTCTAGCCCTGCTCAACATGCCTTATGTCACTGTAGAGCCTCTAGCCCTGCTCAACATGCCTTATTTCACTGTAGAGCCTCTAGCCCTGCTCAATATGCCTTATTTCACTGTAGAGCCTCTAGCCCTGCTCAATATGCCTTATTTCACTGTAGAGCCTCTAGCCCTGCTCAATATGCCTTATTTCACTGTAGAGCCTCTAGCCCTGCTCAACATGCCTTATTTCACTGTAGAGCCTCTAGCCCTGCTCAACATGCCTTATTTCACTGTAGAGCCTCTAGCCCTGCTCAACATGCCTTATTTCACTGTAGAGCCTCTCTAGCCCTGCTCAACATGCCTTATGTCACTGTAGAGCCTCTAGCCTGCTCTCAACATGCCTTATTTCACTGTAGAGACTCTAGCCCTGCTCAACATGCCTTATTTCACTGTAGAGCCTCTAGCCCTGCTCAATATGCCTTATTTCACTGTAGAGCCTCTAGCCCTGCTCAATATGCCTTATTTCACTGTAGAGCCTCTAGCCCTGCTCAACATGCCTTATTTCACTGTAGAGCCTCTAGCCCTGCTCAATACGCCTTATTTCACCGTAGAGCCTCTAGCCCTGCTCAGCATGCCTTATTTCACTGTAGAGCCTCTAGCCCTGCTCAACATGCCTTATTTCACTGTAGAGCTCTAGCCCTGCTCAATATGCCTTATTTCACTGTAGAGCCTCTAGCCCTGCTCAACATGCCTTATTTCACTGTAGAGACTAGCCCTGCTCAACATGCCTTATTTCACTGTAGAGCCTCTAGCTGCTCAACATGCCTTATTTCACTGTAGAGACTCTAGCCCTGCTCAACATGCCTTATTTCACTGCAGAGCCTCTAGCTGCTCAACATGCCTTATTTCACTATAGAGCCTCTAGCCCTGCTCAACATGCCTTATTTCACTGCAGAGCCTCTAGCTGCTCAACATGCCTTATTTCACTGTAGAGCCTCTAGCCCTGCTCAACATGCCTTATTTCACTGCAGAGCCTCTAGCTGCTCAACATGCCTTATTTCACTGTAGAGCCTCTAGCCCTGCTCAATCATGCCTTATTTCACTGTAGAGCCTCTAGCCCTGCTCAACATGCCTTATTTCACTGTAGAGCCTCTAGCTGCTCAACATGCCTCAGAGACTAGCCCTGCTCAACATGCCTTATTTCACTGTAGAGCCCTAGCCCTGCTCAACATGCCTTATTTCACTGTAGAGCCTCTAGCCCTGCTAAATATGCCTTATTTCACTGTAGAGCCTCTAGCCTGCTCAACATGCCTTATTTCACTGTAGAGCCTCTAGCCCTGCTCAACATGCCTTATTTCACTGTAGAGCCTCTAGCCCTGCTCAACATGCCTTATTTCACTGTAGAGCCTCTAGCCCTGCTCAATATGCCTTATTTCACTGTAGAGCCTCTAGCCCTCTCAACATGCCTTATTTCACTGTAGAGCCTCTAGCCCTGCTCAACATGCCTTATTTCACTGTAGAGCCTCTAGCCCTGCTCAACATGCCTTATGTCACTGTAGAGCCTCTCGCCCTGCTCAACATGCCTTATTTCACTGTAGAGCCTCTAGCTGCTCAACATGCCTTATTTCACTGTAGAGCCTCTAGCCCTGCTCAACATGCCTTATTTCACTGTAGAGCCTCTAGCCCTGCTCAACATGCCTTATTTCACTGTAGAGCCTCTAGCCCTGCTCAATATGCCTTATTTCACTGTAGAGCCTCTAGCCCTGCTCAACATGCCTTATTTCACTGTAGAGCCTCTAGCTGCTCAACATGCCTTATTTCACTGTAGAGCCTCCAGCTGCTCAACATGCCTTATTTCACTGTAGAGCCTCTAGCCCTGCTCAATACGCCTTATTTCACTGTAGAGCCTCTAGCCCTGCTCAACATGCCTTATTTCACTGTAGAGCCTCTAGCCCTGCTCAATATGCCTTATTTCACTGTAGAGCCTCTAGCTGCTCAACATGCCTTATTTCACTGTAGAGCCTCTAGCCCTGCTCAATATGCCTTATTTCACTGTAGAGCCTCTAGCCCTGCTCAACATGCCTTATTTCACTGTAGAGCCTCTAGCTGCTCAATATGCCTTATTTCACTGTAGAGCCTCTAGCCCTGCTCAACATGCCTTATTTCACTGTAGAGCCTCTAGCTGCTCAACATGCCTTATTTCACTGTAGAGCCTCTAGCCCTGCTCAACATGCCTTATTTCACTGTAGAGCCTCTAGCCCTGCTCAACATGCCTTATTTCACTGTAGAGCCTCTAGCCCTGCTCAACATGCCTTATTTCACTGTAGAGCCTCTAGCCCTGCTCAACATGCCTTATTTCACTGTAGAGCCTCTAGCTGCTCAACATGCCTTATTTCACTGTAGAGCCTCTAGCCCTGCTCAACATGCCTTATTTCACTGTAGAGCCTCTAGCCCTGCTCAATATGCCTTATTTCACTGTAGAGCCTCTAGCCCTGCTCAACATGCCTTATTTCACTGTAGAGCCTCTAGCCCTGCTCAACATGCCTTATTTCACTGTAGAGCCTCTAGCCCTGCTCAACATGCCTTATTTCACTGTAGAGCCTCTAGCCCTGCTCAATATGCCTTATTTCACTGTAGAGCCTCTAGCCCTGCTCAATATGCCTTATTTCACTGTAGAGCCTCTAGCTGCTCAACATGCCTTATTTCACTGTAGAGCCTCTAGCTGCTCAACATGCCTTATTTCACTGTAGAGCCTCTAGCTGCTCAACATGCCTTATTTCACTGTAGAGCCTCTAGCCCTGCTCAACATGCCTTATTTCACTGTAGAGCCTCTAGCCCTGCTCAACATGCCTTATTTCACTGTAGAGCCTCTAGCCCTGCTCAACATGCCTTATTTCACTGTAGAGCCTCTAGCCCTGCTCAACATGCCTTATTTCACTGTAGAGCCTCTAGCCCTGCTCTACACACCTTATTTCACTGTAGAGCCTCTAGCTGCTCAACATGCCTTATTTCACTGTAGAGCCTCTTGCCCTGCTCAACATGCCTTATTTCACTGTAGAGCCTCTAGCCCTGCTCAATATGCCTTATTTCACTGTAGAGCCTCTAGCCCTGCTCAACATGCCTTATTTCACTGTAGAGCCTCTAGCCCTGCTCAACATGCCTTATTTCACTGTAGAGCCTCTAGCCCTGCTCAATATGCCTTATTTCACTGTAGAGCCTCTAGCCCTGCTCAATATGCCTTATTTCACTGTAGAGCCTCTAGCCCTGCTCAACATGCCTTATTTCACTGTAGAGCCTCTAGCCCTGCTCAACATGCCTTATTTCACTGTAGAGCCTCTAGCCCTGCTCAACATGCCTTATTTCACTGTAGAGCCTCTAGCCCTGCTCAACATGCCTTATTTCACTGTAGAGCCTCTAGCCCTGCTCAACATGCCTTATTTCACTGTAGAGCCTCTAGCCCTGCTCAACATGCCTTATTTCACTGTAGAGCCTCTAGCCCTGCTCAACATGCCTTATTTCACTGTAGAGCCTCTAGCCCTGCTCAACATGCCTTATTTCACTGTAGAGCCTCTAGCTGCTCAACATGCCTTATTTCACTGTAGAGCTCTAGCCCTGCTCAATACGCCTTATTTCACTGTGCCTCTAGCCCTGCTCAACATGCCTTATTTCACTGTAGAGCCTCTAGCCCTGCTCAATATGCCTTATTTCACTGTAGCGCCTCTAGCCCTGCTCAATATGCCTTATTTCACTGTAGAGCCTCTAGCTGCTCAACATGCCTTATTTCACTGTAGAGCCTCTAGCCCTGCTCAACATGCCTTATTTCACTGTAGAGCCTCTAGCCCTGCTCAATATGCCTTATTTCACTGTAGAGCCACTAGCCCTGCTCAACATGCCTTATTTCACTGTAGAGCCTCTAGCCCTGCTCAACATGCCTTATTTCACTGTAGAGCCTCTAGCCCTGCTCAATATGCCTTATTTCACTGTAGAGCTCTAGCCCTGCTCAACATGCCTTATTTCACTGTAGAGCCTCTAGCTGCTCAATATGCCTTATTTCACTGTAGAGCCTCTAGCCCTGCTCAACATGCCTTATTTCACTGTAGAGCCTCTAGCCCTGCTCAACATGCCTTATTTCACTGTAGAGCCTCTAGCCCTGCTCAACATGCCTTATTTCACTGTAGAGCCTCTAGCCCTGCTCAACATGCCTTATTTCACTGTAGAGCCTCTAGCCCTGCTCAACATGCCTTATTTCACTGTAGAGCCTCTAGCCCTGCTCTACACACCTTATTTCACTGTAGAGCCTCTAGCTGCTCAACATGCCTTATTTCACTGTAGAGCCTCTAGCCCTGCTCAACATGCCTTATTTCACTGTAGAGCCTCTAGCCCTGCTCAATATGCCTTATTTCACTGTAGAGCCTCTAGCCCTGCTCAATATGCCTTATTTCACTGTAGAGCCTCTAGCTGCTCAACATGCCTTATTTCACTGTAGAGCCTCTAGCCCTGCTCAATATGCCTTATTTCACTGTAGAGCCTCTAGCTGCTCAACATGCCTTATTTCACTGTAGAGCCTCTAGCCCTGCTCAATATGCCTTATTTCACTGTAGAGCCTCTAGCCCTGCTCAACATGCCTTATTTCACTGTAGAGCCTCTAGCCCTGCTCAACATGCCTTATTTCACTGTAGAGCCTCTAGCCCTGCTCAACATGCCTTATTTCACTGTAGAGCCTCTAGCCCTGCTCAACATGCCTTATTTCACTGTAGAGCCTCTAGCTGCTCAACATGCCTTATTTCACTGTAGAGCCTCTAGCCCTGCTCAACATGCCTTATTTCACTGTAGAGCCTCTAGCCCTGCTCAACATGCCTTATTTCACTGTAGAGCCTCTAGCTGCTCAACATGCCTTATTTCACTGTAGAGCCTCTAGCCCTGCTCAATATGCCTTATTTCACTGTAGAGCCTCTAGCCCTGCTCAACATGCCTTATTTCACTGTAGAGCCTCTAGCCCTGCTCAACATGCCTTATTTCACTGTAGAGCCTCTAGCCCTGCTCAACATGCCTTATTTCACTGTAGAGCCTCTAGCCCTGCTCAACATGCCTTATTTCACTGTAGAGCCTCTAGCCCTGCTCAACATGCCTTATTTCACTGTAGAGCCTCTAGCCCTGCTCAACATGCCTTATTTCACTGTAGAGCCTCTAGCTGCTCAACATGCCTTATTTCACTGTAGAGCCTCTAGCCCTGCTCAACATGCCTTATTTCACTGTAGAGCCTCTAGCCCTGCTCAATATGCCTTATTTCACTGTAGAGCCTCTAGCCCTGCTCAACATGCCTTATTTCACTGTAGAGCCTCTAGCCCTGCTCAACATGCCTTATTTCACTGTAGAGCCTCTAGCCCTGCTCAACATGCCTTATTTCACTGTAGAGCCTCTAGCCCTGCTCAATATGCCTTATTTCACTGTAGAGCCTCTAGCCCTGCTCAATATGCCTTATTTCACTGTAGAGCCTCTAGCTGCTCAACATGCCTTATTTCACTGTAGAGCCTCTAGCCCTGCTCAACATGCCTTATTTCACTGTAGAGCCTCTAGCTGCTCAATATGCCTTATTTCACTGTAGAGCCTCTAGCCCTGCTCAACATGCCTTATGTCACTGTAGAGCCTCTAGCCCTGCTCAACATGCCTTATTTCACTGTAGAGCCTCTAGCCCTGCTCAACATGCCTTATTTCACTGTAGAGCCTCTAGCCCTGCTCAACATGCCTTATTTCACTGTAGAGCCTCTAGCCCTGCTCAACATGCCTTATTTCACTGTAGAGCCTCTAGCCCTGCTCAACATGCCTTATTTCACTGTAGAGCCTCTAGCCCTGCTCAACATGCCTTATTTCACTGTAGAGCCTCTAGCCCTGCTCAATATGCCTTATTTCACTGTAGCGCCTCTAGCCCTGCTCAATATGCCTTATTTCACTGTAGAGCCTCTAGCCCTGCTCAACATGCCTTATTTCACTGTAGAGCCTCTAGCCCTGCTCAACATGCCTTATTTCACTGTAGAGCCTCTAGCCCTGCTCAATATGCCTTATTTCACTGTAGAGCCTCTAGCCCTGCTCAACATGCCTTATTTCACTGTAGAGCCTCTAGCTGCTCAACATGCCTTATTTCACTGTAGAGCCTCTAGCCCTGCTCAATATGCCTTATTTCACTGTAGAGCCTCTAGCTGCTCAACATGCCTTATTTCACTGTAGAGCCTCTAGCCCTGCTCAATATGCCTTATTTCACTGTAGAGCCTCTAGCTGCTCAACATGCCTTATTTCACTGTAGAGCCTCTAGCCCTGCTCAACATGCCTTATTTCACTGTAGAGCCTCTAGCCCTGCTCAACATGCCTTATTTCACTGTAGAGCCTCTAGCCCTGCTCAGCATGCCTTATTTCACTGTAGAGCCTCTAGCCCTGCTCAATATGCCTTATTTCACTGTAGAGCCTCTAGCCTCTAGCCCTGCTCAACATGCCTTATTTCACTGTAGAGCCTCTAGCTGCTCAACATGCCTTATTTCACTGTAGAGCCTCTAGCTGCTCAATATGCCTTATTTCACTGTAGAGCCTCTAGCTGCTCAATATGCCTTATTTCACTGTAGAGCCTCAAGCTGCTCAACATGCCTTATTTCACTGTAGAGCCTCTAGCCCTGCTCAATATGCCTTATTTCACTGTAGAGCCTCTAGCCCTGCTCAATATGCCTTATTTCACTGTAGAGCCACTAGCCCTGCTCAATATGCCTTATTTCACTGTAGAGCCTCTAGCCCTGCTCAATATGCCTTATTGCACTGTAGAGCCTCGAGCTGCTCAACATGCCTTATTTCACTGTAGAGCCTCTAGCTGCTCAACATGCCTTATTTCACTGTAGAGCCTCTAGCCCTGCTCAATATGCCTTATTTCACTGTAGAGCCTCTAGCTGCTCAACATGCCTTATTTCACTGTAGAGCCTCTAGCCCTGCTCAATACGCCTTATTTCACTGTAGAGCCTCTAGCCCTGCTCAACATGCCTTATTTCACTGTAGAGCCTCTAGCCCTGCTCAATATGCCTTATTTCACTGTAGAGCCTCTAGCTGCTCAACATGCCTTATTTCACTGTAGAGCCTCTAGCCCTGCTCAACATCAAATCAAATCAAATCAAATTTATTTATATAGCCCTTCTGTACATCAGCTGATATCTCAAAGTGCTGTACAGAAACCCAGCCCTAAAACCCCAAACAGCAAACAATGCAGGTGTAAAAGCACGGTGGCTAGGAAAAACTCCCTCAGAAATGCCAAAACCTAAGAAGAAACCTAGAGAGGAACCCTGCTATGTGGGGTGGCCAGTCCTCTTCTGGCTGTGCCGGGTAGAGATTATAACAGAACATGACCAAGATGTTCAAATGTTCATAAATGACCAGCATGGTCGAATAATAATAAGGCAGAACAGTTGAAACTGGAGCAGCAGCAGTCAGGTGGAATGGGGACAGCAAGGAGCCATCATGTCAGGTAGTCCTGGGGCACTGTCCTAGGGCTCAGGTCCTCCGAGAGAGAGAGAAAGAAAGAGAGAATTAGAGAGATGCATATGTGGGGTGGCCAGTCCTCTTTGGCTGTGCCGGGTGGAGATTATAACAGAACGTGGCCAAGATGTTCAAATGTTCATAAATGACCCAGCATGGTTGAATAATAGTAAGGCAGAACAGTTGAAACTGGAGCAGGAGCATGGCCAGGTGGACTGGGGACAGCAAGGAGTCCTCATGTCAGGTAGTCCTGGGACATGGTCCTAGGGCCCAGGCCAGTTGAAACTGGAGCAGCAGCATGGCCAGGTGGACTGGGGACAGCAAGGAGTCATCATGAGGTAGTCCTGGGGCATGGTCCTAGGGCTCAGGTCCTCCGAGAGAGAGAAAGAAAGAGAGAAGGAGAGAATTAGAGAACGCACACTTAGATTCACACAGGACACCGAATAGGACAGGAGAATGCCAGATATAACAAACTGACCCTAGCCCCGACACATAAACTACTGCAGCATAAATACTGGAGGCTGAGACAGGAGGGGTCAGGAGACACTGTGGCCCCATCCGAGGACACCCCGGACAGGGCCAAACAGGAAGGATATAACCCCACCCACTTTGCCAAAGCACAGCCCCCACACCATGGGATATCTTCAACCACCAACTCACCATCCTGAGACAAGGCCGAGTATAGCCCACAAAGATCTCCGCCACGGTACAACATGCCTTATTTCACTGTAGAGCCTCTAGCCCTGCTCAACATGCCTTATTTCACTGTAGAGCCTCTAGCCCTGCTCTACACACCTTATTTCACTGTAGAGCCTCTAGCCCTGCTCAACACGCCTTATTTCACTGTAGAGCCTCTAGCCCTGCTCAACATGCCTTATTTCACTGTAGAGCCTCTAGCCCTGCTCAACATGCCTTATTTCACTGTAGAGCCTCTAGCCCTGCTCAACATGCCTTATTTCACTGTAGAGCCTCTAGCTGCTCAATATGCCTTATTTCACTGTAGAGCCTCTAGCCCTGCTCAATATGCCTTATTTCACTGTAGAGCCTCTAGCTGCTCAACATGCCTTATTTCACTGTAGAGCCTCTAGCCCTGCTCAATATGCCTTATTTCACTGTAGAGCCTCTAGCTGCTCAACATGCCTTATTTCACTGTAGAGCCTCTAGCCCTGCTCAACATGCCTTATTTCACTGTAGAGCCTCTAGCCCTGCTCAACATGCCTTATTTCACTGTAGAGCCTCTAGCCCTGCTCAACATGCCTTATTTCACTGTAGAGCCTCTAGCTGCTCAATATGCCTTATTTCACTGTAGAGCCTCTAGCCCTGCTCAATATGCCTTATTTCACTGTAGAGCCTCTAGCCCTGCTCAACATGCCTTATTTCACTGTAGAGCCTCTAGCCCTGCTCAACATGCCTTATTTCACTGTAGAGCCTCTAGCCCTGCTCAACATGCCTTATTTCACTGTAGAGCCTCTAGCCCTGCTCAACATGCCTTATTTCACTGTAGAGCCTCTAGCTGCTCAATATGCCTTATTTCACTGTAGAGCCTCTAGCCCTGCTCAACATGCCTTAT
Organism: Oncorhynchus keta; assembly: GCF_023373465.1. Lineage (NCBI taxonomy): Eukaryota > Metazoa > Chordata > Actinopteri > Salmoniformes > Salmonidae > Oncorhynchus > Oncorhynchus keta. The sequence goes on from NC_068441.1 coordinate 58,673,026, forward strand.
TTCACTGTAGAGCCTCTAGCCCTGCTCAGCATGCCTTATTTCACTGTAGAGCCTCTAGCTGCTCAACATGCCTTATTTCACTGTAGAGCCTCTAGCCCTGCTCAACACGCCTTATTTCACTGTAGAGCCTCTAGCTGCTCAATATGCCTTATTTCACTGTAGAGCCTCTAGCTGCTCAACACGCCTTATTTCACTGTAGAGCCTCTAGCCCTGCTCAACACGCCTTATTTCACTGTAGAGCCTCTAGCTGCTCAATATGCCTTATTTCACTGTAGAGCCTCTAGCCCTGCTCAACATGCCTTATTTCACTGTAGAGCCTCTAGCCCTGCTCAACATGCCTTATTTCACTGTAGAGCCTCTAGCCCTGCTCAACATGCCTTATTTCACTGTAGAGCCTCTAGCCCTGCTCAACATGCCTTATTTCACTGTAGAGCCTCTAGCCCTGCTCAACATGCCTTATTTCACTGTAGAGCCTCTAGCCCTGCTCAACATGCCTTATTTCACTGTAGAGCCTCTAGCCCTGCTCAACATGCCTTATTTCACTGTAGAGCCTCTAGCCCTGCTCAACATGCCTTATTTCACTGTAGAGCCTCTAGCCCTGCTCAACATGCCTTATTTCACTGTAGAGCCTCTAGCCCTGCTCAACACGCCTTATTTCACTGTAGAGCCTCTAGCCCTGCTCAACATGCCTTATTTCACTGTAGAGCCTCTAGCCCTGCTCAACATGCCTTATTTCACTGTAGAGCCTCTAGCCCTGCTCAACATGCCTTATTTCACTGTAGAGCCTCTAGCCCTGCTCAACATGCCTTATTTCACTGTAGAGCCTCTAGCTGCTCAACATGCCTTATTTCACTGTAGAGCCTCTTGCCCTGCTCAACATGCCTTATTTCACTGTAGAGCCTCTAGCCCTGCTCAACATGCCTTATTTCACTGTAGAGCCTCTAGCTGCTCAATATGCCTTATTTCACTGTAGAGCTCAGCCCTGCTCAATACGACTTATTTCACACTTTAGATCCACCACACATGTGGTGACATCACCTGGTTTAAATGATATTTCTAGAGACAATATCTCTTTCATCATCACTCGATGCACAGGTTTACACCCACTGTATTCACATCCTACCATACCATTAAGCCTTGAATCTACTCTGCCGTGCCCAGAAATCTGCTCCTTTTACTATCTGTTCTGAAAGTAGTAGGCGACCAGTTCTTTTAGCCGTGCCCTTATCCTACTCCTCCTCTGTTCCTCTGGTGATGTAGAGATTAATCCAGGCCCTGCAGTGCCCAGCTCCACTCCTATTCCCCAGGCGCTCTCTTTTGACGACTTCTGTAACCGTAAAATCCTTGGTTTCATGCATGTTAACATTCGAAGCCTCCTCCCTAAGTTTGTTTTATTCACTGCCCTAGCACACTGTCAACCCAGATGTCCTAGCCGTGTCTGAATCCTGGCTCAGGAAGACCCCCAAAAACCCTGAAATGTCCATCCCTAGCTATAAAACTTTTCCCGACAAGATAGAACTGCCAAAGGGGGCGGTGTTGCAATCTACTGCAAAGATAGCCTGCAGAGTTCTGTCTTACTATCCAGGTCTGTACCCAAACAATTAGAGCTTCTACTTTTAAAAATCCACCTTTTCCAGAAACAAGTCTCTAACCGTTGCCGCTTGCTATAGACCCCCCTCTGCCCCAGCTGTGCCCTGGACTCCATATGTGAATTAATCGCCCCCCATCTATCTTCAGAGTTCGTACTGTTAGGTGACCTAAACTGGGATATGCTTAACACCCCAGCCATCCTACAATCTTAGCTTGATGCCCTCAATCTCTCACAAATGATCAATGAACACATCAGGTACAACCCCAAATCCGTAAACATGGGCGCCCTCATCATCCTAACCTAGCCCTCCAAATATACCTCTGCTGTGTTGAACCAAGATCTCAGCGATCATTGCCTGCATCCGTAACGGGTCTGAGGACACCACCTCTCATCACTATGAAACGCTCCATAAAACACTTCAGCGAGCAGGCCTTCCTAATCGATCTGACCCAGGTATCCTGGATGGATATTGACCCGTCACTAGATAATGCCTGGTCATTCTTTAAAAGTGGTTTCTTCACCATCTTAAATAATCATGCCCCATTCAAAAAATGTAGAACTAAGAACAGATATAGCCCTTTGTTCACTCCAGACCTGACTGCCCTTGACCAGCACAAAAACATCCTGTGGCGTACTGCATTTGCATCGAATAGTCCCGGTGATATGTAACTTTTCAGGGAAGTCAGGAACAAATATACACAGGCAGTTAGGAAAGCGAAGGCTAGCTTTTTCAAGCAGAAATGTGCATCCTGTAGCACAAACTCCAAAAGGCTCTGGGACACTGTAAAGTCCATGGAGAATAAGAGCACCTCCTCCCAGCTGCCCACTGCACTGAGGCTAGGAAACACTGTCACCACTGATAAATCCACTATAATTGAGAATTTCAATAAGCATTTTTCTACGGCTGGCCATGCTTTCCACCTGGCTACCCCTACCCCGGGCAACAGCACTGCACCCCCCACAGCAACTCGCCCAAGTCTTTGCCATTTCTCCTTCTCCCAAATCCAGTCAGCTGATGTTCTGAAAGAGCTGCAAAATCTGGACCCCTACAAATTAGGCAGGCGAGACCATCTGAAATTTTTGCAACCCCTCTTTCTAAAATTATCAGCCGCCATTGTTGCAACCCCTATTACTAGCCTGTTCAACCTCTTTCGTATAATCTGAGATTCCCAAAAATTGTAAAGCTGCCGCGGTAATCCCCCTCTTCAAAGGGGGAGACACTCTAGACCCAAATTGCTGCAGACTTACATCTGTCCTACCCTGCCTTTCTAAGGTCTGCAATCTGGTTTCAGAGCTGGTCATGGGTGCACCTCAGCCACGCTCAAGGTCCTAAACGATATCATAACTGCCATCGATAAGAGACATTACTATGCAGCCGTATTCATCGACCTGGCCAAGGCTTTCGACTCTGTCAATCACAACATTCTTATCGGCAGACTCAGTAGCCTCGGTTTCTCAAATACTGCCTCGCCTGGTTCACCAACTAATTCTCTGATAGAGTTCAGTGTCAAATCGGAGGGCCTGTTGTCCGATCCTCTGGCAGTCTCTATGGGGGTGCCACAGGGTTCAAACTCGGGCCGACTCTTTTCTCTGTATACATCAATGATGTCGCTCTTGCTGCTGGTGATTCTCTGATCCACCTCTACGCAGACGACACCATTCTGTATTCCTCTGGCCCTTCTTTGGACACTGTGCTATCTGACCTCCAGAAGAGCTTCAATGCCATACAACTCTCCTTCCGTGCTCTTAAATGCAAGCAAAACTACATGCTCTTCAACTGATCACTGCCTGCACCTGCTAGTCCGTCCAGCATCACTACTCTGAACAGTTCTGACTTGGACAACTACAAATACCTAGGTGTCTGGTTAGACTGTAAACTCTCCTTACAGGCTCACATTAAGCATCTCCAATCCAAAATTAAATCTAAAATCTGCTTCCTATTTCGCAACAAAGCATCCTTCACTCAAGCTGCCAAACATACTCTCGTAAAACTGACCATCCTACCGATCCTCGACTTCGGCGATGTCATTTACAAAATAGTCTCCAACACTCTACTCAACAAATTGGATGCAGTTTATCACAGGGCCATCCGTTTTGTCACCAAAGCCCCATATACCACCCACCACTGTGACCTGTATGCTCTCGTTGGTTGGCCCTCGCTTCATACACGTCGCCAAACCCACTGGCTCCAGGTCACCTACAAGTCTCTGCTAGTTAAAGCCCCGCCTTATATATGGATTGCAGGGTAGCCTAGTGGTTAGAGCGTTGGACTAGTAATCGAAAGGTTGCAAGGTTGCAAGTTCGAATCCCCGAGATGACAAGGTACAAATCATATTGAAAATAAGAATTTGTTCTTAACTGACTTGCCTGGTTAAATAAAGGTAAAATAAAAAAATAAAATAAAAATAAAAAAAATATCAGCTCACTGGTCACCATAGCAGCACCCACCCGTAGCACGCGCTCCAGCCTTTCCTTCCAGTTCTCTGCTGCCAATGACTGGAACGAACTGCAAAAATCAATGAAGCCAGAGACCCATATCTCCCTCACTAGCTTTAAGCACCAGCTGTCAGAGCAGCTCACAGATCACTGCACCTGCACATAGCCCATAGCCCATACAACTACCTCATCCCCATACTGTATTTATTTATCTTGCTCCTTTGCACCCCAGTATCTCTACTTGCACATTCATCTTCTGCACATCTACCATTCCAGTGTTAAATTGCTATATTGTAATTGTAATTACTTCGCCACCATGGCCTATTTATTGCCTTACCTCCCTTATCTTACCTCATTTGCACTCATTGTATATAGATTTGTATTTTTGTTTATTCCATGTGTAACTCTGTGCTGTTGTCTGGGTCAAACTGCTGTGCTTTATCTTGGCCAGGTCGCAGTTGTAAACTTTAAATAAAGGTGAAATAAAATGTAAAAAATAAAAGTCTGGAACTCATTGTCAGTCCACTGGTTCAGAGGTCCTCCTCTCTACTGTCGGTCTACCTGTCTGCCTGTCTTCTTCTCTGTCTGTCTCTCTGCCTGCCTGTCACAGACAGTAAGGAAACCAGCAGTAGAGACGGTGAGGAAACCAGCAGTGGAGACAGTGAGGAAACCAGCAGGTTGTCAGGTAGATGGTGAGGAAACCAGCAGGTTGTCAGGTAGATGGTGAGGAAACCAGCAGTAGAGACGGTGAGGAAACCAGCAGTGGAGACAGTGAGGAAACCAGCAGGTTGTCAGGTAGATGGTGAGGAAACCAGCAGGTTGTCAGGTAGATGGTGAGGAAACCAGCAGTGGAGACTGTGAGGAAACCAGCAGTGGAGATGGTGAGGAAACCAGCAGTGGAGACGGTGAGGAAACCTGCAGTGGAGATGGTGAGGAAACCAGCAGTGGAGATGGTGAGGAAACCAACAGTGGAGATGGTGAGGAAACCAGCAGTGGAGACGGTGAGGAAACCAGCAGTGGAGACAGTGAGGAAACCAGCAGTGGAGATGGTGAGGAAACCAACAGTGGAGACGGTGAGGAAACCAACAGTGGAGACAGTGAGGAAACCAGCAGTGGAGACAGTGAGGAAACCAGCAGTGGAGATGGTGAGGAAACCAGCAGTGGAGATGGTGAGGAAACCAGCAGTGGAGACAGTGAGGAAACCAGCAGTGGAGATGGTGAGGAAACCAGCAGTGGAGACAGTGAGGAAACCAGCAGTGGAGATGGTGAGGAAACCAACAGTGGAGATGGTGAGGAAACCAGCAGTGGAGATGGTGAGGAAACCAGCAGTGGAGATGGTGAGGAAACCAGCAGTGGAGATGGTGAGGAAACCAGCAGTGGAGATGGTGAGGAAACCAGCAGTGGAGACGGTGAGGAAACCAGCAGTGGAGATGGTGAGGAAACCAGCAGTGGAGATGGTGAGGAAACCAGCAGTGGAGATGGTGAGGAAACCAGCAGTGGAGATGGTGAGGAAACCAGCAGTGGAGAAGGTGAGGAAACCAGCAGTGGAGATGGTGAGGAAACCAGCAGTGGAGATGGTGAGGAAACCAGCAGTGGAGATGGTGAGGAAACCAGCAGTGGAGACGGTGAGGAAACCAGCAGTGGAGATGGTGAGGAAACCAGCAGTGGAGATGGTGAGGAAACCAGCAGTGGAGATGGTGAGGAAACCAGCAGTGGAGATGGTGAGGAAACCAGCAGTGGAGATGGTGAGGAAACCAGCAGTGGAGATGGTGAGGAAACCAGCAGTGGAGATGGTGAGGAAACCAGCAGTGGAGATGGTGAGGAAACCAGCAGTGGAGATGGTGAGGAAACCAGCAGTGGAGATGGTGAGGAAACCAGCAGTGGAGACAGTGAGGAAACCAGCAGTGGAGATGGTGAGGAAACCAGCAGTGGAGACGGTGAGGAAACCAGCAGTGGAGATGGTGAGGAAACCAGCAGTGGAGATGGTGAGGAAACCAGCAGTGGAGATGGTGAGGAAACCAGCAGTGGAGATGGTGAGGAAACCAGCAGTGGAGACGGTGAGGAAACCAGCAGTGGAGATGGTGAGGAAACCAGCAGTGGAGACCAGCAGTGGAGAGTGGAAACCAGGTGAGGAAACCAGCAGTGGAGATGGTGAGGAAACCAGCAGTGGAGTGGAAACCAGCAGTGGTGAGGAAACCAGCAGTGGAGACGGTGAGGAAACCAGCAGTGGAGATGGTGAGGAAACCAGCAGTGGAGACGGTGAGGAAACCAGCAGTGGAGATGGTGAGGAAACCAGCAGTGGAGACGGTGAGGAAACCAGCAGTGGAGATGGTGAGGAAACCAGCAGTGGAGACAGTGAGGAAACCAGCAGGGTGTTGAGTAGATAGTGAGGAAACCAGCAGTGGAGATGGTGAGGAAACCAGCAGTGGAGATGGTGAGGAAACCAGCAGTGGAGATGGTGAGGAAACCAGCAGGGTGTTGAGTAGATAGTGAGGAAACCAGCAGTGGAGATGGTGAGGAAACCAGCAGTGGAGATGGTGAGGAAACCAGCAGTGGAGATGGTGAGGAAACCAGCAGTGGAGATGGTGAGGAAACCAGCAGGGTGTTGAGTAGATAGTGAGGAAACCAGCAGTGGAGATGGTGAGGAAACCAGCAGTGGAGATGGTGAGGAAACCAGCAGTGGAGACGGTGAGGAAACCAGCAGTGGAGACAGTGAGGAAACCAGCAGTGGAGATGGTGAGGAAACCAGCAGTGGAGATGGTGAGGAAACCAGCAGTGGAGATGGTGAGGAAACCAGCAGTGGAGATGGTGAGGAAACCAGCAGTGGAGATGGTGAGGAAACCAGCAGTGGAGATGGTGAGGAAACCAGCAGTGGAGATGGTGAGGAAACCAGCAGTGGAGATGGTGAGGAAACCAGCAGTGGAGATGGTGAGGAAACCAGCAGTGGAGACAGTGAGGAAACCAGCAGTGGAGACAGTGAGGAAACCAGCAGTGGAGACGGTGAGGAAACCAGCAGTGGAGACGGTGAGGAAACCAACAGTGGAGATGGTGAGGAAACCAGCAGTGGAGATGGTGAGGAAACCAGCAGTGGAGATGGTGAGGAAACCAGCAGTGGAGACGGTGAGGAAACCAGCAGTGGAGATGGTGAGGAAACCAGCAGTGGAGACGGTGAGGAAACCAGCAGTGGAGACAGTGAGGAAACCAGCAGTGGAGACGAAACCAGCAGTGGAGATGGTGAGGAAACCAGCAGTGGAGACGGTGAGGAAACCAGCAGTGGAGATGGTGAGGAAACCAGCAGTGGAGATGGTGAGGAAACCAGCAGTGGAGATGGTGAGGAAACCAGCAGTGGAGATGGTGAGGAAACCAGCAGTGGAGATGGTGAGGAAACCAGCAGTGGAGACAGTGAGGAAACCAACAGTGGAGATGGTGAGGAAACCAACAGTGGAGATGGTGAGGAAACCAGCAGTGGAGACAGTGAGGAAACCAGCAGGTTGTTGGGGAGACGGTAAGGAAACCAGCAGGGTGGTGGGGAGACAGTGAGGAAACCAGCAGGGTGTTGGGGAGACAGTGAGGAAACCAGCAATTAGTTGGGGAGACGGTGAGGAAACCAGCAGGGTGGTGGGGAGACAGTGAGGAAACCAGCAGGGTGTTGGGGAGACAGTGAGGAAACCAGCAATTAGTTGGGGAGACGGTGAGGAAACCAGCAGGGTGGTGGGGAGACAGTGAGTAAACCAGCAGGGTGGTGGGGAGACAGTGAGGAAACCAGCAGGTTAGTTGGGGAGACGGTGAGGAAACCAGCAGGGTGGTGGGGAGACAGTGAGGAAACCAGCAATTAGTTGGGGAGACGGTGAGGAAACCAGCAGGGTGGTGGGGAGACAGTGAGGAAACCAGCAGGGTGGTGGGGAGACAGTGAGGAAACCAGCAGGGTGGTGGGGAGACAGTGAGGAAACCAGCAGGGTGGTGGGGAGACAGTGAGGAAACCAGCAGGGTGGTGGGGAGACAGTGAGGAAACCAGCAGGGTGGTGGGGAGACAGTGAGGAAACCAGCAGGGTGGTGGGGAGACAGTGAGGAAACCAGCAGGGTGGTGGGGAGACGGTGAGGAAGCCAGCAGGGTGTTGAGTAGATGATGAGGAAACCAGGAATGTTGGGAGATGGTGAGGAAACCAGCAGGGTGGTGGGGAGACAGTGAGGAAACCAGCAGGGTGTTGGGGAGACAGTGAGGAAACCAGCAATTAGTTGGGGAGACGGTGAGGAAACCAGCAGGGTGGTGGGGAGACAGTGAGGAAACCAGCAATTAGTTGGGGAGACGGTGAGGAAACCAGCAGGGTGGTGGGGAGACAGTGAGGAAACCAGCAGGGTGGTGGGGAGACAGTGAGGAAACCAGCAGGTTGTTGGGGAGACGGTGAGGAAGCCAGCAGGGTGTTGAGTAGATGATGAGGAAACCAGGAATGTTGGGAGATGGTGAGGAAACCAGGAATGTTGGGAGATGGTGAGGAAACCAGCAGGGTGTTGAGTAGATGATGAGGAAACTAGCAGGGTGTTGAGTAGATGATGAAGAAACCAGCAGGGTGTTGAGTAGATGATGAGGAAACTAGCAGGGTGTTGAGTAGATGATGAGGAAACTAGCAGGGTGTTGAGTAGATGATGAGGAAACTAGCAGGGTGTTGAGTAGATGATGAGGAAACCAGCAGGGTGTTGAGTAGATGATGAGGAAACTAGCAGGGTGTTGCGACAAAACTAGCAGGGAAGACAGTAAGGAAGCTGCAGGGTTTTGGGGAGACGGTGAGGAAGCTGCAGGGT
>NC_068441.1:58694352-58719352 GCF_023373465.1 Oncorhynchus keta
GGGTCCCAGCCACAGCATGTGTATAGTGTGTCTGTGTTAATCATCAGATAGTATTATGTATTGTAGCGCAGGGTCCCAGCCACAGCATGTGTATAGTGTGTCTGTGTTAATCATCAGATAGTATTATGTATTGTAGCGCAGGGTCCCAGCCACAGCATGTGTATAGTGTGTCTGTGTTAATCATCAGATAGTATTAGCGCAGGGTCCCAGCCACAGCATGTGTAGTGTGTCTGTGTTAATCATCAGACAGTATTATGTATTGTAAGGGTCCCAGCCACAGCATGTGTATAGTGTGTCTGTGTTAATCATCAGATAGTATTATGTGTTGTAGCGCAGGGTCCCAGCCACAGCATGTGTATAGTGTGTCTGTGTTAATCATCAGATAGTATTATGTGTTGTAGCGCAGGGTCCCAGCCACAGCATGTGTATAGTGTGTCTGTGTTAATCATCAGACAGTATTATGTATTGTAGCGCAGGGTCCCAGCCACAGCATGTGTATAGTGTGTCTGTGTTAATCATCAGATAGTATTATGTGTTGTAGCGCAGGGTCCCAGCCACAGCATGTGTATAGTGTGTCTGTGTTAATCATCAGATAGTATTATGTGTTGTAGCGCAGGGTCCCAGCCACAGCATGTGTATAGTGTGTCTGTGTTAATCATCAGACAGTCATGTAACTTAAGGTCTGGGCCATTAGAGCCAACGAGGTGTGGAGAGACGGGCTGTGCTCTTAATGGCACCTAGGAACCTGGGTCCTGGTCTAAAGTAGTGCACTATATAGGGAATAGGGTCTAAAGTAGTGCACTATATAGGGAATAGGGTCCTGGTCTAAAGTAGTGCACTATATAGGGAATAGGGTCCTGGTCTAAAGTAGTGCACTATATAGGGAATAGGGTCCTGATCTAACTTAGTGCACTACATAGGGAATAGGGTCTAAAGTAGTGCACTATATAGGGAATAGGGTCCTGGTCTAACGTAGTGCACTACATAGGGAATAGGGTCTAAAGTAGTGCACTATATAGGGAATAGGGTCCTGGTCTAAAGTAGTGTACTATATAGGGAATATGGTCTAAAGTAGTGCACTATATAGGGAATAGGGCCCTGGTCTAAAGTAGTGTACTATATAGGGAATATGGTCTAAAGTAGTGCACTATATAGGGAATAGGGCCCTGGTCTAAAGTAGTGTACTATATAGGGAATAGGGTCCTGGTCTAAAGTAGTGTACTATATAGGGAATAGGGTCCTGGTCTAAAGTAGTGCACTATATAGGGAATAGGGCCCTGGTCTAAAGTAGTGTACTATATAGGGAATAGGGCCCTGGTCTATAGTAGTGTACTATATAGGGAATAGGGCTCTGGTCTAAAGTAGTGTACTATATAGGGAATAGGGTCCTGGTCTAAAGTAGTGCACTATATAGGGAATAGGGTCCTGGTCTATAGTAGTGCACTATATATAGGGAATAGGGCCCTGGTCTAAAGTAGTGCACTATATAGGGAATAAGGCTCTGATCTAAAGTAGTGTACTATATAGGGAATAGGACCGTGGTCTAAAGTAGTGCACTATATAGGGAATAGGGCTCTGGTCTATAGTAGTACACTATATAGGGAATAGGGTCCTGGTCTAAAGTAGTGTACTATATAGGGAATAGGGTCCTGGTCTAAAGTAGTGCACTATATAGGGAATAGGGTCCTGGTCTAAAGTAGTGCACTATATAGGGAATAGGGCCCTGGTATAAAGTAGTGCACTATATAGGGAATAGGGTCCTGGTCTAAAGTAGTGCACTATATAGGGAATAGGGTCTAAAGTAGTGCACTATATAGGGAATAGGGTCCTGGTCTAAAGTAGTGTACTATATAGGGAATAGGGTCCTGGTCTAAAGTAGTGCACTATATAGGGAATAGGGTCCTGGTCTAAAGTAGTGCACTATATAGGGAATAGGGCCCTGGTATAAAGTAGTGCACTATATAGGGAATAGGGTCCTGGTCTAAAGTAGTGCACTATATAGGGAATAGGGTCTTGGTCTAAAGTAGTGCACTATATAGGGAATAGGGCCCTGGTCTAAAGTAGTGCACTATATAGGGAATAGGGCCCTGGTCTAAAGTAGTGCACTATGTAGGGAATAGGGTCCTGGTCTAAAGTAGTGCACTACATAGGGAATAGGGTCCTGGTCTAACGTAGTGCACTATATAGGGAATAGGGTCCTGGTCTAACGTAGTGTACTATATAGGGAATAGGGCCCTGGTCTAAAGTAGTGCACTATATAGGGAATAGGGTCCTGGTCTAACGTAGTGCACTATATAGGGAATAGGGTCCTGGTCTAACGTAGTGTACTATATAGGGAATAGGGTCCTGGTCTAAAGTAGTGCACTAGGAAAAGGATGCCATTTGGGATGCAGACACAGACAACCTCTCTATAGGAACTATAATGAACTAGCTGCAGAACCAACTGTAGAGGCTCTGAACTCCTCAGGAAACTCCAAACATCAACATTACTAATGGAAACAGGAAGTATTGTTAAAGCCATATTGACAAGCTTTCATCCAAAGGGACGTACAGCGATGCATGTAACTCTAAATGAATTTCAGTTTACAGTTTTTAATGTACTTAGCCAAAAACATGTTATGCTTTATTTGCATAAGCATTACTTGTAAGTAGTAGAGTGTAGAGTGGTAGAGTGGTAGAGTAGTAGAGTGGTAGAGTGTAGAGTGGTAGAGTGGTAGAGTAGTAGAGTGGTAGAGTGTAGAGTGTAGAGTAGTAGAGTAGTAGAGTGTAAAGTAGTAGAGTAGTAGAGTGTAGAGTAGTAGAGTGGTAGAGTAGTAGAGTGGTAGAGTGTAGAGTGTAGAGTGTAGAGTGTAGAGTGTAGAGTGTAGAGTGTAGAGTAGTAGAGTGTAGAGTGTAGAGTGTAGAGTGTAGAGTAGTAGAGTGTAGAGTGTAGAGTGTAGTAGAGTGTAGAGTGTAGAGTGTAGAGTAGTAGAGTGTAGAGTGGTAGAGTAGTAGAGTGTAGAGTAGTAGAGTGTAGAGTGGTAGAGTAGTAGAGTGGTAGAGTAGTAGAGTGGTAGAGTGGTAGAGTGTAGAGTGGTAGAGTAGTAGAGTGGTAGAGTAGTAGAGTGTAGAGTGGTAGAGTAGTAGAGTGGTAGAGTAGTAGAGTGGTAGAGTGTAGAGTGTAGAGTGTAGAGTGTAGAGTGTAGAGTGTAGAGTGGTAGAGTAGTAGAGTGGTAGAGTGTAGAGTGTAGAGTAGTAGAGTGTAGAGTAGTAGAGTGTAGAGTGGTAGAGTAGTAGAGTGTAGAGTAGTAGAGTGTAGAGTGTAGAGTGGTAGAGTGTAGAGTGGTAGAGTGTAGAGTGTAGAGTAGTAGAGTGGTAGAGTGTAGAGTGGTAGAGTGTAGAGTGGTAGAGTGTAGAGTGGTAGAGTGTAGAGTGGTAGAGTAGTAGAGTGGTAGAGTAGTAGAGTGTAGAGTGGTAGAGTGTAGAGTGGTAGAGTGTAGAGTGTAGAGTAGTAGAGTGTAGAGTGTAGAGTGTAGAGTGTAGAGTGTAGAGTGTAGAGTGGTAGAGTAGTAGAGTGGTAGAGTGTAGAGTGTAGAGTGGTAGAGTAGTAGAGTGTAGAGTGTAGAGTGGTAGAGTGTAGAGTTGTAGAGTGGTAGAGTGGTAGAGTGGTAGAGTGTAGAGTGTAAAGTAGTAGAGTGGTAGAGTGGCGCTTGTAAGCCAGGGTAGTTATGGTAGGAGTGTAGAGTAGTAGAGTGTAAGTCGCATTTTGGTAGAGTGTAAAGCATATATAATTATTATATTATTATTATTATATAGTAGAGTGGTAGAGTGTAGAGTGTAGAGTAGTAGAGTGGTAGAGTGTAGAGTGTAGAGTGTAGAGTAGTAGAGTGTACCACAAGTGTAGAGTGGTAGAGTGTAAGTGTGTAGAGTAGTAGAGTGAGTGGTAGAGTGTAGAGTGGTAGAGTGTAAGTGGTAGAGTAAAAAATGTCTCATAAGTAGAGTGTAGAGTGGTAGAGTTTGTAAGTAGTAGAGTAGTAGAGTGTAGAAAGTAGAGTGTAGAGTGTAGAGTGTAGAGTGTAGAGTCTAGAGTGTAGAGTGCAGTAAGTAGAGTGTCTGTAGAATGTAGAGTAGTAGAGTGTAGAGTAGTAGAGTGTAAGAGTAGTAGAGTGTAGAGCCCTTAGTAGCCTTGTATTTTTCTAGTAGTAGAGTAGTAGAGTGTAGAGTGTAGCACTGTAGAGTAGAGTAAAAGTGTAGAGTGTAGAGTGTAGATGTCAGTAGAGTGTAGTAAGTTCATAGACTAGAGAGTGTAGAGTAGTAAGTAGATTGTAGAGTGTAGAGTGTAGAGTGGTAGAGTAGTAGTTGAGTGTACAAGTAGTAGAGTGTAGAGTGTCAAGAGTAGCTCAAGTGTTTAGTGGTAGAAGTTAGTGTAGAGTGACATGTGTAGAGTGGTCAGTGGTAGAGTGTAGAGTGTAGAGTAGTAGAGTGTAGAGTGTAGAGTGGTAGACTAACTACCTAGAGTAGAGTGTAGAGTGTAGAGTGTAGAGTAGTAAGTAGTTTCCACTGTAAAGTCAGTAGAGTAGTAGAGTGTAGAGTAAGAGTGGTGAGTGTAGAGTGGTAGAGTGTAGAGTGTGTAGAGTGTAATTTCCATTCCTCTCAAAGTAGTAGAGTGTAGAGTGTAGAGTGTAGAGTGGCCTAAGTAGTAGAGTGGTAGAGTGGTAGAGTGTAGAGTAGTAGAGTGTAGAGTGGTAGAGCAGTAGAGTGTAGAGTAGTAGAGTGTAGAGTGTAGAGTAGTAGCAAGAGTGGTAGAGTGTAGAGTGTAGAGTAGTAGAGTGGTAGAGTGTAGAGTGTAGAGTGTAGAGTAGTAGAGTGTAAAAGTGGTAAAGTGTAGAGTGGTAGAGTGTAGAGTGGTAGAGTAGTAGAGTGGTGTAGAGTGGTAGAGTGTCTCTGGTAGAGTGTAGAGTGTACAAATTGCAAAGTTATGAGTGTAGAGTGTAGAGTGGTAGAGTGTAGAGTTGTAGAGTGTAGAGTTGTAGAGTGGTAGAGTGTAGAGGGTAGAAGTGCAGAGTGGTAGAGTGTAGAGTGGTAGAGTGGTATTGGTAGAGTGTAGAGTGGTAGAGTGTAGAGTGTAGAGTAGTAGAGTGGTAGAGTGTAGAGTGTAGAGTGTAGAGTAGTAGAGTGTAGAGTGGTAGAGTGTAGAGTAACAGGTTGTTCAGTGTAGACTGGTAAGAGTGTAGAGTGGTAGAGTAGTAGATTGTAGATGGTAGAGTGAGTAGTCAACTGCCTGTAAAACTGTAAGGTAGAGTGTACTCTGGAGTGGTCCTGTAGAGTGAAGAACATGTAGAGTGGTAGAGTGTAGAGTGTAGAAGTAGTAGCAAGTGGTAGATCAGAGTGTTAGAAGTGTAGAGTAGTCCAGTGGTAGAGTGTAGAGGTAGAGTGTACTGCAAGCTCTATTGTAGAGTGTAGAGTGGTAGAGTGTAGAGTGGTAAAGTAAGAGTGTAGAGTTAGAGTGGTAGAGTAGTAGAGTGTAAAGTAGTAGAGTAGTAGAGTGTAGAGTAGTAGAGTGTAGAGTGTAGAGTGTAGAGTAGTAGAGTGTAGAGTGTAGAGTGTAGAGTAGTAGAGTGTAGAGTGTAGAGTGTAGAGTAGTAGAGTGTAGAGTAGTAGAGTGTAGAGTAGTAGAGTGTAGAGTAGTAGAGTGTAAAGTAGTAGAGTAGTAGAGTGTAGAGTAGTAGAGTAGTAGAGTAGTAGAGTAGTAGAGTGTAGAGTAGTAGAGTTGTAGAGTGGTAGAGTGGTAGAGTAGTAGAATGTAAAGTAGTATAGTGTAAAGTAGTATAGTGTAAAGTAGTAGAGTGTAGAGTGGTAGAGTGGCAAAGTGGCAGAGTAGTAGAGTGTAGGGTGTAGAGTAGTAGAGTAGTAGAGTGTAGGGTGTAGAGTAGTAGAGTGTAGAGTAGTAGAGTAGTAGAGTTGTAGAGTGGTAGAATAGTAGAGCGGTAGCATGTAGAGTAGTAGAGTAGTTGAGTAGTAGAGTGTAGAGTAGGAGAGTGTAGAATAGGAGAGTGGTAGTGTGGTAGAGTGGTAGAGTAGTAGAGTAGTAGAGTGTAGAGTGGTAGAGTGGTAGATTGGTAGAGTGGTAGAGTGGTAGAGTGTAGAGTAGTAGAGTGGTAGTGTGGTAGAGTGGTAGAGTAGTAGAATGGTAGTGTGGTAGATTGGTAGAGTGGTAGATTGGTAGAGCGGTAGAGTGTAAAATAGTATAGTGTAAAGTTGTAGAGTGGTAGAGTGTAGAGTCGAAGAGTGGTAGAGTGTAGAGTTGTAGAGTGGTAGAGTGGTAGAGTAGTAGAGTAGTAGAGTGTAGAGTGGTAGAGTGTAGAGTGGTAGAGTGGTAGAGTGGTAGAGTGTAGAGCGGTAGAGTGTAGAGTTGTAGAGTGTAGAGTTGTAGAGTGGTAGAGTGGCAAAGTGGCAGAGTAGTAGAGTGTAGGGTGTAGAGTAGTAGAGTAGTAGAGTGTAGGGTGTAGAGTAGTAGAGTAGTAGAGTGTAGAGTAGTAGAGTTGTAGAGTGGTAGAATAGTAGAGCGGTAGCATGTAGAGTAGTAGAGTAGTTGAGTAGTAGAGTGTAGAGTAGAGAGTAGAATATAAGTGTAGAGTAGGTAGTGTAGAAGAGGTAGAGTGGTAGAGTAGTAGAGTAGTAGAGTGTAGAGTGGTAGAGTGGTAGATTGGTAGAGTGGTAGAGTGGTAGAGTGTAGAGTAGTAGAGTGGTAGTGTGGTAGAGTGGTAGAGTGTAGAGTGGTAGAGTGGTAGATTGGTAGAGTGGTAGAGTGGTAGAGCGGTAGAGTGTAAGTAGTATAGTGTAAAGAGTGTGGTAGAGTGTAGAGTCGAAGAGTGGTAGAGTGTAGAGTAGTAGAGTGGTAGAGTGGTAGAGTGGTAGAGTGTAGTAGAGTGTAGAGTGGTAGAGTGTAGAGTGGTAGAGTGGTAGAAGAGTGTAGAGCGGTAGATGTAGAGTTGTAGAGTTGAGAGTGGTAGAGTAGTAGAGTGTAGAGTGGTAGAGTGTAGAGTGGTAGAGTGGTAGAGTGTAGAGCGGTAGAGTGGTAGAGTGGTAGAGTGTAAGTAGTAGAGTGTAGAGTAGTAGTAGAGTGTAGAGTGTAGAGTGTAGAGTGGTAGAGTGGTAGAGTGTAGAGTGTAGAGTGGTAGAGTGGTAGAGTGCAGAGCTGTAGAGTGTAGAGTGGTAGAGTGTAGAGTGGTGTAGAGTGGTAGAGTGTAGAGCGGTAGAGTGCGGTAGAGAGTGGTAGAGTGTAGAGTGGTAGAGTGTAGAGTGGTAGAGTGTAGAGTGGTAGAGTGGTAGAGTGGTAGAGTGGTAGAGTGGTAGAGTGTAGAGTGGTAGAGTGGTAGAGTGTAGAGGTGTAGAGTGTAGAGTGGTAGAGTGTAGAGTGGTAGAGTGTAGAGTTGTAGAAGTTGTAGAGTGTAGAGTTGTAGAGTGGTAGAGTGGTAGAGTGTAGAGTAGAGTGTAGAGTTGTAGAGTTGTAGAGTAGTAGAGTGTAGAGTGGTAGAGTGTAGAGTGGTAGTAGTAGAGTGTAGAGTGGTAGAGTGTAGAGAGTGGTAGAGTGTAGAGTGTAGAGTGTAGAGTGTAGAGTGCAGAGTAGTAGAGTGTGTGGTAGAGTGTAGAGTGGTAGAGTGTAGAGTGTAGAGTGTAGAGTAGTAGAGTGGTAGAGTGTAGAGTGTAGAGTAGTAGAGTGTAGAGTGGTAGAGTAGTAGAGTGTAGAGTGGTAGAGTGTAGAGTGGTAGAGTGTAGAGTGGTAGAGTAGTAGATGGTAGAGTGTAGAGTGTAGAGTGTAGAGTGTAGAAGTAGAGTAGTAGAGTGTAGAGTGGTAGAGTGGTAGAGTGGTAGAGTGTAGAGTAGTAGAGTGTAGAGTGGTAGAGTGTAGAAGTGTAGAGTGTGTAGTAGAGTGTAGAGTGGTAGAGTGTAAGAGTGTAGAGTAGTAGAGTGTAGAGTGGTAGAGTGTAGAGTAGTAGTAAGTAGTAGAGTGTAGAGTGTAGAGTGGTAGAGTAGTAGAGTGTAGAGTAGTAGAGTGTAGAGTAGTAGAGTGTAGAGTGTAGAGTGTAGAGTAGTAGAGCGGTAGAGTGTAGAGTTGTAGAGTGTAGAGTGGTAGAGTGTAGAGTGGTAGAGTGTAGAGTGGTAGAGTGGTAGAGTGGTAGAGTGGTAGAGTAGTGGTAGAGTGGTAGAGTGTGGTAGAGTGGTAGAGTGTAGAGTCGAAGAGTGGTAGAGTGTAGAGTTGTAGAGTGGTAGAGTGTAGAGTGTGTAGAGTGGTAGAGTGTAGAGTGGTAGAGTGTAGAGTGGTAGAGTGTAGAGTGGTAGAGTGTAGAGTGGTAGAGTGGTAGAGTGGTAGAGTGGTAGAGTGGTAGAGTGTAGAGTTGTAGAGTGTAGAGTAGTAGAGTGTGTAAGTGTAGAGTTTGAAGTGGTAGAGTGTAGAGTGTAGAGTAGGTAGAGTGTAGAGTGGTCTCTTGTAGTAAAGTGGTAGAGTGGTAGAGTGTGGTAGAGTGGTAGAGTGGTAGAGTGTAGAGTGGTAGAGTGTAGAGTAGAGTAGTAGAGTGGTAGAGTGTAGAGTGGTAGAGTGGTAGTAGAGTGGTAGAGTGTAGAGTGTAGAGTGTAGAGTGTAGTGTAGAGTGTAGAGTGTAGAGTGGTAGAGTGTAGAGTGGTAGAGTGGTAGAGTGTAGAGTGGTAGAGTGTAGAGTTGTAGAGTAGTAGAGTGTAGAGTGTAGAGTATGGTAGAGTGTAGAGTGGTAGAGTGTAGAGTTGTAGAAGTGGTAGTGGAGTGTAGAGTGTAGAGTGTAGAGTAGTAGAGTGGAGTAGTAGAGTGTAGAGATGGTATGTAGAGTGTAGAGTGGTAGAGTGGTAGAGTGTCAGCGGTAGAGTGTAGAGTGGTAGAGTGTAGAGTGGTAGAGTGTAGAGTGTAGAGTGTAGAGTGGTAGAGTGTAGAGTGGTAGAGTGTAGAGTGGTAGAGTGTAGAGTGGTAGAGTGTAGAGTGGTAGAGTGTAGAGTGGTAGAGTGTAGAGTGTAGAGTGTAGTAGAGTAGTAGAGTGTAGAGTGGTAGAGTGTAGAGTGGTAGAGTGTAGAGTGGTAGAGTGTAGAGCGGTAGAGTGTGTAGAGTAGTAGAGTGTAGAGTGGTAGAGTGTAGAGTGTAGAGTGTAGAGTGTAGAGTGTAGAGTGGTAGAGTGTAGTAGAGTGGTAGAGTGTAGAGTGGTAGAGTGTAGAGTAGTATAGTGTAAAGTAGTAGAGTGTAGAGTGGTAGAGTGTAGAGTAGTATAGTGTAAAGTAGTAGAGTGGTAGAGTAGTAGAGTGTAGAGTGTAGAGCGGTAGAGTGTAGAGCTGTAGAGTGTAGAGTGGTAGAGTGTAGAGTGGTAGAGTGTAGAGTGGTAGAGTGTAGAGTGGTAGAGTGTAGAGTGTAGAGTGGTAGAGTGTAGAGTGGTAGAGTGTAGAGTGGTAGAGTGTAGAGTAGTATAGTGTAAAGTAGTAGAGTGTAGAGTGTAGAGTAGTAGAGTGTAGAGTAGTAGAGTGTAAAGTAGTATAGTGTAAAGTAGTAGAGTGGTAGAGTGTAGAGTAGTAGAGTGTAAAGTAGTATAGTGTAAAGTAGTAGAGTGTAGAGTGGTAGAGTGTAGAGTAGTAGAGTGTAAAGTAGTATAGTGTAAAGTAGTAGAGTGTAGAGTAGTAGAGTGTAAAGTGGTAGAGTGTAGAGTAGCAAAGTGTAGACAGTAGAGTGTAGAAGTAGTAGAGTAGTAAAGTGTAGAGTTGTAGAGTGGTAGAGTGTAGTGGTAGTAGAGTGTAGAAGTAGTAGAGCGGTAGCAGTGTAGAGTAGTAGAGTAGTAAAGTAGTAGAGTGTAAAGTAGTAGAGTGTAGAATGGTAGAGCGGTAGAGTGGTAGAGTGTAGAAGTGGTAGAGTGTAGTGTAGAGTGTAGAGTGGTAGAGTAGTAGAGTAGTATAGTGTAAAGTAGTAGAGTGTAGAGTAGTAGAGTGGTAGAGTGGTAGAGTGTAGAGTGTAGAGTGTAGTAGTAGAGTGTAAGTAGTGAGTGTAAAGTAGTAGAGTGTAGAGTAGTAGAGTGTAGAGTGGTAGAGTGGTAGAGTGGTAGAGTGTAGAGTAGTAGAGTGTAAAGTAGTAGAGTGTAAAGTAGTAGAGTGTAGAGTGGTAGAGTGTAGAGCGGTAGAGTGTAGAGCAGTAGAGTGTAAAGTAGTATAGTGTAAAGTAGTAGAGTGTAGAGTGGTAGAGTG
This sequence comes from Oncorhynchus keta, assembly GCF_023373465.1. Taxonomy (NCBI): domain Eukaryota; kingdom Metazoa; phylum Chordata; class Actinopteri; order Salmoniformes; family Salmonidae; genus Oncorhynchus; species Oncorhynchus keta. The sequence continues at coordinate 58,704,583 of NC_068441.1, forward strand.
GTAGAGTGTAGAGTAGTAGAGTGTAGAGTGTAGAGTGTAAAAGTAGTAGAGTGTAGTGTGGTAAGTAGTAGAGTGTAGAGTGTAGAGTGGTAGAGTGGTAGAGTGTAGAGTGTAGAGTGTAGAGTGGTAGAGTGTAGAGTAGTAGAGTAGTAGAGTGTAGAGTGTAAAGTAGTAGAGTGTAGAGTAGTAGAGTGTAGAGTGGTAGAGTGTAGAGTGTAAAGTAGTAGAGTGTAAAAAGTAGTAGAGTGTAGAGTAGTAGAGTGGTAGAGTGGTAGTAGAGTGGTAGAGTGGTAGAGTGTAGAGTAGTAGAGTGTAGAGTAGTAGAGTGAAGGTAGTAGTGGTAGAGTAGTAAAGTAGTAGAGTGGCAGAGTAGTAGAGTGTAGAGTAGTAGAGTGTAGAAGTAGTAGAGCGGTAGAGTAGTAGAGTGTAGAGTAGTAGTTCAAAGTGTAGAGTGGTAGAGTAGTAGCTTTGTAGAAGTAGTAGAGCGGTAGAGTGGTAGAGTTGTAGAGTAGTAGAGTGTAAAGTTGTAGAGTGTAAAGTAGTAGAGTGTAGAGTTGTAGAGTGGTAGAGTTGTAGAGTGTAAAGTGTAGAGTGTAAAGTAGTAGAGTGTAGAGTAGTAGAGTAGTAGAGTGGTAGAGTTGTAGAGTGTAAAGTAGTAGAGTGTAAAGTAGTAGAGTGTAAGTAGTAGAGTGTAGAGTGGTAGAGTGGTAAAGTGGTAGAGTGTAGAGTTGTAGAGTGGTAGAGTGTAAAGTAGTAGAGTGGTAGAGTGGTAGAGTAGTAGAGTGTAAAGTAGTAGAGTGGTAGAGTAGTAGAGTGTAAAGTAGTAGAGTGTAAAGTAGTATAGTGTAAAGTAGTAGAGTGTAGAGTAGTAGAGTGTAGAGTAGTAGAGTGTAGAGTGGTAGAGTGGTAGAGTGTAGAGTGTAAAGTAGTAGAGTGTAAAGTAGTAGAGTGTAGAGTAGTAGAGTGTAGAGTAGTAGAGTGTAGAGTGGTAGAGTAGTGTGGCAAGAGTGTAAAGTAGTAGAGTGTAAGTAGTATAGTGTAAAGTAGTAGAGTGTAGAGTAGTAGAGTGTAGAGCGGTAGAGTGTAGCGTTGTAGAATAGTAGAGTGTAGTAGTAGTGGTAGAGTGTAGTGTAAGTAGTAGAGTGGTAGAGTGGTAGAGTAGAGTAGGTAGAGTGTAAGTAGTAGTGTAAAGTAGTATAGTGTAGAGTGGTAGAGTGTAGAGTAGTAGAGCGGTAGAGTGTAGAGTGGTAGAGTAGTAGAGTGGTAGAGGTAGAGTGTAGAGTGGTGTAAGTAGTAGAGCGGTAGAGTAGTAGAGTGGTAGAGTAGTAGAGTGGTAGTAGTAGAGTGTAGAGTAGTAGCGTTGTAGAGTAGTAGAGTGGTAGAGTTGTAGAGTGTAGAGTAGAGTGTAAAGTAGTAGAGTGTAAAAGTAGTAGAGTGTAAAGTAGTGGAGTGTAAAGTAGTGGAGTGTAGAGTTGTAGAGTGTAGAGTAGTAGAGTTGTAGAGCGGTAGAGTGGTAGAGTGTAGAGTGTAGAGTGTAGAGTAGTAGAGTGTAGAGTGTAGAGTGTAGAGTGGTAGAGTGTAGAGTGTAGAGTGTAGAAGTGTAGAGTAGTAGAGTGTAAAGTAGTAGAGTGTAGAGTGTAGAGTGTAGAGTAGTAGAGTGCAGAGTAGTAGAGTGTAGAGTGTAGAGTAGTAGAGTGTAGTGAGTGTAAAGTAGTAGAGTGTAGAGTGGTAGCGAGTAGTAGAGTAGTAGAGTGGTAGAGTAGTAGTGTAGTAGAGTGGTAGTATAGTGTAAAGTAGTAGAGTGTAGAGTGTAGAGCACATTGTAGAGTAGTAGAGTGGTAGAGTAGTGTAGAGTGGTAGAGTGGTAGAGTGGTAGAGTGGTAAAGTAGTAGAGTGTTGAGTGTAAAGTAGTAGAATAGTGGAGTGGGAGAGTGGTAGAGTGGTAGAGTTGTAGAGTGGTAGAGTTGTAGAGTGGTAGAGTGGTAGAGTGTAGAGCGATAGAGTGTAGAGTTGTAGAGTGTAGAGTGGTAGAGTGGTAGAGTGGTAGAGTGTAGAGTTGTAGAGAGGTAGAGTGTAGAGTTGTAGAGAGGTAGAGTGTAGAGTTGTAGAGTGTAGAGTGGTAGAGTGGTAGAGTGTAGAGCGGTAGAGTGGTAGAGTGTAGAGTTGTAGAGTGTAGAGTTGTAGAGTGGTAGAGCGGTAGAGCGGTAGAGTGTAGAGTGGTAGAGTGTAGAAAGTAGAGTGTAGAGGTAGAGTGTAGAGTAGTAGTAGTGTAGAGTTAGTAGAGTGTAGAGTGTAGAGTAGAGTGTAGAGTAGTAGAGTGTAGAGTTGTAGAGTGGTAGAGTGTAGAGTAGTAGAGTGTAGAGTAGTAGAGTGTAGTAGTTGTAGAAGTAGAGTGTAGAGTGTAGAGTGTAGAGTGGTAGAGTGTGTAGAGTGGTAGAGTGTAGAGTAGAGTGTAGAGTGTAGAGTGGTAGAGTAGTAGAGTGTAGAGTGGTAGAGTGTAGAGTGTAGAGTAGTAGAGTGTAGAGTGTAAAAGTAGAGTGTAGAGTGGTAGAGTGTAGTAGTGGTAGAGTGTAGAGTAGTAGTAGAGTGTAGAGTGGTAGAGTGTAGAGTAGTAGAGTGTAGAGTGGTAGAGTGTAAGTAGTAGAGTGTAGAGTGGTAGAGTGTAGAGTGGTAGAGTGTAGAGTGGTAGAGTGTAGAGTGGTAGAGTGTAGAGTAGTAGAGTGTAAAGTGGTAGAGTGTAGAGTGGTAGAGTGTAGAGTGGTAGAGTGTAGAGTGGTAGAGTGTAGAGTGGTAGAGTGTAGAGTAGTATAGTGTAAAGTAGTAGAGTGTAGAGTGGTAGAGTGTAGAGTGGTAGAGTGTAGAGTGGTAGAGTGTAGAGTAGTAGAGTGTAAAGTAGTATAGTGTAAAGTAGTAGAGTGGTAGAGTGTAGAGTAGTAGAGTGTAAAGTAGTATAGTGTAAAGTAGTAGAGTGTAGAGTGGTAGAGTGTAGAGTAGTAGAGTGTAAAGTAGTATAGTGTAAAGTAGTAGAGTGTAGAGTAGTAGAGTGTAGAGTGGTAGAGTGTAGAGCGGTAGAGTGTAGAGTAGTAGAGTGTAAAGTAGTATAGTGTAAAGTAGTAGAGTGTAGAGTGGTAGAGTGTAGAGTGGTAGAGTGTAGAGCGGTAGAGTGTAGAGTAGTAGAGTGTAAAGTAGTATAGTGTAAAGTAGTAGAGTGTAGAGTGGTAGAGCGGTAGAGTGTAGAGTAGTAGAGTGTAGAGTAGTAGAGTGTAAAGTAGTATAGTGTAAAGTAGTAGAGTGTAGAGTGTAGAGTGGTAGAGTGGTAGAGCGGTAGAGTGTAGAGTCGTAGAGTGGTAGCGTAGTAGAGTGTAAAGTAGTATAGTGTAAAGTAGTAGAGTTTGTTTGTTTAGTTTGTTTAGTTTATTTTATTTTTACAGGGACAGTGCACATTAATCAACGTTTCAGTAAAAGTGCCGGTTTTAGCCAGCCGGCTAATTTTCAACCGCAGTCCCTGGGCAGGTTATTAAAAACAATTACAATATAGACAATAGCACCATAGACACAGCAACATAGCAACATAGGACAAGCAAGACATAGCATACAGACAGAGCAACATAGAACAAAAAGCAGCAAGACAAAATTCATAAAAGCAACAAAGTGTTTCCACACCTCACAAGCTACAGACAACATGGAAAGCGGCAACACACAGCTAGGGACCATGTTCACAAATCTGATTGACCTTTTGCCATGTCTTCAAGCATTTTGTGAAAGTGTGATATGTGGTGCAGTTATGTGTGTCTGATGGCAGTGTATTCCAGACATGGGAAGCTCTCACAGAGAATGCAGATTTACTAAAGATGCTTTTCCTTAAGGGAACTAACTATACAGTCACTTCTCAAGGAAGACCTTGTGGATCTGCTGCCATATGTCTGGGTTTTCTGTTTAACAAAAATATTGAGTGGAGGGGGAGCCAGGCCATTAAGGATATTGAATACAAGACATGCGTCGGTGTATTGCACAAGATTTTCCCAACTCAAGAGCTCATGTTTTCTAAGGATGTGACAATGATGATGGCTATTATATTATTATATTATTATATATTATATTATATATAGAGTGGTAGAGTGGTTGAGTTGTAGAGTGTAGAGTGTAGAGTAGTAGAGTGTGGTAGAGTGGTAGAGTGTAAAGTAGTAGAGTGGCAGAGTAGTAGAGTAGTAGAGTAGTAGAGCGGTAGAGTAGTAGAGCGGTAGAGTAGTAGAGTGTAGAGTAGTAGCGTGTAGAGTGGTAGAGTAGTAGCTTTGTAGAATAGTAGAGCGGTAGAGTGGTAGAGTTGTAGAGTAGTAGAGTGTAAAGTAGTAGAGTGTAAAGTAGTAGAGTGTAGAGTTGTAGAGTGGTAGAGTTGTAGAGTGTAAAGTAGTAGAGTGTAAAGTAGTAGAGTGTAGAGTAGTAGAGTGGTAGAGTGGTAGAGTTGTAGAGTGTAAAGTAGTAGAGTGTAAAGTAGTAGAGTGTAAAGTAGTAGAGTGTAGAGTGGTAGAGTGGCAAAGTGGCAGAGTAGTAGAGTGGTAGAGTAGTAGAGTGTAAAGTAGTAGAGTGGTAGAGTGGTAGAGTAGTAGAGTGTAAAGTAGTAGAGTGGTAGAGTAGTAGAGTGTAAAGTAGTAGAGTGTAAAGTAGTATAGTGTAAAGTAGTAGAGTGTAGAGTAGTAGAGTGTAGAGTAGTAGAGTAGTAGAGTGGTAGAGTGGTAGAGTTGTAGAGTGTAAAGTAGTAGAGTGTAAAGTAGTATAGTGTAAAGTAGTAGAGTGTAGAGTAGTAGAGTGGTAGAGTGGTAGAGTTGTAGAGTGTAAAGTAGTAGAGTGTAAAGTAGTATAGTGTAAAGTAGTAGAGTGTAGAGTAGTAGAGGTGTAGAGCGGTAGAGTGATAGCGTTGTAGAATAGTAGTAAGTGGTAGAGTGTAAAGTAGTAGAGTGGTAGAGTGGTAGAGTAGTAGAGTGTAAAGTAGTATAGTGTAAAGTAGTATAGTGTAAAGTAGTAGAGTGTAGAGTGGTAGAGCGGTAGAGTGTAGAGCGGTAGAGTAGTAGAGCGGTAGAGGTGTAGAGTAGTAGAGCGGTAGAGTAGTAGAGCGGTAGAGTAGTAGAGCGGTAGAGTAGTAGAGTGTAGAGTAGTAGAGTGTAGAGTAGTAGCGTTGTAGAGCGGTAGAGTGGTAGAGTTGTAGAGTAGTAGAGTGTAAAGTAGTAGAGTGTAAAGTAGTAGAGTGTAAAGTAGTGGAGTGTAAAGTAGTGGAGTGTAGAGTTGTAGAGTGTAGAGTAGTAGCGTTGTAGAGCGGTAGAGTGGTAGAGTTGTAGAGTAGTAGAGTGTAAAGTAGTAGAGTGTAGAGTTGTAGAGTGGTAGAGTTGTAGAGTGTAGTAGAGTGTAAAGTAGTAGAGTGTAAAGTAGTAGAGTGTAAAGTAGTAGAGTGTAGAGTAGTAGAGTGTAGAGTAGTAGAGTGTTTAGTGTAAAGTAGTAGAGTGTTGAGTGTAAAGTAGTAGAGTGGTAGAGTGGTAGAGTAGTAGAGTAGTAGAGTGGTAGAGTGGTAGTGTAGTAGAGTGGTAGAGTAGTAGAGTGGTAGAGTAGTAGAGTGGTAGAGTAGTAGTGTGGTAGAGTGGTAGAGTGGTAGAGTGGTAAAGTAGTAGAGTGTTGAGTGTAAAGTAGTAGAATAGTGGAGTGGGAGAGTGGTAGAGTGGTAGAGTGGTAGAGTGGTAGAGTTGTAGAGTGGTAGAGTGGTAGAGTTGTAGAGTGGTAGAGTGGTAGAGTTGTAGAGTGGTAGAGTGGTAGAGTTGTAGAGTAGTAGAGTGGCTCGCTTGCCTCGCTTCGAGGCAACAAACTCTACTGTATAGAGCCTCTCTACTTTATAGAGCCTCTCTACTGTATAGAGCCTCTCTACTGTATGTAGCCTCTCTACTGTATATAGCCTCTCTACTGTATATAGCCTCTCTACTGTATAGAGCCTCTCTACTGTATAGAGCCTCTCTACTGTATAGAGCCTCTCTACTGTATATAGCCTCTCTACTGTATATAGCCTCTCTACTGTATATAGCCTCTACTGTATATAGCCTCTCTACTGTATATAGCCTCTCTACTGTATATGGCCTCTCTACTGTATATAGCCTCACTACTGTATATAGCCTCTCTACTGTATATAGCCTCTCTACTGTATGTAGCCTCTCTACTGTATATAGCATCTCTACTGTATATAGCCTCTCTACTGTATATAGCCTCTCTACTGTATATAGCCTCTCTACTGTATATAACCTCTCTACTGTATATAGCCTCTCTACTGTATATAGCCTGTCTTTTTACTGTTGTTTTGTTTCTTTACTTACCTTTTGGTCACCTAATACCTTTTTTGCACTTTTTTGCACTATTGGTTAGCAGTATAGTGGTACAGTGGTATAGTACTAGAGTGTAGAGTGGTATAGTAGCATAGCAATATAGTAGTACAGTAGTATAGCAGTATAGCACTAGAGGGCAGAGTAGTTTAGTATCATAGTACTGGAGTGTAGAGTAGTATAGTATCATAGTACTGGAGTGTTGAGTAGTATAGTAGTATAGTACTGGTGTGTAGAGTAGTATAATATCATAGTACTGGAGTGTAGAGTAGTACAGTACTGGAGTGTAGAGCAGTATAGTAGTATAGTACTGGAGTGTAGCGTAGTATAGTATCATCGTACTGGAGTGTAGAGTAGTATAGTACTGGAGTGTAGAGTAGTATAGTAGTATAGTACTGTAGTGTAGAGTAGTATTGTATCATAGTACTGTAGTGTAGAGTAGTATAGTTGTATAGTACTGGAGTGTAGAGTAGTATAGTATCATAGTACTGGAGTGTAGAGTAGTATAGTACTGTAGTGTAGAGTAGTATAGTTGTATAGTACTGTAGTGTAGAGTAGTATTGTATCATAGTACTGTAGTGTAGAGTAGTATAGTAGTATAGTACTGTAGTGTAGAGTAGTATTGTATCATAGTAATGGAGTGTAGAGTAGTATAGTATCATAGTACTGTAGTGTAGAGTAGTATTGTATCATAGTACTGGAGTGTAGAGTAGTATAGTAGTATAGTACTGGAGTGTGGAGTAGTATAGTATCATAGTACTGGAGTGTAGAGTAGTATAGTGGTATAGTACTGGAGTGTAGAGTAGTATAGTAGTATAGTACTGTAGTGTAGAGTAGTATAGTATCATAGTACTGGAGGGTAGAGTAGTATAGTGGTATAGTACTGGATTGTAGAGTAGTATAGTAGTATAGTACTGTAGTGTAGAGTCCTATAGTAGTATAGTACTGGAGTGTAGAGCAGTATTGTATCATAGTACTGGAGTGTAGAGCAGTATAGTTGTATAGTACTGTAGTGTAGAGTAGTATAGTATCATAGTACTGGAGTGTAGCGTAGTATAGTACTGGAGTGTAGAGTAGTATAGTTGTATAGTACTGTAGTGTAGAGTAGTATTGTATCATAGTACTGGAGTGTAGAGTAGGATAGTATCATAGTACTGTAGTGTAGAGTAGTATAGTATCATAGTACTGGAGTGTAGAGTAGTATAGTATCATAGTACTGGAGTGTAGAGTAGTATAGTACTGGAGTGTAGAGTAGTATAGTATTATAGCACTGGGGTGTAGAGTACTATAGTATCATATAGTAGTACAGTAGTATAGCACTAGAGGGCGGAGTAGTACTGTATCATAGTACTGGAGTGTAGAGTAGTATAGCAGTATAGTACTGGAGTGTGGAGTAATTCAATAACATAGCAGTATAGAGCTAGAGGGCGGAGTAGTATAGTAGTATAGTACTGGAGTGTAAAGTAATACAATAACATAGTGGTATAGCAGTATAGAACTAGAGGGCGGAGTAGTATAGTAGTATAGTACTCGAGTGTAGAGTAATACAATAACATAGTAGTATAGCAGTATAGAACTAGAGGGCGGAGTAGTATAGTAGTATAGTAGTATAGTACTCGAGTGTAAAGTAATACAATAACATAGTAGTTGAGTGTAGAGTGGTATAGAAGTATAGTACTGGAGTGTAGAGTAGTATAGCAGTATAGCATTTGAGTGTAGAGTAGTATAGTAGTATTGTACTGGAGTGTAGTGGTATAGCAGTATAGAACTTGCGTGTAGAATAGTATAGAAGTATAGTTGAATAGTAGTAAGGTGTACGAGTGTAGAGTAGTTTTGTGGTATTGCGGTACAGTAGTATGGTGTTATAGTAGTATCGTAGTATAGTAGTAGATTTGTACAGCGGTATAGTAGTATAATGGTATAGTAATATACTAATATGGTGGTATAGCAGTATAGTTGTATAGTGGTAGAGCAGTATAGCTGTAAATTGTGTATAGCAGCTTAGTAGTATGGTAGTATAGTATAGTACCATAGTGTATAGTAATATAGCAGAATAGTGGTACAGTACTATTGTAGTATAGTGGTATATTACTAGAGTTTGTAGTTGTAGAGCAGTATAGCTGTATATTGTGTATAGCAGGTTAGCAGTATAGTTGTATAGTTGTAGAGCAGTATAGCTGTATATTGTGTATAGCAGGTTAGCAGTATAGTTGTATAGTAGTAGAGCAGTATAGCTGTATATTGTGTATAGCAGGTTAGCAGTATAGTTGTATAGTAGTAGAGCAGTATAGCTGTATATTGTGTATAGCAGGTTAGCAGTATAGTTGTATAGTAGTAGAGCAGTATAGCTGTATATTGTGTATAGCAGGTTAGCAGTATAGTTGTGTAGTTGTGTTGTAGAATAGTGGTACGGTAGTATTACATTTACATTTTACATTTAAGTCATTTAGCAGACGCTCTTATCCAGAGCGACTTACAAATTGGTGCATTCACCTTATGACATCCAGTGGAACAGTCACTTTACATTAGTGCATCTAAATCTTAAAAGGGGGGTGAGAAGGATTACTTATCCTATCCTAGGTATTCCTTAAAGAGGTGGGGTTTCAGGTGTCTCCGGAAGGTGGTGATTGACTCCGCTGTCCTGGCGTCGTGAGGGAGTTTGTTCCACCATTGGGGGGCCAGAGCAGCGAACAGTTTTGACTGGGCTGAGCGGGAACTGTACTTCCTCAGTGGTAGGGAGGCGAGCAGGCCAGAGGTGGATGAACGCAGTGCCCTTGTTTGGGTGTAGGGCCTGATCGGCACCTCAGAGGTACTGAGGTGCCGTTCCCCTCACAGCTCCCTCACAGCTCCGTAGGCAAGCACCATGGTCTTGTAGCGGATGCGAGCTTCAACTGGAAGCCAGTGGAGAGAGCGGAGGAGCGGGGTGACGTGAGAGAACTTGGGAAGGTTGAACACCAGACGGGCTGCGGCATTCTGGATGAGTTGTAGGGGTTTAATGGCACAGGCAGGGAGCCCAGCCAACAGCGAGTTGCAGTAGTCCAGACGGGAGATGACAAGTGCCTGGATTAGGACCTGCGCCACTTCCTGTGTGAGGCAGGGTCGTACTCTGCGGATGTTGTAGAGCATGAACCTACAGGAACGGGCCACCGCCTTGATGTTAGTTGAGAACGACAGGGTGTTGTCCAGGATCACGCCAAGGTTCTTAGCGCTCTGGGAGGAGGACACAGTGGAGTTGTCAACCGTGATGGCGAGATCATGGAACGGGCAGTCCTTCCCCGGGAGGAAGAGCAGCTCCGTCTTGCCGAGGTTCAGCTTGAGGTGGTGATCCGTCATCCACACTGATATGTCTGCCAGACATGCAGAGATGCGATTCGCCACCTGGTCATCAGAATGGGGAAAGGAGAATATTAATTGTGTGTCGTCTGCATAGCAATGATAGGAGAGACCATGTGGTTCACAGTATCGAAGGCAGCCGATAGGTCTAGAAGGATGAGAGCAGAGGAGAGAGAGTTAGCTTTAGCAGTGCAGAGCGCCTCCGTGATGCAGAGAAGAGCAGTCTCAGTTGAATGACTAGTCTTGAAACCTGACTGATTTGGATCAAGAAGGTCATTCTGAGAGAGATAGCGGTAGAGCTGGCCAAGGACGGCACGTTCAAGAGTTTTGGAGAGAAAAGAAAGAAGGGATACTGGTCTGTAGTTGTTGACATCGGAGGGATCGAGTGTAGGTTTTTTCAGAAGGGGTGCAACTCTCGCTCTCTTGAAGATGGAAGGGACGTAACCAGCGGTCAGGGATGAGTTGATGAGCGAGGTGAGGTAGGGAGAAGGTCTCCGGAAATGGTCTGGAGAAGAGAGGAGGGGATAGGGTCAAGCGGGCAGGTTGTTGGGCGGCCGGCCGTCACAAGACGCAAGATTTCATCTGGAGAGAGAGGGGAGAAAGAGGTCAGAGCACAGGGTAGGGCAGTGTGAGCAGAACCAGCGGTGTCGTTTGACTTAGCAAACGTCATCTGCAGAGAGGGAGGAGGGGGGGGGGGATTCAGGAGGGAGGAGAAGGTGGCAAAGAGCTTCCTAGGGTTAGAGGCAGAAGCTTGGAATTTAGAGTGGTAGAAAGTGGCTTTAGCAGCAGAGACAGAAGAGGAAAATGTAGAGAGGAGGGAGCGAAAGGATGCCAGGTCCGCAGGGAGGCGAGTTTTCCTCCATTTCCGCTCGGCTGCCCGGAGCCCTGTTCTGTGAGCTCGCAATGAGTAGTATAGCACTAGAGTGTAGAGTAGTATAGTAGCATAGTACCAGGGTGTGGAGGAGTATATTGAAATAGTGGTATAGTAGTATAGTAATTTAGAAGTATGGTGTTATTGTAGTATGCAGTATAGTGGCATAGTAATATAGTACTAGAATGTATAGTAGTATAGAGGCATAGTAGTATAGTGGTATATTACTAGAGAGCAGGGTAGTATCGAAGTATAGTAGTGTAGTACCAGGGTAGTATAGTGGTATATTACTAGAGAGCAGCGTAGTACAGTCGTATCGAAGTATAGTAGTGTAGTACCAGGGTAGTATAGCAGTATAGTGGCATATTACTAGAAAGCAGGGTAGTACAGCAGTATCGAACTATAGTAGTGGAGTACCAGGGTAGTATAGCAGTATAGTAGTATAGTGGTATATTACTAGAGAGCAGGGTAGTACAGTAGTATTGAAGTATAGTAGTGTAGTACCAGGGTAGTATAGCAGTATAGCGGTATGGTAGTATATTAGTATTGTAGCATAGTGGTATAGTAGTATGGTACAGTAGCATATTAGTATAGCAGTATAGTAGTATAGTAGCAATGTACTAGACTGTATAGCGGTATAGCGGTGCAGTAGTGTATTGGTATAGTAGTATAGCAAGTATAGTGTATTGGTATAGTAGTATAGTGGCCACATTTTGACCAGGAACGATAGGGCCCTACACTATATAGGGAATGGGGAGCCACATTTTGACCAGGAACGATAGGGCCCTACACTATATAGGGAATGGGGAGCCACATTTTGACCAGGAACGATAGGGCTCTACACTATATAGGGAATGGGGAGCCACATTTTGACCAGGGACGATAGGGCCCTACACTATATAGGGAATGGGGAGCCACATTTTGACCAGGAACGATAGGGCTCTACACTATATAGGGAATGGGGAGCCACATTTTGACCAGGAACGATAGGGCCCTACACTATATAGGGAATGGGGAGCCACATTTTGACCAGGAACGATAGGGCCCTACACTATATAGGGAATGGGGAGCCACATTTTGACCAGGGACGATAGGGCCCTACACTATATAGGGAATGGGGAGCCACATTTTGACCAGGAACGATAGGGCCCTACACTATATAGGGAATGGGGAGCCACATTTTGACCAGGGACGATAGGGCCCTACACTATATAGGGAATGGGGAGCCACATTTTGACCAGGGACGATAGGGCCCTACACTATATAGGGAATGGGGAGCCACATTTTGACCAGGGACGATAGGGCCCTACACTATATAGGGAATGGGGAGCCACATTTTGACCAGGGACGATAGGGCCATTCACTATATAGGGAATGGGGAGCCACATTTTGACCAGGGACGATAGGGCCCTACACTATATAGGGAATGGGGAGCCACATTTTGACCAGGAACGATAGGGCCCTACACTATATAGGGAATGGGGAGCCACATTTTGACCAGGAACGATAGGGCCCTACACTATATAGGGAATGGGGAGCCACATTTTGACCAGGAACGATAGGGCCCTACACTATATAGGGAATGGGGAGCCACATTTTGACCAGGAACGATAGGGCCCTACACTATATAGGGAATGGGGAGCCACATTTTGACCAGGGACGATAGGGCCCTACACTATATAGGGAATGGGGAGCCACATTTTGACCAGGAACGATAGGGCCCTACACTATATAGGGAATGGGGAGCCACATTTTGACCAGGGACGATAGGGCCCTACACTATATAGGGAATGGGGAGGCACATTTTGACCAGGGACGATAGGGCCCTACACTATATAGGGAATGGGGAGCCACATTTTGACCAGGAACGATAGGGCCCTACACTATATAGGGAATGGGGAGCCACATTTTGACCAGGAACGATAGGGCCCTACACTATATAGGGAATGGGGAGCCACATTTTGACCAGGAACGATAGGGCCCTACACTATATAGGGAATGGGGAGCCACATTTTGACCAGGGACGATAGGGCCCTACACTATATAGGGAATGGGGAGCCACATTTTGACCAGGGACGATAGGGCCCTACACTATATAGGGAATGGGGAGCCACATTTTGACCAGGGACGATAGGGCCCTACACTATATAGGGAATGGGGAGCCACATTTTGACCAGGGGACGATAGGGCCATTCACTATATAGGGAATGGGGAGCCACATTTTGACCAGGGACGATAGGGCCCTACACTATATAGGGAATGGGGAGCCACATTTTGACCAGGAACGATAGGGCCCTACACTATATAGGGAATGGGGAGCCACATTTTGACCAGGAACGATAGGGCCCTACACTATATTTACATTTACATTTAAGTCATTTAGCAGACGCTCTTATCCAGAGCGACTTACAAATTGGTGCATACACCTTATGACAACCAGTGGAACAGCCACTTGCATCTAAATCTTGTTGGGGGGGGAAGGGGGGTGAGAAGGATTACTTACCATTACTTACCCTATCCTAGGTATTCCTTGAAGAGGTGGGGTTTCAGGTGTCTCCGGAAGGTGGTGATTGACTCCGCTGTCCTGGCGTCGTGAGGAGTTTGTTCCACCATTGGGGGCCAGAGCAGCGAACAGTTTTGACTGGGCTGAGCGGGAACTGTACTTCCTCAGTGGTAGGGAGGCGAGCAGGCCAGAGGTGGATGAACGCAGTGCCCTTGTTTGGGTGTAGGGCCTGATCAGAGCCTGGAGGTACTGAGGTGCCGTTCCCCTCACAGCTCCGTGGCGAGCACCATGGTCTTGTAGCGGATGCGAGCTTCAACTGGAAGCCAGTGGAGAGAGCGGAGGAGCGGGGTGACGTGAGAGAACTTGGGAAGGTTGAACACCAGACGGGCTGCGGCGTTCTGGATGAGTTGTAGGGTTTAATGGCACAGGCAGGAGCCCAGCCAACAGCGAGTTGCAGTAATCAAGACGGGAGATGACAAGTGCCTGGATTAGGACCTGCGCCGCTTCCTGTGTGAGGCAGGGTCGTACTCTGCGGATGTTGTAGAGCATGAACCTACAGGAACGGGACACCGCCTTGATGTTAGTTGAGAACGTCAGGGTGTTGTCCAGGATCACGCCAAGGTTCTTAGCGCTCTGGGAGGAGGACACAATGGAGTTGTCAACCGTGATGGCGAGATCATGGAACGGGCAGTCCTTCCCCGGGAGGAAGAGGAGCTCCGTCTTGCTGAGGTTCAGCTTGAGGTGGTGATCCGTCATCCACACTGATATGTCTGCCAGACATGCAGAGATGCGATTCGCCACCTGGTCATCAGAAGGGGGAAAGGAGAAGATTAATTGTGTGTCGTCTGCATAGCAATGATAGGAGAGACCATGTGAGGTTATGACAGAGCCAAGTGACTTGGTGTATAGCGAGAATAAGAGAGGGCCTAGAACAGAGCCCTGGGGGACACCAGTGGTGAAGCGCGTGGTGAGGAGACAGATTTCGCCACGCCACCTGGTAGGAGCGACCTGTCAGGTAGGACGCAATCAGCGTGGGCCGCGCCGGAGATGCCCAACTCGGAGAGGGTGGAGAGGAGGATCTGATGGTTCACAGTATCGAAGGCAGCCGATAGGTCTAGAAGGATGAGAGCAGAGGAGAGAGAGTTAGCTTTAGCAGTGCGGAGCGCCTCCGTGATACAGAGAAGAGCAGTCTCAGTTGAATGACTAGTCTTGAAACCTGACTGATTTGGATCAAGAAGGTCATTCTGAGAGAGATAGCGGTAGAGCTGGCCAAGGACGGCACGCTCAAGAGTTTTGGAGAGAAAAGAGAGAAGGGATACTGGTCTGTAGTTGTTGACATCGGAGGGATCGAGTGTAGGTTTTTTCAGAAGGGGTGCAACTCTCGCTCTCTTGAAGACGGGAGGGACGTAGCCAGCGGTCAGGGATGAGTTGATGAGCGAGGTAAGGTAAGGGAGAAGGTCTCCGGAAATGGTCTGAAGAGAGGAGGGGATAGGGTCAAGCGGGCAGGTTGTTGGGCGGCCGGCCGTCACAAGACGCGAGATTTCATCTGGAGAGAGAGGGGAGAAAGAGGTCAGAGCATAGGGTAGGGCAGTGTGAGCAGAACCAGCGGTGTCGTTTGACTTAGCAAACGAGGATCGGATGTCATCGACCTTCTTTTCAAAATGGTTGACGAAGTCATCTGCAGAGGGGAGGAGGGAGGGGGGGAGG
>NC_068441.1:58724352-58729352 GCF_023373465.1 Oncorhynchus keta
GGATAATTTTAGAAAGAAAGGATCCAGATTGTCTAGCCCAGCTGATTTGTAGGGGTCCAGATTGTCTAGCCCAGCTGATTTGTAGGGGTCCAGACTGTCTAGCCCAGCTGATTTGTAGGGGTCCAGATTGTCTAGCCCAGCTGATTTGTAGGGTCCAGATTGTCTAGCCCAGCTGATTTGTAGGGTCCAGATTGTCTAGCTCGGCTGATTTGTAGGGGTCCAGATTGTCTAGCGCAGCTGATTTGTAGGGGTCCAGATTGTCTAGCCCAGCTGATTTGTAGGGGTCCAGATTGTCTAGCCCGGCTGATTTGTAGGGGTCCAGATTGTCTAGCCCAGCTGATTTGTAGGGGTCCAGATTGTCTAGCCCGGCTGATTTGTAGGGGTCCAGATTGTCTAGCCCAGCTGATTTGTAGGGGTCCAGATTGTCTAGCGCAGCTGATTTGTAGGGGTCCAGATTGTCTAGCGCAGCTGATTTGTAGGGGTCCAGATTGTCTAGCCCGGCTGATTTGTAGGGGTCCAGATTGTCTAGCCCGGCTGATTTGTACGGGTCCAGATTGTCTAGCGCAGCTGATTTGTTGGGTCCAGATTGTCTAGCGCAGCTGATTTGTACGGGTCCAGATTGTCTAGCCCAGCTGATTTGTAGGGGTCCAGATTGTCTAGCGCAGCTGATTTGTAGGGGTCCAGATTGTCTAGCGCAGCTGATTTGTAGGGGTCCAGGTTATGCAGCTCTTTCAGAAAATCTGCTATGGATTTGGGTGAAGGAGAAGCTGGGGAGTAGCTGCGGGGATGCGGAGCTGTTGACCGGGGTAGGGGTAGCCAGGGTTGGGGTAGCCAGGGTTGGGGTAGCCAGGGTTGGGGTAGCCAAGTGAAAAGCATGGTCAGCCGTAGAGAAATGCTTATTGAAATTCTCAATTATGGTGGATTTATCAGTGGTAACACTGTTACCTAGCCTCAATGCAGTGGGCAGCTGGGAGGAGGTGCTCTTATTCTCCAGTGGACTTTACAGTGTCCCAGAACTTTTTGGAGCTACAGGATGCAAATGTCTGTATTAAAAGCTAGCCTTTGCTTTCCTAACTGACTGTGTGTATTGGTTCCCGACTTACATGAGTTAGTGCTCTCCAAAGGGCCCTTCGGGAAGGGCTACATGGGTTAGATTGAAACGCAGCCCTGTTATCTCTCGTTTAAATGGACAGATTTTTGATGGGGATTATTACTCAGCACACACTGGTGCTCCTGAGTGGCGCAGCGGTCTAAGGCACTGCATCTCAGTGCTAGCGGCATTACTACAGACCTGGCCTGGGCAACTCCAGTCCTCTGGGGTCTGATTGGTCTTACACTTTTCTCCATCCCCAGCAAACACACCTGATTTAAACTAGTTGCGTTCTGAATTTAAGATCATGATTAGTTGATTATTGGAGTCAGGTGTGTTACCTTGGGCTGGGGACACTATTCAGGCCCTCGAGGACTGGAGTTGCCCAGGCCAGCTACAGAACATGGTTCGATTCTGGGCAGTATCACATCTGGCCGTGATTGGGAGTCCCATAGGGCGGCGCACAATTGGCCCAGCGTCGTCCGGGATAGGGGACGGTTTGGCGTCATTGTATAATAAGAATTTATTCCTTAATTTACTTGCCTAGTTAAATAAATACAAATTAAATATAGACTTAAGGATTTAATATGATGTAACACTGGAGAGATCTTTAGGACATCACAATGAATCCAACAGTTTCAATGATGTGTACAGTTTAGACTGATGAATCTAGACTGGTCAATCTAGACTGTTGAATCTAGACTGGTGAATCTAGACAGGTGAATCTAGACTGCTCAATCTAGACTGGTGAATCTAGACTGGTGAATCTAGACTGGTGAATCTAGACTGGTGAATCTAGACTGGTGAATCTAGACTGCTCAATCTAGACTGCTCAATCTCGGCTGGTAAATGTAGACTGGTAAGTGTAGACTGGTCAATCTAGACTGGTCAATCTAGACTGGTCAATCTAGATTGTTGAATCTAGACTGGTGAATCTAGACTGGTGAATCTAGACTGGTGAATCTAGACTGGTCAATCTAGACTGGTGAATCTAGACTGGTGAATCTAGACTGGTGAATCTAGACTGGTCAATCTAGACTGGTGAATCTAGACTGGTCAATCTAGACTGGTGAATCTAGACTGGTGAATCTAGACTGGTGAATCTAGACTGGTGAATCTAGACTGGTGAATCTAGACTGCTCAATCTAGACTGCTCAATCTAGACTGGTGAATCTAGACTGGTCAATCTAGACTGGTGAATCTAGACTGGTCAATCTAGACTGGTGAATCTAGACTGGTGAATCTAGACTGCTCAATCTAGACTGGTGAATCTAGACTGGTGAATCTAGACTGGTGAATCTAGACTGGTCAATCTAGACTGGTGAATCTAGACTGGTGAATCTAGACTGGTGAATCTAGACTGGTAAATGTAGACTGGTGATTCTAGACTGGTGAATCTAGACTGGTAAATCTAGACTGGTGAATCTAGACTGGTAAATGTAGACTGGTGAATCAAGACTGGTCAATCTAGACTGTTGAATCTAGACTGGTCAATCTAGACTGGTGATTCTAGACTGGTGAATCTAGACTGGTAAATGTAGACTGGTGATTCTAGACTGGTAAATGTAGACTGGTGATTCTAGACTGGTGAATCTAGACTGGTGATTCTAGACTGGTAAATGTAGACTGGTGATTCTAGACTGTTGAATCTAGACTGGTAAATCTAGACTGGTGATTCTAGACTGGTAAATGTAGACTGGTGAATCAAGACTGGTCAATCTAGACTGTTGAATCTAGACTGGTGATTCTAGACTGGTGAATCTAGACTGGTGAATCTAGACTGGTAAATGTAGACTGGTGATTCTAGACTGGTGAATCAAGACTGGTGATTCTAGACTGGTGAATTCTTTTTCGGCCAAGTCCTATATAAACACACCCATTATGACTACCTCTCATGTTTAATGTTCTGCCTTGTAGACACTAATGGAGGGATTTGTCTGAGAGGTGTGGGTGATAAGTGTGTTAACGGACGTGGTGGGAGGTGTGTGTTGGTGGGAGGTGTGTGTTGGTGGGAGGTGTATGTTGGTGGGAGGTATGTGTTGGTATGTATGTGGGCTTCTCTTCGCTGGCTGTTAGCTGGCGGTGATGAATTCTCTGCATGCTTGAACCCAAAGGTTGGCTAATTAACTGTTAATTACTGTGTGATAGATGTCAGGGCAGCCCTGTGTGTGTGTGTGTGTGTGTGTGTGTGTGTGTGTGTGTGTGTGTGTGTGTGTGTGTGTGTGTGTGTGTGTGTGTGTGTGGTGTGTGGTGGGGGGTTGCCAGCTCCCTATCTAGCCAGTGAGGCAAGTGTTTATGTGCTGGTAACAAGTGTCGGAGCAGCCTGTCTGTGTTCTGTCAGCAGCGATTGCTCTCAGATGTTACCCCCCACCCCCTCCTGCCCCACCCCCTATGCCCTGCTCCTGCCCCACCCTTATGGCCTCCCCCTTCTGCCCACTGACCCCTCCTGCCCCACCCCCTGTGGCCAGTGATTACAGCTGTAAGTCTTTCTGGGTAAGAGCTTTGCACACCTGGATTGTACAATATTTGAGCATTATTCTTTTTTTAAACTCTTAAGCTCTGTCAAGTTGGTTGTTGATCATTGCTATACAGCCATTTATATACATAAATATATATATATATATACTCTATATATATCTATACAGCCATTTTCATATTTTGCCATTGATTTCTCTAGACGATGATTTAAGTAAAAACTGTATCGAGGCCACTCCGGAACATTCAATGCCGTCTTAGTAAGTAACTCCAGGGTATATTGGCCCTTGTGTTTTAGGTTATTGCCCTGTGCTTAGCTCTATTCTGTTTCTTTTTATCCTAAAAAAAACTCCATCCTTGCTGATGACAAGCATACCCATAACATGATGCAGCCACCACCATGCTTGAAAATATGATGACTGGTACTCAGTGATGTGTTGTGTTAGTTTTTCCCCAAACATAACACTTTGTTTTCGGGACATAAAGTTAATTTCTTTGCAGATTAACTTTAGTGCCTTATTGCAAACAGGATGCATGTTCTGGAATATTCCTTCTTTTCACTCTGTCAATTAGGTTAGTATTGTGGAGTGACTACAATGCTGTTGATCCATCCTCAGTTCTCTCCTATCACAGCCATTAAACTCTGTAACTGTTTTAAAGTTACCATTTGCCTCATGGTGAAATCCCTGAGCAACACACACCCACATTTATACTGACTCTATACACATTTATACTGATTATACACATTTATACTGACTCTACACACATTTATACTGACTCTATACATTTATACTGATTACGATGGCAACACCCATCCGTAGCACGCGCTCCAGCAGGTGTATCTCACTGATCATCCCTAAAGCCAACACCTCATTTGGCCGCCTTTCGTTCCAGTACTCTGCTGCCTGTGACTGGAACGAATTGCAAAAATCGCTGAAGTTGGAGACTTTTATCTCCCTCTCCAACTTCAAACATCAGCTATCTGAGCAGCTAACCGATCGCTGCAGCTGTACATAGTCTATAGGTAAATAGCTCACCCTTTTTCACCTACCTCATTCCCATACTGTTTTTATACTGTTTTTATTTATTTACTTTTCTGCTCTTTTGCACACCAATATCTCTACCTGTACATGCCCATCTGATCATTTATCACTCCAGTGTTAATCTGCAAAATGGTATTATTCGCCTACCTCCTCATGCCTTTTGCACACATTGTATATAGACTGCCCATTTTTTTCTACTGTGTTATTGACTTGCTAATTGTTTACTCCATGTGTAACTCTGTGTTGTCTGTTCACACTGCTATGCTTTATCTTGGCCAGGTCGCAGTTGCAAATGAGAACTTGTTCTCAACTAGCCTACCTGGTTAAATAAAGGTGAAATAATTTTTTTTTTTTTAAATACACATTTATACTGACTCTACACATTTATACTG
>NC_068441.1:58734352-58741852 GCF_023373465.1 Oncorhynchus keta
CTCCCCGTCCTCCGATCCAACTCTCCCCGTCCTCCGATCCAACTCTCCCCGTCCTCCGATCTAAATCTCCCTGTCCTCCGATCCAACTCTCCCCGTCCTCCGATCCAACTCTCCCTGTCCTCCGATCGAACTCTCCCCGTCCTCCGATCGAACTCTCCCCGTCCTCCGATCTGACTCTCCCTGTCCTCCGATCGAACTCTCCCTGTCCTCCGATCCAACTCTCCCCGTCCTCCGATCTAACTCTCCCCGTCCTCCGATCCAACTCTCCCCGTCCTCCGATCTAAATCTCCCTGTCCTCTGATCCAACTCTCCCCGTCCTCCGATCCAACTCTCCCCGTCCTCTGATCCAACTCTCCCTGTCCTCCGATCGAACTCTCCCTGTCCTCCGATCCAACTCTCCCCGTCCTCCGATCTAACTCTCCCCGTCCTCCGATCCAACTCTCCCCGTCCTCCGATCTAAATCTCCCTGTCCTCCGATCCAACTCTCCCTGTCCTCTGATCCAACTCTCCCCGTCCTCCGATCCAACTCTCCCCGTCCTCTGATCCAACTCTCCCTGTCCTCTGATCCAACTCTCCCCGTCCTCCGATCTAAATCTCCCTGTCCTCCGATCCAACTCTCCCCGTCCTCCGATCTAAATCTCCCCGTCCTCCGATCTAAATCTCCCCGTCCTCCGATCCAACTCTCCCTGTCCTCCGATCTAAATCTCCCTGTCCTCCGATCCAACTCTCCCCGTCCTCCGATCCAACTCTCCCTGTCCTCCGATCGAACTCTCCCCGTCCTCCGATCGAACTCTCCCCGTCCTCCGATCTGACTCTCCCTGTCCTCCGATCGAACTCTCCCTGTCCTCCGATCGAACTCTCCCCGTCCTCCGATCTGACTCTCCCTGTCCTCCGATCGAACTCTCCCCGTCCTCCGATCCAACTCTCCCCGTCCTCCGATCTAAATCTCCCTGTCCTCTGATCCAACTCTCCCTGTCCTCCGATCTAAATCTCCCCGTCCTCTGATCCAACTCTCCCCGTCCTCCGATCGAACTCTCCCCGTCCTCCGATCCAACTCTCCCTGTCCTCCAATCGAACTCTCCCCGTCCTCCGATCCAACTCTCCCCGTCCTCCGATCCAACTCTCCCCGTCCTCCGATCGAACTCTCCCCGTCCTCCGATCGAACTCTCCCTGTCCTCCGATCGAACTCTCCCTGTCCTCCGATCTGACTCTCCCTGTCCTCCGATCGAACTCTCCCTGTCCTCCGATCTGACTCTCCCCGTCCTCCGATCGAACTCTCCCTGTCCTCCGATCGAACTCTCCCTGTCCTCTGATCTGACTCTCCCTGTCCTCTGATCTGACTCTCCCTGTCCTCTGATCTGACTCTCCCTGTCCTCTGATCTGACTCTCCCTGTCCTCCGATCTGACTCTCCCCGTCCTCCGATCGAACTCTCCCTGTCCTCTGATCTGACTCTCCCTGTCCTCTGATCTGACTCTCCCTGTCCTCTGATCTGACTCTCCCCGTCCTCCGATCGAACTCTCCCCGTCCTCCGATCTGACTCTCCCCGTCCTCCGATCGAACTCTCCCTGTCCTCCGATCGAACTCTCCCCGTCCTCCGATCTGACTCTCCCTGTCCTCCGATCGAACTCTCCCTGTCCTCCGATCGAACTCTCCCCGTCCTCCGATCTAACTCTCCCCGTCCTCCGATCCAACTCTCCCCGTCCTCCGATCCAACTCTCCCCGTCCTCCGATCTAAATCTCCCTGTCCTCTGATCCAACTCTCCCTGTCCTCCGATCTAAATCTCCCTGTCCTCTGATCCAACTCTCCCCGTCCTCCGATCGAACTCTCCCCGTCCTCCGATCCAACTCTCCCTGTCCTCCAATCGAACTCTCCCTGTCCTCCAATCGAACTCTCCCCGTCCTCCGATCCAACTCTCCCCGTCCTCCGATCCAACTCTCCCCGTCCTCCGATCCAACTCTCCCCGTCCTCCGATCCAACTCTCCCCGTCCTCCGATCGAACTCTCCCTGTCCTCTGATCCAACTCTCCCTGTCCTCTGATCCGACTCTCCCTGTCCTCCGATCTGACTCTCCCTGTCCTCTGATCTGACTCTCCCTGTCCTCTGATCTGACTCTCCCTGTCCTCCGATCCAACTCTCCCTGTCCTCTGATCCAACTCTCCCCGTCCTCCGATCCAACTCTCCCCGTCCTCTGATCGAACTCTCCCTGTCCTCTGATCTGACTCTCCCTGTCCTCTGATCTGACTCTCCAGACAGAGAAGTTGCTTATTTCTGCATGCTCCATGCTTGGCTGAGCCTATGCACAGGGCTTCTGGGTGCAAGCCTGGCTATCTTTGATATCAATATAAATATAATATAGATATTTGAAGCAGCAGAAACCATATAGAACTTAGAACTTCTGTGTGAGACCTCTCCTCAGGATGACATGCAGGTACAATGACTTTCCCATCCTCCTGGGTGTGTCTGAGTCACGTTGCGAGACGGACAATGATTCACCTGCAAGGTGCAAAACAATTCATCTTAACTAGATTAAATCACAATCATAGACTACCTAGCTAACTACTAGTCTAGCTAGCTAATTTATAATAGTACAGGGGAAAAACTGTAGTGGTGAATGTATAATCTCCCTGAGTAAATACAAATAGCTATCTAATCATAACAAAACTAAATTAGCTGGGAACAAACACAGCTTGCCATCTAGCCTAACATGGTAACGTTAATGCAAGCTAGCTTGCTTGTGTTAAACTAGCTAGTTAGCTAGCTAGCGTTACAATTAACCTTAACCACATAGAAACAAATGTGCAGCTCACCGGTAGCTCAAGTGTACAGGGAGAGTACTAAAGACAACAATACGAATTGTTCTGATCGTCGCAAATATATACTGTATAATCTAAATTCATTAGCAGGTTAGCAGAGGCTGGGTTAGGCCCACCTGAGAAAAGGGTTAACTATGCTACGCTGGGCTAGACACCTGAGAGAAGGGTTAGCTATGCTACGCTGGGCTAGGCCCACCTGAGAGAAGGGTTAACTATGCTACGCTGGGCTAGACACCTGAGAGAAGGGTTAGCTATGCTACGCTGGGCTAGGCCCACCTGAGAGAAGGGTTAACTATGCTACGCTGGGCTAGACACCTGAGAGAAGGGTTAGCTATGCTACGCTAGGCCAGGCCCACCTGAGAGAAGGGTTAACTATGCTACGCTGGGTTAGACACCTGAGAGAAGGGTTAGCTATGCTACGCTGGGTTAGACACCTGAGAGAAGGGTTAGCTATGCTAGGCTGGGCTTGGCCCACCTGAGAGAAGGGTTAACTATGCTACGCTGGGCAAGACACCTGAGAGAAGGGTTAACTATGCTAGGCTGGGCTAGACACCTGAGAGAAGGGTTAACTATGATACACTGGGCTAGACACCTGAGAGAAGGGTTAGCTATGCTACGCTCGCTGGGCTAGACACCTGAGAGAAGGGTTAACTATGCTACGCTGGGCTAGGCCCACCTGAGAGAAGGGTTAACTATGCTACGCTGGGCTAGGCCCACCTGAGAGAAGGGTTAACTATGCTACGCTGGGCTAGACACCTGAGAGAAGGATTAGCTATGCTACGCTAGGCCCACCTGAGAGAAGGGTTAACTATGCTACACTGGGTTAGACACCTGAGAGAAGGGTTAACTATGCGAGGCTGGGTTAGACACCTGAGAGAAGGATTAGCTATGCTACGCTAGGCTAGGCCCACCTGAGAGAAGGGTTAACTATGCTACACTGGGTTAGACACCTGAGAGAAGGGTTAACTATGCTACGCTGGGCTAGACACCTGAGAGAAGGGTTAGCTATGCTACGCTCGCTGGGCTAGACACCTGAGAGAAGGGTTAACTATGCTAGGCTGGGTTAGACACCTGAGAGAAGGGTTAGCTATGCTACGCTGGGCTAGGCCCACCTGAGAGAAGGGTTAACTATGCTACGCTGGGCTAGGCCCACCTGAGAGAAAGGTTAACTATGCTACGCTGGGCTAGACACCTGAGAGAAGGGTTAGCTATGCTACGCTAGGCTAGGCCCACCCGAGAGAAGGGTTAACTATGCTAGGCTGGGTTAGACACCTGAGAGAAGGGTTAGCTATGCTACGCTAGGCTAGGCCCACCTGAGAGAAGGGTTAACTATGCTACACTGGGTTAGACACTTGAGAGAAGGGTTAACTATGCTACGCTGGGCTAGACACCTGAGAGCAGGGTTAGCTATGCTACGCTGGGCTAGGCCCACCTGAGAGAAGGGTTAACTATGCTACGCTGGGCTAGACACCTGAGAGAAGGGTTAGCTATGCTACGCTCGCTGGGCTAGACACCTGAGAGAAGGGTTAGCTATGCTACGCTGGGCTAGGCTCACCTGAGAGAAGGGTTAACTATGCTACGCTGGGCTAGACACCTGAGACAAGGGTTAGCTATGCTACGCTAGGCCCACCTGAGAGAAGGGTTAACTATGCTACGCTGGGCTAGACACCTGAGAGAAGGGTTAGCTATGCTACGCTAGGCTAGGCCCACCTGAGAGAAGGGTTAGCTATGCTACGCTAGGCCCACCTGAGAGAAGGGTTAACTATGCTACGCTGGGCTAGACACCTGAGAGAAGGGTTAGCTATGCTACGCTAGGCTAGGCCCACTTGAGAGAAGGGTTAACTATGCTACGCTCGCTGGGCTAGACACCTGAGAGAAGGGTTAACTATGCTAGGCTGGGTTAGACACCTGAGAGAAGGGTTAGCTATGCTACGCTGGGTTAGACACCTGGGAGAAGGGTTAGCTATGCTACGCTCGCTGGGTTAGACACCTGAGAGAAGGGTTAGCTATGCTAGGCTGGGTTAGACACCCGAGAGAAGGGTTAGCTATGCTAGGCTCGGCTACACCCCCCACTAGCTGGATGCTCTGGTAGTAAAGACAACAACACGAATTGTTCTGATCGTCGCAAATATATATACAGTACCATCTAAATTCATGAGCAGGTTAGCAGAGTCAGGAGAGCTGATTGGAGAGTGCTTGGGAAGGTTTTCAAATTTCAAACCGGGGGAAACCCCAGACTCGGGCTGCGTTCCAGACACTCTGTACAGATCTTCCTAATGCCTGGTACGGCAACTGCTTGGCCTCCGACCGCAAGGCACTACAAAGGGTGGTGCGTACGGCCCAGTACATCACTGGTGCCAAGCTTCCTGCCATCCAATACCTCTATACCAGGCGTTGTCAGAGGAAGGCTCTAAAACTTGTCAAAGACCCCAGCCACCCCAGTCATAGACTGTTCTCTCTGCTACCGCACAGCAAGCGGTACCGGAACGACAAAACTAGGACAAAAAGGCTTCTAAACAGCTTCTACCCCCAAGCCTCCTGAACAGCCAATCAAATGGCTACCCAGACTGTTTGCATTGCCTCTTCTACACTGCTGCTACTCTCTGTTATTATCTGTGCATAGTCACTTTAACTCTACCTACATGTACATATTACCTCAATTACCTCGACTAAACGGTACCCCCTGTATATAGCCTCCACATTGACTCTGTACCGGTATCCCCTGTATATAGTCTCCACATTGACTCTGTACCGGTACCCCCTGTATATAGTCTCCACATTGACTCTGTACCTGTAGTCCCTGTATATAGCCTCCACATTGACTCTGTACTGGTATACCCTGTATATAGCCTCCACATTGACTCTGTACCGGTATCCCCTGTATATAGTCTCCACATTGACTCTGTACCGGTACCCCCTGTATATAGTCTCCACATTGACTCTGTACCTGTAGTCCCTGTATATAGCCTCCACATTGACTCTGTACTGGTACCCCCTGTATATAGCCTCCACATTGACTCTGTACCGGTACCCCCTGTATATAGCCTCCACATTGACTCTGTACTGGTATCCCCTGTATATAGCCTCCACATTGACTCTGTACTGGTACCCCCTGTATATAGCCTCCACATTGACTCTGTACCGGTATCCCCTGTATATAGCCTCCACATTGACTCTGTACCGGTATCCCCTGTATATAGCCTCCACATTGACTCTGTACCGGTATCCCCTGTATATAGCCTCCACATTGACTCTGTACTGGTACCCCCTGTATATAGCCTCCACATTGACTCTGTATATACCAGGGCCCTATTCCCTATATAGTGCACTACTTTAGACCAGAGCCCTATTCCCTATATAGTGCACTACTTTAGACCAGAGCCCTATTCCCTATATAGTGCACTACTTTAGACCAGAGCCCTATTCCCTATATAGTGCACTACTTTAGACCAGGGCCCTATTCCCTATATAGTGCCCTACTTTAGACCAGAGCCCTATTCCCTATATAGTGCCCTACTTTAGACCAGGGCCCTATTCCCTATATAGTGCCCTACTTTAGACCAGAGCCCTATTCCCTATATAGTGCACTACTATAGACCAGGACCCTATTCCCTATATAGTGCACTACTTTAGACCAGGGCCCTATTCCCTATATAGTGCACTACTTTAGACCAGGGCCCTATTCCCTATATAGTGCACTACGTTAGACCAGGGCCCTATTCCCTATATAGTGTACTACTTTAGACCAGAGCCCTATTCCCTATATAGTGCACTACTTTAGACCAGGGACTAAGGTGCTATGTAAGGCTCAGCCGTTTCCAGGCTAATCATCATTATTACCACTCATCCCAGTGTTTAACACTAACTGGCCTTACAGGAAGTACAACTCAACTACAGAGTGTCTAACAGCCCGGTAACAGGAACTGAACTGTTAGGTTAACTGTGGTCTGGCTGCTCAGACCACATCTCGGTTCAAATAATATTGGAAATCTTTCAAATACTTTAGTGTTTGCTTTAGCTGCACGGAGAGACAGGTTTGCACTTTTGTAACTCATCTGTTGGTTCCATTGTGCCAGGCAAGCTCAATCAAGCATTTTAACATTTTAAACGATTTGAATAGTATTTGAGCCCAGGTGTGTCTCAGCCTAGTTCTGGGTCTGGTATGTGAGAGACTTCCTCTGTAGAGTATTTAATGTTGGACATGTTTCTGTCCAAACACTCGGCAGCACCTGGGACAACACACCCTCTGCACCGTTCTGCTCCGTTCTGCTCTGCTTTGTTCTGCTCTGCTCTCCGTTCTGTTCTAATCTGTTCTGTTCCACACACACACACACACACACACACACACACACACACACACACACACACACACACACACACACACACACACACACACACACACACACACACACACACACACACACACACACACACACACACACACACACACACACACCAATCAGCACCGTAGCGGGAACAGAATTAATAGTTCAGGCAGGCTGCTTCTTAAAAGGCTGAACCACGGGCCCTCTGAAAACAAAATACACACAGGGCCAAACTGCTCTCACATTGGAGAGAGAGAAAGAGAGGGCTGGCTCAAGGAAAACCATCCGGATTGCTGAAAGGATTTTAAAGAATTCAGAGGATAAAAAATGGAGAGAATTAGTTAATGCATTCCTTAGCTGA
>NC_068441.1:58746852-58851852 GCF_023373465.1 Oncorhynchus keta
ACTGGTCTATAACAAAGACTCCACGGTCTGTCTTTGTTCAGGACACATAGCCCAAAGCTAGACGGTTTGTCTTTAACAGAATGTAGACTGGTCCAATAGCTATAACAGTTTGTCTTTGACTGGACACATAGCTCATAACAGAATGGTTTGTCTTTGTTCTTTGTTTTGCCTCATTTAAAAAAAAGTTAGACTGGCTTACCAACAGAATGTGGTCCAGTCCTTCAGCCTATAAGGCAGAATGTAGACTGGCATCCACCAAACACAGATTAGACTGGTCCATAACAGAATGTGAACTGGATTCATACTATAACAGAATGTAGACTGGTCAGAGTCCAATGGCTGGTCGAGTCTTTATAACAGAATGTGACTGGTCTAATAGTATAACAGAATGTAGACTGGAAATCATTTCATGAAGCTCTATAAAGAATGTAGACTGTTCTAATAGGCAGTAACAGAATGTAGAGTGTTGCATAACAGAGGACAGACCTTTTTAATAGCCTATAACACGCTTCAGCACTCGGCGGGTTCTGTGAGCTTGTCTATAACAGCTGTTGAGACTGTTGCTCTAAACGTTTCCACTTAACAGAACAGCAGACAGTCTAATAGAATGGCGGCTAATAGCAGGGCAGAAATGTTGAGGAACTGACTTGTTGGAAAGGTGGCATCCAATGAAGGTAGACTGATAATCACTGAGCTCTTCAGAATGCCAGACTTCTGCCAATGTTTGTCTATAACAGAATGTAGACTGTGTCTAATTTTATAAACCTGTCAGACTGGTCTGAAATAGCCAAACAGAATGTCCACTACTTTATATCTATAACAGAATGTAGACTGAATCTAATGAGTCTATAACAGAATGTTTGACTGAGAACAGCAACATTTAATGTTGTCCGACTGGCTGACAGAATGAGACCGATAGCCTATAACAGAATGTAGACTGGTCTAATAGCCTATAACAGAATGTAGACTGGTCTAATGACATACTACCGAGAATGAGACTGTCTATAACAGAATGTGGACTGGTCTAATAGTCTATAAAGAATGTAAATGATCTCACCTTTTAGTTATTTGAATATGTTTTATTTCAGACAGAAACAAACATTACAATTATGAATTACCTGCTATTCTCTAAACCAATGTTAAGACCAGCGTCTAACATAATGTGCACTGGTCTAATAGCCTATAACAGAATGTAGACTGGTCTAATAGTCTATAACAGAATGTAGACTGGTCTAATAGTCTATAACAGAATGTAGACTGGTCTAATAGCCCATAACAGAATGTAGACTGGTCTAATAGTCTATAACAGAATGTAGACTGGTCTAATAGTCTATAACAGAATGTAGACTGGTCTAATAGTCTATAACAGAATGTAGACTGGTCTAATAACCTATAACAGAATGTAGACTGGTCTAATAGCCTATAACAGAATGTAGACTGGTCTAATAGTCTATAACAGAATGTAGACTGGTCTAATAGTCTATAACAGAATGTAGACTGGTCTAATAGCCTATAACAGAATGTAGACTGGTCTAATAGCCTATAACAGAATATAGACTGGTCTAATAGTCTATAACAGAATGTAGACTGGTCTAATAGTCTATAACAGAATGTAGACTGGTCTAATAGTCTATAACAGAATGTAGACTGATCTAATAGCCTATAACAGAATGTAGACTGGTCTAATAGTCTATAACAGAATGTAGACTGGTCTAATAGTCTATAACAGAATGTAGACTGGTCTAATAGTCTATAACAGAATGTAGACTGGTCTAATAGTCTATAACATAATGTAGACTGGTCTAATAGTCTATAACAGAATGTAGACTGGTCTAATAGTCTATAACAGAATGTAGACTGGTCTAATAGTCTATAACAGAATGTAGATTGGTCTAATAGTCTATAACAGAATGTAGACTGGTCTAATAGTCTATAACAGAATGTAGACTGATCTAATAGCCTATAACAGAATGTAGACTGGTCTATAACAGAATGTAGACTGATCTAATAGTCTATAACAGAATGTAGACTGGTCTAATAATTTAGACTGCTTACAGCAGTATCTGAGAAGTCAGTATTGCCATTAAGGTAATGCTGTGTTGATGCTGCCCAGTCAGTCTGGTCTAAAGACTCTACCAGGCTATAATGCTGGCCAGTCAGCCTGGTCTAAACACTCTACCAGGCTTTAAAACACACAATCCTTCTAAACATCTGTATGCCTCCTAAATAGCACCCTGTGCCCTAAATGGTGCACTACTCTTGTCCCGAGTCCTGTGGGAACCTTGTGAGAGCTCTGGTCAAAGGCAGTGCACCATATAGGAAATAGGGGCCCATTTGGGACCTTTCCACAGCCTGGTCCAACAGTCTCTTCTAAACATAGAGCCTTCTATGGACTGATTCTAATTAGCCAGCCCATTAGGAGTAATGTGGAGTAATGGGCTGTTAGATGTTATTTAGTAAAAAAACACGCTGCAGGGTTTGAGGGGTTTATTATGGTTCTATATTAGGTTGAGGCTCAGTGCTGCCCTGCCTGTGTGTGTGTGTGTTCTATATTAGGTTGAGGCTCAGCGCTCTCCTGCCTGTGTGTGTGTTCTATAATAGGTTGAGGCTCAGCACTGCCCTGCCTGTGTGTGTGTTCTATAATAGGTTGAGGCTCAGCACTGCCCTGCCTGTGTGTGTGTGTTCTATAATAGGTTGAGGCTCAGCGCTGCCCTGCCTGTGTGTGTGTGTTCTATATTAGGTTGAGGCTCAGCGCTGCCCTGCCTGTGTGTGTGTGTTCTATACTAGGTTGAGGCTCAGCGCTGCCCTGCCTGTGTGTGTGTGTTCTATATTAGGTTGAGGCTCAGCACTGCCCTGCCTGTGTGTGTGTGTTCTATACTAGGTTGAGGCTCAGCGCTGCCCTGCCTGTGTGTGTGTGTTCTATATTAGGTTGAGGCTCAGCACTGCCCTGCCTGTGTGTGTGTGTTCTATACTAGGTTGAGGCTCAGCGCTGCCCTGCCTGTGTGTGTGTGTTCTATATTAGGTTGAGGCTCAGCGCTGCCCTTCCTGTGTGTGTGTTCTATAATAGGTTGAGGCTCAGCACTGCCCTGCCTGTGTGTGTTCTATAATAGGTTGAGGCTCAGCGCTCTCCTGCCTGTGTGTGTGTTCTATAATAGGTTGAGACTCAGCGCTGCCCTGCCTGTGTGTGTGTTCTATATTAGGTTGAGGCTCAGCTCTGCCCTGCCTGTGTGTGTGTTCTATATTAGGTTGAGGCTCAGCGCTGCCCTGCCTGTGTGTGTGTTCTATATTAGGTTGAGGCTCAGCTCTGCCCTGCCTGTGTGTGTGTTCTATAATAGGTTGAGGCTCAGCGCTGCCCTGCCTGTGTGTGTGTTCTATAATAGGTTGAGGCTCAGTGCTGCCCTTCCTGTATGTGTGTTCTATAATAGGTTGAGGCTCAGCGCTGCCCTGCCTGTGTGTGTGTGTTCTATAATAGGTTGAGGCTCAGCACTGCCCTGCCTGTGTGTGTGTGTTCTATAATAGGTTGAGGCTCAGTGCTGCCCTTCCTGTATGTGTGTTCTATAATAGGTTGAGGCTCAGTGCTGCCCTGCCTGTGTGTGTGTGTGTTCTATAATAGGTTGAGGCTCAGCGCTGCCCTTCCTGTGTGTGTGTGTGTTCTATATTAGGTTGAGGCTCAGCTCTGCCCTGCCTGTGTGTGTGTTCTATAATAGGTTGAGGCTCAGGGCTGCCCTTCCTGTGTGTGTGTTCTATATTAGGTTGAGGCTCAGCTCTGCCCTGCCTGTGTGTGTGTTCTATAATAGGTTGAGGCTCAGCGCTGCCCTGCCTGTGTGTGTGTGTTCTATAATAGGTTGAGGCTCAGTGCTGCCCTTCCTGTATGTGTGTTCTATAATAGGTTGAGGCTCAGCGCTGCCCTGCCTGTGTGTGTGTGTTCTATAATAGGTTGAGGCTCAGCACTGCCCTGCCTGTGTGTGTGTGTTCTATAATAGGTTGAGGCTCAGTGCTGCCCTTCCTGTATGTGTGTTCTATAATAGGTTGAGGCTCAGTGCTGCCCTGCCTGTGTGTGTGTGTGTTCTATAATAGGTTGAGGCTCAACGCTGCCCTGCCTGTGTGTGTGTGTTCTATAATAGGTTGAGGCTCAGCGCTGCCCTTCCTGTGTGTGTGTTCTATAATAGGTTGAGGCTCAGCGCTGCCCTTCCTGTGTGTGTGTTCTATAATAGGTTGAGGCTCAGCGCTGCCCTTCCTGTGTGTGTGTGTGTTCTATACTAGGTTGAGGCTCAGCTCTGCCCTTCCTGTGTGTGTGTGTTCTATAATAGGTTGAGGCTCAGCGCTGCCCTGCCTGTGTGTGTGTTCTATAATAGGTTGAGGCTCAGCGCTGCCCTGCCTGTGTGTGTGTTCTATAATAGGTTGAGGCTCAGCGCTGCCCTGCCTGTGTGTGTGTTCTATATTAGGTTGAGGCTCAGCGCTGCCCTGCCTGTGTGTGTGTTCTATATTAGGTTGAGGCTCAGCGCTTCCCTGCCTGTGTGTGTGTTCTATATTAGGTTGAGGCTCAGCGCTGCCCTGCCTGTGTGTGTGTTCTGTAATAGGTTGAGGCTCAGCGCTGCCCTGCCTGTGTGTGTGTTCTATATTAGGTTGAGGCTCAGTGCTGCCCTGCCTGTGTGCGTGTGTTCTGTAATAGGTTGAGGCTCAGCGCTGCCCTGCCTGTGTGTGTGTGTTCTATAATAGGTTGAGGCTCAGCGCTGCCCTTCCTGTGTGTGTGTTCTATAATAGGTTGAGGCTCAGCGCTGCCCTTCCTGTGTGTGTGTGTTCTATAATAGGTTGAGGCTCAGCGCTGCCCTTCCTGTGTGTGTGTGTTCTATACTAGGTTGAGGCTCAGCTCTGCCCTTCCTGTGTGTGTGTGTTCTATAATAGGTTGAGGCTCAGCTCTGCCCTGCCTGTGTGTGTGTTCTATAATAGGTTGAGGCTCAGCTCTGCCCTTCCTGTGTGTGTGTGTTCTATACTAGGTTGAGGCTCAGCGCTGCCCTGCCTGTGTGTGTGTGTTCTATAATAGGTTGAGGCTCAGCGCTGCCCTGCCTGTGTGTGTGTGTTCTATAATAGGTTGAGGCTCAGCTCTGCCCTGCCTGTGTGTGTGTTCTATAATAGGTTGAGGCTCAGCGCTGCCCTTCCTGTGTGTGTGTTCTATAATAGGTTGAGGCTCAGCGCTGCCCTGCCTGTGTGTGTGTTCTATATTAGGTTGAGGCTCAGCGCTGTTCTATAATAGGTTGAGGCTGCCCTGCCTGTGTGTGTGTTCTATAATAGGTTGAGGCTCAGCGCTGCCCTGCCTGTGTGTGTGTGTTCTATAATAGGTTGAGGCTCAGTGCTGCCCTTCCTGTATGTGTGTTCTATAATAGGTTGAGGCTCAGCGCTGCCCTTCCTGTGTGTGTGTGTTCTATACTAGGTTGAGGCTCAGCTCTGCCCTTCCTGTGTGTGTGTGTTCTATAATAGGTTGAGGCTCAGCTCTGCCCTGCCTGTGTGTGTGTTCTATAATAGGTTGAGGCTCAGCTCTGCCCTTCCTGTGTGTGTGTGTGTTCTATACTAGGTTGAGGCTCAGCGCTGCCCTGCCTGTGTGTGTGTGTTCTATAATAGGTTGAGGCTCAGCGCTGCCCTGCCTGTGTGTGTGTGTTCTATAATAGGTTGAGGCTCAGCTCTGCCCTGCCTGTGTGTGTGTTCTATAATAGGTTGAGGCTCAGCGCTGCCCTTCCTGTGTGTGTGTTCTATAATAGGTTGAGGCTCAGCGCTGCCCTGCCTGTGTGTGTGTTCTATATTAGGTTGAGGCTCAGCGCTGCCCTGCCTGTGTGTGTGTGTTCTATAATAGGTTGAGGCTCAGCTCTGCCCTGCCTGTGTGTGTGTGTTCTATAATAGGTTGAGGCTCAGCTCTGCCCTGCCTGTGTGTGTGTTCTATAATAGGTTGAGGCTCAGCGCTGCCCTGCCTGTGTGTGTGTGTTCTATAATAGGTTGAGGCTCAGTGCTGCCCTTCCTGTATGTGTGTTCTATAATAGGTTGAGGCTCAGCGCTGCCCTTCCTGTGTGTGTGTTCTATAATAGGTTGAGGCTCAGCGCTGCCCTGCCTGTGTGTGTGTTCTATATTAGGTTGAGGCTCAGCGCTGCCCTGCCTGTGTGTGTGTGTTCTATAATAGGTTGAGGCTCAGCGCTGCCCTGCCTGTGTGTGTGTGTTCTATAATAGGTTGAGGCTCAGCGCTGCCCTGCCTGTGTGTGTGTGTTCTATAATAGGTTGAGGCTCAGCGCTGCCCTGCCTGTGTGTGTGTGTTCTATAATAGGTTGAGGCTCAGCGCTGCCCTGCCTGTGTGTGTGTGTTCTATAATAGGTTGAGGCTCAGCGCTGCCCTGCCTGTGTGTGTGTGTTCTATACTAGGTTGAGGCTCAGCGCTGCCCTTCCTGTGTGTGTGTGTTCTATACTAGGTTGAGGCTCAACGCTGCCCAGCATTGTGTTGTAATGTGTAGTAGCAGTGTGTTGTAATGTGTAGTAGCAGTGTGTAGTAATGTGTAGTAGCAGTGTGTAGAATGTGTAGTAGCAGTGTGTAGTAATGTGTAGTAGCAGTGTGTAGTAATGTGTAGTAGCAGTGTGTTGTAATGTGTAGTAGCAGTGTGTAGTAATGTGTAGTAGCAGTGTGTAGAATGTGTAGTAGCAGTGTGTAGTAATGTGTAGTAGCAGTGTGTAGTAATGTGTAGTAGCAGTGTGTTGTAATGTGTAGTAGCAGTGTGTAGTAATGTGTAGTAGCAGTGTGTAGAATGTGTAGTAGCGGTGTGTAGTAGCGGTGTGTAGTAATGTGTAGTAGTAATGTGTAGTAGCAGTGTGTAGTAATGTGTAGTAGCAGTGTATAGTGTGTAGCATCAGTGTATAGAGGTGTGTAGTGTGTAGCATCAGTGTATAGAGGTGTGTAGTAATGTGTAATAGCAGTGTGTAGTAATGTGTAGCATCAGTGTGTAGCATCAGTGTGTAGTAATGTGTAGCATCAGTGTGTAGTAATGTGTAGCAGCAGTGTGTAGTAATGTGTACCAGCAGTGTGTAGTAATGTGTAGTAGCAGTGTGTTGTAATGTGTAGTAATGTGTAGTAGCAGTGTGTTGTAATGTGTAGTAATGTGTAGTAGCAGTGTGTAGTAATGTGTAGTAGCAGTGTGTAGTAATGTGTAGTAGCAGTGTGTAGTAATGTGTAGTAGCAGTGTGTAGTAATGTGTAGTAGCAGTGTGTTGTAATGTGTAGTAATGTGTAGTAGCAGTGTGTAGTAATGTGTAACTGTAATGTGTAGTAGCAGTGTGTAGTAATGTGTAGTATCAGTGTGTAGTAATGTGTAGTAGCAGTGTGTAGTAATGTGTAGTAATGTGTAGTAGCAGTGTGTAGTAATGTGTAACTGTAATGTGTAGTAGCAGTGTGTAGTAATGTGTAGTAGCAGTGTGTAGTAATGTGTAGTAGCAGTGTGTAGTAATGTGTAGCAGCAGTGTGTTGTAGCAGTGTGTAGTAATGTGTAACAGCAGTGTGTAGTAATGTGTAGTAGCAGTGTGTAGTAATGTGTAGTAGCAGTGTGTTGTAATGTGTAGTAGCAGTGTATAGTAATGTGTAGTAGCAGTGTGTAGAATGTGTAGTAGCAGTGTGTAGTAGCGGTGTGTAGTAATGTGTAGTAGCAGTGTGTAGTAATGTGTAGTAGCAGTGTGTAGTAATGTGTAGTAGCAGTGTGTAGTAATGTGTAGTAATGTGTAACAGCAGTGTGTAGCAGCAGTGTGTTGTAGCAGTGTGTAGTAAAGTGTAACAGCAGTGTGTAACAGCAGTGTGTAGTAGCAGTGTGTAGTAATGTGTAGTAGCAGTGTGTAGTAATGTGTAGTAGCAGTGTGTAGTAATGTGTAGTAGCAGTGTGTTGTAATGTGTAGTAGCAGTGTGTAGTAATGTATAGCAGCAGTGTGTAGTAATGTGTAGTAGCAGTGTGTAGTAATGTGTAGTAGCAGTGTGTAGTAATGTGTAGTAGCAGTGTGTAGTAATGTGTAGTAGCAGTGTGTAGTAATGTGTAATAGCAGTGTGTAGTAATGTGTAGTAGCAGTGTGTAGTAGCAGTGTGTAGTAATGTGTAGTAGCAGTGTGTAGTAGCAGTGTGTAGTAATGTGTAGTAGCAGTGTGTAGTAATGTGTAGTAGCAGTGTGTTGTAATGTGTAGTATCAGTGTGTTGTAATGTGTAGTAGCAGTGTGTTGTAATATGTAGTAGCAGTGTGTAGTAATGTGTAGTAGCAGTGTGTTGTAATGTGTAGTAGCAGTGTGTAGTAATGTGTAGTAGCAGTGTGTTGTAATGTGTAGTAGCTGTGTGTAGTAATGTGTAGTAGCAGTGTGTTGTAATGTGTAGTAGCAGTGTGTAGTAATGTGTAGTAGCAGTGTGTTGTAATGTGTAGTAGCAGTGTGTAGTAATGTGTAGTAGCAGTGTGTTGTAATGTGTAGTAGCAGTGTGTAGTAGCAGTAAGTAGCAGTGTGTGTGTTGTAGCAGTGTGTGTAATGTAGCAGTGTGTAGTAATGTGTAGTAGCAGTGTGTAGTAATGTGTAATAGCAGTGTATAGTAATGTGTAGTAGCAATGTGTAGTAGCAGTGTGTTGTAATGTGTAGTAGCAGTGTGTTGTAATGTGTAGTAGCAGTGTGTTGTAATGTGTAGTTGCAGTGTGTAGTAATGTGTAGTAGCAGTGTGTAGTAATGTGTAGTAGCAGTGTGTAGTAGCAGTGTGTTGTAATGTGTAGTAGCAGTGTGTTGTAATATGTAGTAGCAGTGTGTAGTAATGTGTAGTAGCAGTGTGTTGTAATGTGTAGTAGCAGTGTGTAGTAATGTGTAGTAGCAGTGTGTTGTAATGTGTAGTAGCAGTGTGTAGTAATGTGTAGTAGCAGTGTGTTGTAATGTGTTGTAGCAGTGTGTAGTAATGTGTAGTAGCAGTGTGTTGTAATGTGTAGTAGCAGTGTGTTGTAATGTGTAGTAGCAGTGTGTAGTAGCAGTGTGTAGTAATGTGTAGTAGCAGTGTGTAGTAATGTGTAGTAGCAGTGTGTAGTAATGTGTAATAGCAGTGTATAGTAATGTGTAGTAGCAATGTGTAGTAGCAGTGTGTTGTAATGTGTAGTAGCAGTGTGTTGTAATGTGTAGTAGCAGTGTGTTGTAATGTGTAGTTGCAGTGTGTAGTAATGTGTAGTAGCAGTGTGTAGTAATGTGTAGTAGCAGTGTGTTGTAATGTGTAGTAGCAGTGTGTAGTAGCAGTGTGTTGTAATGTGTAGTAGCAGTGTGTAGTAGCATTGTGTTGTAATGTGTAGTAGCAGTGTGTTGTAATGTGTAGTAGCAGTGTGTTGTAATGTGTAGCAGCAGTGTGTAGTAATGTGTAGCAGCAGTGTGTAGTAATGTGTAGTAGCAGTGTGTAGTAATGTGTAGTAGCCGTGTGTAACAGCAGTGTGTAGTAATGTGTAGTAGCAGTGTGTAGTAATGTGTAGTAGCAGTGTGTAACAGCAGTGTGTAGTAATGTGTAGTGGCAGTGTGTAGTAATGTGTAGTAACCATGTGTAACAGCAGTGTGTAGTAGCAGTGTGTTGTAATGTGTAGTAGCAGTGTGTAGTAGCAGTGTGTTGTAATGTGTAGTAGCAGTGTGTAGTAGCATTGTGTTGTAATGTGTAGTAGCAGTGTGTTGTAATGTGTAGTAGCAGTGTGTAGTAATGTGTAGCATCAGTGTGTTGTAATGTGTAGTAGCAGTGTGTAGTAATGTGTAGCAGCAGTGTGTAGTAATGTGTAGCAGCAGTGTGTAGTAATGTGTAGTAGCAGTGTGTAGTAATGTGTAGTAGCAGTGTGTAGTAATGTGTAGTAGCAGTGTGTTGTAATGTGTAGCAGCAGTGTGTAGTAGCAGTGTGTTGTAGTGTGTAGTAGCAGTGTGTAGTAATGTGTAGTAGCAGTGTGTTGTAATGTGTAGTAGCAGTGTGTAGTAATGTGTAGCAGCAGTGTGTAGTAGCAGTGTGTTGTAGTGTGTAGTAGCAGTGTGTTGTAATGTGTAGCAGCAGTGTGTAGTAATGTGTAGTAGCAGTGTGTAGTAATGTGTAGTAGCAGTGTGTTGTAATGTGTAGCAGCAGTGTGTAGTAGCAGTGTGTTGTAGTGTGTAGTAGCAGTGTGTTGTAATGTGTAGCAGCAGTGTGTAGTAATGTGTAGTAGCATTGTGTTGTAATGTGTAGTAGCAGTGTGTTGTAATGTGTAGTAGCAGTGTGTTGTAATGTGTAGCAGCAGTGTGTAGTAATGTGTAGCAGCAGTGTGTTGTAATGTGTAGTAGCATTGTGTAGTAATGTGTAGTAGCAGTGTGTAGTAGCAGTGTGTTGTAATGTGTAGTAGCAGTGTGTAGTAATGTGTAGTAGCAGTGTGTAGTAGCAGTGTGTAGTAATGTGTAGTAATGTGTAACAGCAGTGTGTAACAGCAGTGTGTAGTAGCAGTGTGTAGTAATGTGTAACAGCAGTGTGTAGTAATGTGTAGCATCAGTGTGTTGTAATGTGTAGTAGCAGTGTGTAGTAATGTGTAGCAGCAGTGTGTAGTAATGTGTAGCAGCAGTGTGTAGTAATGTGTAGTAGCAGTGTGTAGTAATGTGTAGTAGCAGTGTGTAGTAATGTGTAGTAGCAGTGTGTTGTAATGTGTAGTAGCAGTGTGTAGTAATGTGTAGCAGCAGTGTGTAGTAGCAGTGTGTTGTAGTGTGTAGTAGCAGTGTGTAGTAATGTGTAGTAGCAGTGTGTTGTAATGTGTAGTAGCAGTGTGTAGTAATGTGTAGCAGCAGTGTGTAGTAGCAGTGTGTTGTAGTGTGTAGTAGCAGTGTGTTGTAATGTGTAGCAGCAGTGTGTAGTACTGTGTAGTAGCAGTGTGTTGTAATGTGTAGTAGCATTGTGTAGTAATGTGTAGTAGCACTGTGTAGTAATGTGTAGTAGCAGTGTGTAGTAGCAGTGTGTTGTAATGTGTAGTAGCAGTGTGTAGTAATGTGTAGTAGCAGTGTGTAGTAGCAGTGTGTAGTAATGTGTAGTAATGTGTAACAGCAGTGTGTAACAGCAGTGTGTAGTAGCAGTGTGTAGTAATGTGTAGTAGCAGTGTGTAGTAATGTGTAGTAGCCGTGTGTAACAGCAGTGTGTAGTAATGTGTAGTAGCAGTGTGTAGTAATGTGTAGTAACCGTGTGTAACAGCAGTGTGTAGTAGCAGTGTGTTGTAATGTGTAGTAGCAGTGTGTAGTAGCAGTGTGTTGTAATGTGTAGTAGCAGTGTGTTGTAATGTGTGGTAGCAGTGTGTAGTAGCAGTGTGTAACAGCAGTGTGTAGTAGCAGTGTGTAGTAATGTGTAGTGGCAGTGTGTAGTAACCGTGTGTAACAGCAGTGTGTAGTAGCAGTGTGTTGTAATGTGTAGTAGCAGTGTGTAGTAGCAGTGTGTTGTAATGTGTAGTAGCAGTGTGTTGTAATGTGTAGTAGCAGTGTGTAGTAGCAGTGTGTTGTAATGTGTAGTAGCAGTGTGTTGTAAAGGGTAGTAGCATTGTGTTGTAATGTGTAGTAGCAGTGTGTTGTAATGTGTAGTAGCAGTGTGTAGTAATGTGTAGCAGCAGTGTGTAGTAATGTGTAGTAGCAGTGTGTAGTAATGTGTAGCAGCAGTGTGTTGTAATGTGTAGTAGCAGTGTGTTGTAATGTGTAACAGCAGTGTGTAGTAGCAGTGTGTAGTAATGTGTAGTAATGTGTAGTAGCAGTGTGTAGTAATGTGTAGTAGCAGTGTGTAACAGCAGTGTGTAGTAGCAGTGTGTAGTAATGTGTAGTAGCAGTGTGTAGTAATGTGTAGTAGCAGTGTGTAACAGCAGTGTGTAGTAATGTGTAGTAATGTGTAGTAGCAGTGTGTAGTAATGTGTAGTAGCAGTGTGTAACAGCAGTGTGTAGTAGCAGTGTGTAGTAATGTGTAACAGCAGTGTGTATTAATGTGTAGTAGCAGTGTGTAGTAATGTGTAGTAGCAGTGTGTAACAGCAGTGTGTATTAGCAGTGTGTAGTAATGTGTAGTAGCAGTATGTAGTAGCTGTGTGTAGTAGCAGTGTGTAGTAGCAGTGTGTTCTAATGTGTAGTAGCAGTGTGTTGTAATGTGTAGTAGCAGTGTGTAGTAGCAGTGTGTTGTAATGTGTA
Source organism: Oncorhynchus keta (assembly GCF_023373465.1). Taxonomy (NCBI): domain Eukaryota; kingdom Metazoa; phylum Chordata; class Actinopteri; order Salmoniformes; family Salmonidae; genus Oncorhynchus; species Oncorhynchus keta. The sequence continues at coordinate 58,759,023 of NC_068441.1, forward strand.
GTAGCAGTGTGTTGTAAAGGGTAGTAGCATTGTGTTGTAATGTGTAGTTGCAGTGTGTTGTAATGTGTAGTAGCAGTGTGTAGTAATGTGTAGCAGCAGTGTGTAGTAATGTGTAGTAGCAGTGTGTAGTAATGTGTAGCAGCAGTGTGTTGTAATGTGTAGTAGCAGTGTGTTGTAATGTGTAACAGCAGTGTGTAGTAGCAGTGTGTAGTAATGTGTAGTAGCAGTGTGTAGTAGCAGTGTGTAGTAGCAGTGTGTAGTAATGTGTAGTAGCAGTGTGTAGTAATGTGTAGTAGCAGTGTGTAACAGCAGTGTGTAGTAATGTGTAGTAATGTGTAGTAGCAGTGTGTAGTAATGTGTAGTAGCAGTGTGTAACAGCAGTGTGTAGTAGCAGTGTGTAGTAATGTGTAACAGCAGTGTGTAGTAATGTGTAGTAGCAGTGTGTAGTAATGTGTAGTAGCAGTGTGTAACAGCAGTGTGTATTAGCAGTGTGTAGTAATGTGTAGTAGCAGTGTGTAGTAGCAGTGTGTAGTAATGTGTAGTAGCAGTGTGTAGTAGCAGTGTGTAGTAATGTGTAGTAGCAGTGTGTAGTAATGTGTAGTAGCAGTGTGTAACAGCAGTGTGTAACAGCAGTGTGTAGTAGCAGTGTGTAGTAGCAGTGTGTAGTAATGTGTAGTAGCAGTGTGTAACAGCAGTGTGTAACAGCAGTGTGTAGTAGCAGTGTGTAGTAATGTGTAGTAGCAGTGTGTAACAGCAGTGTGTAGTAGCAGTGTGTAGTAGCAGTGTGTAACAGCAGTGTGTAGTAGCAGTGTGTAACAGCAGTGTGTAACAGCAGTGTGTAGTAATGTGTAGTAGCAGTGTGTAGTAATGTGTAGTAGCAGTGTGTAGTAGCAGTGTGTAGTAATGTGTAGTAGCAGTGTGTAGTAATGTGTAGTAGCAGTGTGTAACAGCAGTGTGTAACAGCAGTGTGTAGTAGCAGTGTGTAGTAGCAGTGTGTAGTAATGTGTAGTAGCAGTGTGTAACAGCAGTGTGTAGTAGCAGTGTGTAACAGCAGTGTGTAGTAGCAGTGTGTAGTAATGTGTAGTAGCAGTGTGTAACAGCAGTGTGTAGTAGCAGTGTGTAGTAGCAGTGTGTAACAGCAGTGTGTAGTAGCAGTGTGTAACAGCAGTGTGTAACAGCAGTGTGTAGTAATGTGTAGTAGTGTAGTAGCAGTGTGTAATGTGTAGTAGCAGTGTGTAACAGCAGTGTGTAGTAATGTGTAGTAATGTGTAGCAGCAGTTTGTAGAGGTGTGTTTCTTATGTTTATAGTTCCAACAGTGCAGGTTTTCTTTTATTTAGACTATTTTCTACATTGTAGAAGTGAAGTCATCCAAACTATGAAAAAAGTTTTAAACAAATCAAAATATATTTGATTTTTTTAGATCCTTCAAAGTAGCCACTCTTTTTCTTGATGACAGCTTGGCAGACTATTGGCATTCTCTCCACCAGCTTCATGAGGTAGTCACCTGGAATATATTTCAATTAGCAGTTCTGCCTTGTTAAATGTTAATTTGTTGGAAATTCTTTCCTTCTTATTGCGTTTGAGCCAACGATTCGCAACAATAAGGACGGATTCGAGACAATAAGGACCGATTCACAACAACGATTCACAATAATAAGGACCGATTCACAACAATAAGGACCGATTCACAACAATAAGGACCGATTCACAACAGAGGATTGATTCACAATAATAAGGACCGATTTGCAACAATAAGGACCGATTTGCAACAATAAGGACCGATTTGCAACAATAAGGACCGATTTGCAACAATAAGGACCGATTCGCAACAGAGGATAGATTCCACAACAATAAGGATAGATTCGTAACAATAAGGACCGATTCGCAACAACGATTTGCAACAATAAGGACCGATTCGCAACAGAGGATAGATTCCACAACAATAAGGATAGATTCGTAACAATAAGGACCGATTCGCAACAACGATTTGCAACAATAAGGACCGATTCGCAACAGAGGATTGATTCACAACAATAAGGATATATTCGTAACAATAAGGACCGATTCGCAACAACGATTTGCAACAATAAGGACCGATTCGCAACAGAGGATAGATTCACAACAATAAGGATAGATTCGTAACAATAAGGACCGATTCGCAACAGAGGATTGATTCACAACAATAAGGATATATTCGTAACAATAAGGACTGATTCACAACAATAAGGACCGATTCGCAATAGAGGCTTGATTCACAACAATAAGGATAGATTCGTAACAATAAGGACCGATTCACAACAATAAGGATCAATTCGCAACAGAGGATTGATTCACAACAATAAGGACCGATTCGCAACAATAAGGACCGATTTGCAACAATAAGGATCAATTCGTAACAACAAGGACCGATTTGCACCAATAAGGATCAATTCGTAACAACAAGGACCGATTTGCAACAACGATTCGTAACAATAAGGACCAATTCGCAACATATAGAACCTATTCGTAACAATTAGGCACTAATTATTTGAATAATTTCAGATGGGTGGGATTAGTTAGAAGGATTGAGGTTGGGGCATTCTGACATATTATGGTGATATATTATGACTATTACATCAATGTCATCAGATAATCATCATAAAGTCTATTAACTGGGTTGTCATTGGCAAGGTCTAGGAATTTTTTTAGGATAAACATAAATGGAAGAAAGTTAAGAATATGCAAAATCCTATTGGAAAACCTGGTTCAGTCTGCTTTCCAAAAGACACTGGGAGACAAATTCACCTTTCAGCAGGACAATAACCTAAAACACAAGGCCAAATATGCACTGGAGTTGCTTACCAAGATGACAGTGAGGGTTCCTGAGCGGCCTAGTTAGAGGTTTGACTTAAATCGTCTCGGCAAGACTCGAAAATGGCTGTCAAGCAATGATCAACCACCAACCATAACAACTTGACAGTTTGAGGAATCAAGAAAGATCATAATTGTACAATCCAGGTGTGTAAGAGACTTAGAGACTTACGCAGAAAGAATCACGGTTGTAATCGCTGCTAAGGTGATTCTAACACGTATCGACTCAAGGGTGTGAACACTTCGATATTTCAGTTTATTTTCAATACATTTGCAAAAATGTCTAGAAACATGTGTTCACTTTGTCATCATGTGGTATTTATTGTGTGTAGATGGGCGAGAATTTTTAAATAATTTAATCCATTTTGAATTGAGGCCAAAACGCAACAGCATGTGGAATATGGACAGGGTTACTAATACTTTGAGGGCGCTGTTCCTACTATCTTTACTGTCCATTATTCATACACTGCCAGTCAAAAGATTGGACACACCTACTCATTCAAGGGTTTTTCTTTATTTTTACTGTTTTCTACATTGTGGGATAATAGTGAAGACATCAAAACTATTAAATAACACATATGGAATCATGTAGTAACCAAAAGAGTGTCCAACAAATCAAAGTAGCCACTGTTGGCCTTGATGACAGCACACTCTTGGCATTCTCTCAACCAGCTTCACCTGGAATGCTTTTCCAACAATATTGAAGGAGTTCCCACATATAATAAGCACTTGTTGGCTGCTTTTCCTTCACTCTGCGGCCCAACTCATCCCAAACCATCTCAATTGGGTTGAGGTTGTTGGTTGTGGGGGCCAGGTCATCTGATGCAGCACTCCATCACTCTCCCTGGTCAAATAGCCCTTACACAGCCTGGGGGTGAGTTGGGTCATTGTCCTGTTGAAAAACAAATTATAGTCCCACTAAGCACAAACCAGATGTGATGACGTATCGCTGCAGAATGCTGTGACAGCCATGCTGGTGAAGTGTGCCTTGAATTCTAAATAAATCACAGACAGTGTCACCAGCGACGCACCCCCACACCATCACACATCCTCCTCCACCATCATGACACCTCCTCCATGCTTCACGGTGGGAACCACACATGCAGAGATCAGTCGTACACCTACTCTGCGTCTCACAAAGACAAGGCGGTTGGAACCAAAAATCTCAAATGTGGACTCATCAGACCAAAGGACAGATTTCCACCGGTCTAACATCCATTGCTCGTGTTTCTTGGCCCAAGCAAGTCTCTTATTGGTGGTTTCTTTGCAGCAATTCGATCATGAAGGCCTGATTCATACGGTCTCCTCTGAACAGTTGATGTTGAGATGTGTCTGTTACTTGAACTCTGTGAAGCATTTAACTGGCCTGCAATTTTTTGAGACTGGTAACTCTAGTGAACTTATCCTCTACAGCAGAGGTAACTCTGGGTCTTCCTTACCTGTGGCGGTCTTCATGAGAGACAGTTTCATCATAGTGCTTAATGGTTTTTGCGACTGTACTTGAAGAAAGTTCCTGAAATGATTCACAGTGACTGACCTTCATGTCTTAAAATAATGATGGACTGTCGTTTCTCTTTGAAAATTTGAGCTGTTCTTGCCATAATATGGACAGCCTTTTACCGAATAGGGCTACTGTATCTTCTGTATACCACCCCTACCTTGTAACAATTATTGTCACGAATTGGTCCTTATTGTTAAGAATCGGTCGTTATTGTTGTGAATCGGTCGTTATTGTTGCGAATTGATCCTTATTGTTGCAAATCGTTGTTGCGAATCCGTCCTTATTGTTGTGAATCGGTCCTTATTGTTGTGAATCGGTCCTTATTGTTGTGAATCGGTCCTTATTGTTGTGAATCGGTCCTTATTGTTGTGAATCGGTCCTTATTGTTGTGAATCTGTCCTTATTGTTGTGAATCTGTCCTTATTGTTGTGAATCGGTCCTTATTGTTGTGAATCTATCCTTATTGTTGTGAATCGGTCCTTATTGTTGTGAATCAGTCCTTATTGTTGTGAATCGGTCCTTATTGTTGTGAATCGGTCCTTATTGTTGTGAATCGGTCCTTATTGTTGTGAATCGGTCCTTATTGTTGTGAATCGGTCCTCATTGTTGCGAATCGGTCCTTATTGTTGTGAATCGGTCCTCATTGTTGTGAATCGGTCCTTATTGTTGTGAATCGGTCCTCATTGTTGTGAATCGGTCCTTATTGTTGTGAATCGGTCCTCATTGTTGTGAATCGGTCCTTATTGTTGTGAATCGGTCCTCATTGTTGTGAATCGGTCCTTATTGTTGTGAATCGGTCCTTATTGTTGTGAATCGGTCCTCATTGTTGTGAATCGGTCCTTATTGTTGTGAATCGGTCCTCATTGTTGTGAATCGGTCCTTATTGTTGTGAATCGGTCCTCATTGTTGTGAATCGGTCCTTATTGTTGTGAATCGGTCCTTATTGTTGTGAATCGGTCCTTATTGTTGTGAATCGGTCCTCATTGTTGTGAATCGGTCCTCATTGTTGCGAATCGGTCCTTATTGTTGCGAATCGGTCCTCATTGTTGCGAATCGGTCCTCATTGTTGTGAATCGGTCCTCATTGTTGCGAATCTGTCCTCATTGTTGCGAATCTGTCCTCATTGTTGCGAATCTGTCCTCATTGTTGCGAATCTATCGTTATTGTTGCGAATTGGTCCTCATTGTTGCGAATTTGTCCTCATTGTTGCGAATCGTTCCTCATTGTTGCGAATTTGTCCTCATTGTTGCGAATCTATCGTTATTGTTGCGAATTGGTCCTCATTGTTGCGAATCGTTCCTTATTTTTGCGAATCGTTCCTTATTGTTGCGAATCGGTCCTTATTGTTGCGAGTCGGTCCTTATTGTTGCGAATCGTTCCTCATTGTTGCGAATCGGTCCTTATTGTTGCGAATCTATCGTTATTGTTGCGAATTGGTCCTTATTGTTGCGAATCGGTCCTTATTGTTAATAATAATAATAATATATGCCATTTAGCAGACGCTTTTATCCAAAGCGACTTACAGTCATGTGTGCATACATTCTACGTATGGGTGGTCCCGGGGATCCAACCCACTACCCTGGCGTTACAAGCGCCATGCTCTACCAACTGAGCTACAGAAGTAATCTATCGTTACTGTTGCGAATCTATCGTTATTGTTGCGAATCTGTCCTCATTTTTGCGAATCGGTCCTCATTGTTGCGAATCTGTCCTCATTGTTGCGAATCTGTCCTCATTGTTGCGAATCGTTCCTTATTGTTGCGAATCGTTGTTGCGAATTGGTCATTATTGTTGCGAATTGGTCATTATTGTTGCGAATTGGTCATTATTGTTGCGAATTGGTGCTTATTGTTGCAAATTGGTCCTTTTTGTTGCGAATCGTTGTTGCAAATTGGTCCTTTTTGTTGCGGATTTTTGTTGCGAATTTGTCCTTATTGTTGCGAATCGTTGTTGCGAAACGGTCCTTATTGTTGTGAATTGGTTCTTATTGTTACAAATCGAACCTTATGGTTGGCTATATGTTTACAGGCCGTTTCCAAGCACCTGGCAAACCTTCTGCCTTTTAAATGCATGAACAGTCAGCAGATGGAAGCAGTCAGAGGGTGAGAGAGAGAAAGAGAGAGAGTGTGTGTGTGTGCAGCGGTAGATGCGCGGCGTGTTGAGTGTCAGGTGGGGTAATGTAGCGTGACGGAGGGTTGTAGCGTGTTCCCATCAGGCCCTGCTCTGGACCAGGCTGGCGTGAGGACTGTTTTCTTAACGAGACGTGCGTGCATGTCAGAGCAATCAAACCCAACACTACGCAGCAGCAAACCTACTTCCACACACTAAATACTGTAAACTATGCATCACCGCTGTGTGTGTCAGGGCAAACACACTGCAGACTCATACACCCGGTAGAGTTTCTACTAATCTCAGAATGCTGAGTGATAACATTAACAGGGTTAGAGTTTCTACTAATCCCAGAATGCTGAGTGATAACATTAACAGGGGTAGAATGTCTAATAATCCCAGAATGCTGAGTGATAACATTAACAGGGGTAGAGCTTCTACTAATCCCAGAATGCTGAGTGATAACATTAACAGGGTTAGAGGACTACTAATCCCAGAATGCTGAGTGATAACATTAACAGGGTTAGAGGACTACTAATTCCAGAATGCTGAGTGATAACATTAACAGGGTTAGAGGACTACTAATCCCAGAATGCTGAGTGATAACATTAACAGGGTTATAGGACTACTAATCCCAGAATGCTGAGTGATAACATTAACAAGGTTAGAGAACTACTAATCCCAGAATGCTGAGTGATAACATTAACAGGGTTAGAGGACTACTAATCCCAGAATGCTGAGTGATAACATTAACAGGGGTAGAGTTTCTACTAATCCCAGAATGCTGAGTGATAACATTAACAGGGTTAGAGGACTACTAATCCCAGAATGCTGAGTGATAACATTAACAGGGGTAGAGTTTCTACTAATCCCAGAATGCTGAGTGATAACATTAACAGGAGTTATAACATTAACAGGGGTAGAGTTTCTACTAATTCCAGAATGCTGAGTGATAACATTAACAGGAGTTATAACATTAACAGGGGTAGAGTTTCTACTAATTCCAGAATGCTGAGTGATAACATTAACAGGGGTAGAGTTTCTACTAATCCCAGAATGCTGAGTGATAACATTAACAGGAGTTATAACATTAACAGGGGTAGAGTTTCTACTAATTCCAGAATGCTGAGTGATAACATTAACAGGGGTATAGGACTACTAATCCCAGAATGCTGAGTGATAACATTAACAGGGTTAGAGCTTCTACTAATCCCAGAATGCTGAGTGATAACATTAACAGGGGTAGAGTTTTTACTAATCCCAGAATGCTGAGTGATAACATTAACAGGGGTAGAGTTTCTACTATTCCCAGAATGCTGAGTGATAACATTAACAGGGGTAGAGCTTCTACTAATCCCAGAATGCTGAGTGATAACATTAACAGGGTTAGAGGACTACTAATCCCAGAATGCTGAGTGATAACATTAACAGGGTTAGAGGACTACTAATCCCAGAATGCTGAGTGATAACATTAACAGGGGGGGGTGTAGAAACAGACATCTCTCTCTAAATGTACATGCATTTCCAAGAACAATCCCTCTTCTCTACATGAATTACAGATCAATGAATATATCTTATCGGTTGCAACCCAAACGGCACCCTATTCCCTACATAGGGCCCAAACGTAACCCTATTCTCTACATAGGGCCCATAGGTCTGCAACCCAAACGGCACCCTATTCCCTACATAGGGCCCATAGGTCTGCAACCCAAACGGCACCCTATTCCCTACATAGGGCCCATAGGTCTGCAACCCAAACGGCACCCTATTCCTTACATAGGGCCCATATGTCTGCAACCCAAACGGCACCCTGTTCCCTACATTGGGCCCATAGGTCTGTAACCCAAACAGCACCCTGTTCCCTACATAGGGCCCATAGGTCTGTAACCCAAACGGCACCCTATTCCCTACATAGGGCCCATAGGTCTGTAACCCAAACGGCACCCTATTCCCTACATAGGGCCCATAGGTCTATAACCCAAACAGCACCCTGTTCCCTACATAGGGCCCATAGGTCTGTAACCCAAACGGCACCCTGTTCCCTACATAGGGCCCATAGGTCTGCAACCCAAACGGCACCCTATTCCCTACATAGGGCCCATAGGTCTGTAACCCAAACAGCACCCTGTTCCCTACATAGGGCCCATAGGTCTGTAACCCAAACGGCACCCTATTCCCTACATAGGGCCCATAGGTCTGCAACCCAAACGGCATCCTTTTCCCTACATAGGGCCCATAGGCCTGTAACCCAAACGGCACCCTATTCCCTACATAGGGCCCATAGGTCTGTAACCCAAACGGCACCCTATTCCCTAAATAGGGCCCATAGGTCAGCAACCCAAACAACATCCTTGTCCCTACATAGGGCCCATAGAGCTCTGGTTAAAAATAGGGCACTTTAATAGGGAATAGGGTGCCATTTATGACAAATTCTCTCTTTTAGCACATTTAAAACCATCAATCTCTGGAGCATTAACACAATGGCCATAAATGGAACACATTATTCCACACAGTACCTGATGATTAATAGGTGTGTGTGTGTGTGTGTGTGTGTGTGTGTGTGTGTGTGTGTGTGTGTGTGTGTGTGTGTGTGTGTGTGTGTGTGTGTGTGTGTGTGTGTGTGTGTGTGTGTGTGTGTGTGTGTGTGTGTGTGTGTGTGTGTGGTTCACACACAACCCTAAATAATAAATAGATGAGCTACATTAATACAGTGATCTGTTGATAAACATTCAGGTGATGTGACATACAGACTGCACTTAGCTCCTCTTGTGTTGTTGCTATGGTTTCCTCTGTTTGATAACTAACTACTTTAACCAGAAACTATATCAGGCTTGGACAGTACAGGTGGTGTCCGGAGACTAAGGATGCCTCCTTTTTTTTTGTGTTAATACAGAAGGTAGTGTCCTATATAGTAAATAGAGTGCCATTTGGGATGCATCCTAAGCCCCCTCCCCCCTCCAGCCTGAAGGATCCCAGGCAGGTTGCCCTGTAGGTGCCTGTATGTAAACTGTGTACACAGCTTCACTCTGGTCTGTTTTGCTATAGTCGTTAGTCTACGTCATTGTGAGGGCTGTACTGTGTATCTGGTTCTGCTGTTGCAGTTTGCTCTGAGCGGTTGAGGTAATGTTGATTGTCCGTGGTCCGTGCGTGTGAGTATGCGCGTGTGTACATGTGATGTTTGCTGTTAGTGGTTGAGGTAATGTTCTGTCCACGTGCCAGTCTGAGGGGTGAGGAGGAAGAGAGAGGTGGAAGGGGGGGGTAAATCCTCCTCCCATCTGGGATAGGTCAGTAGTGTCTGTGGTTTCTGTGGAGACGCTGTGATCTCCCTGATTGGTTGAGACAGCCTCTGACATGGCCCTCCATCCTCTCCGTCTCTCAGCTGACACGAAAGAGTGAAACTTATCGATGCAGAGAGCTCTTAATGCAGCGTACAGGGTTAGCATGACAACACTGCACAGAGCTCTGAGGTTAGCATGTAACATCGATAGGTTTAGGCTTCTATACGTGATACTCACATTTCCCTATATATATATATATATATATATATATGAGGTTGCTACAACTTAGCCTATGAATGAGTTTACAACTTAGCACAGGTTGAGAGAAAAATGTGAGAAATCAAGGGGAAAGACCGTAACACATTCAATACAACCTTGTACACAGGGTGTAATCATTAGTCCAACAGTTGCAAATGAGAGTTTCTATTGGACAGAGTCAGGTATGTTTATCACCGTTACTTTTGGTTCCCTTTAAAGAAACGTTTTTCTCCTTTTCCCTTGTGGACTCCAGTCAACAACACATCAGCTGTCTGTGGCAAAAAAAAACTTTCCAAGCCCAACCAAACCCTTTCCAAGCCCAACCAAACCCTTTCCAAGCCCAACCAAACCCTTTCCAAGCCCAACCAAACCCTTTCCAAGCCCAACCAAACCCTTTCCAAGCCAAACCAAACCCTTTCCAAGCCAAACCAAACCCTTTCCAAGCCCAACCAAACCCTTTCCAAGCCCAACCAAAACCTTTCCAAGCCCAACCAAACCCTTTCCAAGCCCAACCAAAACCTTTCCAAGCCCAACCAAAACCTTTCCAAGCCCAACCAAACCCTTTCCAAGCCCAACCAAACCCTTTCCAAGCCAAACCAAACCCTTTCCAAGCCCAACCAAAACCTTTCCAAGCCCAACCAAAACCTTTCCAAGCCCAACCAAAACCTTTCCAAGCCCAACCAAACCCTTTCCAAGCCCAACCAAACCCTTTCCAAGCCCAACCAAAACCTTTCCAAGCCAAACCAAACCCTTTCCAAGCCAAACCAAACCCTTTCCAAGCCCAACCAAAACCTTTCCAAGCCCAACCAAAACCTTTCCAAGCCCAACCAAACCCTTTCCAAGCCCAACCAAACCCTTTCCAAGCCCAACCAAACCCTTTCCAAGCCCAACCAAACCCTTTCCAAGCCCAACCAAACCCTTTCCAAGCCAAACCAAACCCTTTCCAAGCCAAACCAAAACCTTTCCAAGCCAAACCAAACCCTTTCCAAGCCCAACCAAAACCTTTCCAAGCCAAACCTTCAAATCATAACAACATGCTCAGGCAGTAGGAAGCTCTCTCATCCATTTATATGCAGATGATACAGTCTTATAATCAGCTGGCCCCTCCCCGGATTTTGTGTTAAACTCTCTACAACAAAGCTTTCTTTAGTGTCCAACAAGCTTTCTCTGCCCTAAACCTTATTCTGAACACCTCCAAAACAAAGGTCATGTGGTTTGGGAAGAAGAATGTCCCTCTCCCCACAGGTGTGATTACTACCTCTGAGGGTTTAGAGCTTGAGGTAGTCGCCTCATACAAGTACTTAGGAATATGTTTAGAAGGTACACTGACCTTTTGTCAGCACATATCAAAGCTGGAGGCTAAAGTTAAATCTAGACTTGGTGTCCTCTATTGTAATCGTTCCTCTTTCACCCCAGACCCTGATTCAGATGACCATCCTACCCATGCTAGATTACGGAGACATAATTTACAGATCGGCAGGTGAGGGTGCTCTCGATCGGCTAGATGTTCTTTACCATTCGGCCATCAGATTTGCCACCAATGCTCCTTATAGGACACATCACTGCTCTCTATACTCCTCTGTAAACTGGTCATCTCTGTATATCCATCGCAAGACCGACTGGTTGATGCTTATTTATAAAACCCTCTTAGGCCTCACTCCCCCCCCTATCTGAAATATCTACTGCAGCCCTCATCCTCCACATACAACACTCGTTCTGCCAGTCACATTCCGTTAAAGGTCCCCAAAGCACACACATCTCTGGGTCATTCGTCTTTTCAGTTCTCTGCGACTGGAATGTGCTGAAACAAACACTCAAACTGGACAGTTTTATCTCCATCTCTTCATTCAAAGACGCAATCATGGACACTCTTACTGACAGTTGTGGCTGCTTTGTGTGATGTATTGTTGTCTCTACTTTCTTACCCTTTGTGCTGTTGTCTGTGCCCAATAATATTTTGTATCATGTTTTGTGCTGCTACCATGTTGCTGTCATGTTGTGTTTCTACCATGCTGTGTTTTCATGTGTTGCTGCCATGCTATATTGTTGTCTTAGGTCTCTTTTTATGTAGTGTTTTGTTGTCTCTCGTGGTGTGTTTTGTTGTCTCTCGTGGTGTGTTTTGTTGTCTCTCGTGGTGTGTTTTGTTGTCTCTCGTGGTGTGTTTTGTTGTCTCTCGTGGTGTGTTTTGTTGTCTCTCGTGGTGTGTTTTGTTGTCTCTCGTGGTGTGTTTTGTCGTCTCTCGTGGTGTGTTTTGTTGTCTCTCGTGGTGTGTTTTGTCGTCTCTCGTGGTGTGTTTTGTCCTATGTTTTTATTTTTTTAAATTAGTCCCCGTTCCAACAGGAGGCCTCTCGTCATTGTAAATCAGAATTAGTTCTGAACTGGCTTGCCTAGTTAAATAAAAAAACAAAAGAAATAAAATCATCACCCTGCATTGTTGTCACGTCATAGTCAACTAGAACTACTACAAATAGCGTGTTAGTTGAGTTACCCTCTAAAGTCATGCAGTATAGTGTACAGTCAGAAAGCAGTTTAGCAGTTACACCGGCATGCCCCGGTGGCAATAAATTCATAAAACCAAAAGCTTAACTTGGAAGAGTTCCAAGGTTACATAGCCATAGCCAGCGAGATAACATAGCATCCCTCTTTGTTTGAGTAGGCTAAATTAGCTAGCTAGCTGCATTCGCTAGCTAAGTGTAAGTGTAAAAAATAACTCTCTTGCTTCTCCATAATTTTTAAAGGAATGTAATTGTTCAGCACTGTTCAACTATTGCCTTTCTCTTTGAGTCAACTATTCACCACATTTTATGCAGGGCTAGCTAGCTGTAGCTTATGCTTTCAGTACTATATTCATTCTCTGATCCTTTGATTGGGTAGACAACATGTCAGTTCATGCTGCAAGAGGGTAAAGTGACTAGACATCAGGATAGATAATGAGGTATTTGAGGTAGATATGTACATGAAGGCAGGGTAAAGTGACTAGACATCAGGATAATAATAAGGTATTTGAGGTAGATATGTACATGAAGGCAGGGTAAAGTGACATCATGATAGATAATAATAAGAGTAAAATAATGACTGGAGCAGCAGCATATAATGATTGTAAAAGTGTGTATGTATTCATAAGTAGTGTGTGTATGTGTGCATAAGTAGTGTATGTATGTGTGCATAAGTAGTGTATGTATGTGTGCATAAGTTGTGTGTGTAGTCTTTTCAGACCTTCCTCTGACAACACCTGATACAGAGGTCCTGGATGACAGGGAGCTCAGCCCCGTCAGGAAGTCCGGGATCCAGTTGTAGAGGGAGGGGTTCAGTCCCAGGGTCCCCAGCTTGGTGATGAGCTTGGAGGGGACTGAGGTCTATGAACAGCATTATAGTTATTACCTGTCTTGTCCAGGTGGGAGAGGGCAGTGTGAAGTGCATTTGAGATTGCGTCATCTGTGGATCTGTTGGGGAGGTATGTGAATTGGAGTGGGTCCAGGTGTGGGTCCAGGTGTGGGTCCAGGTGTGGGTCCAGGTGTGGGTCCAGGTGTGGGTCCAGGTGTGGGTCCAGGGTGACTATGTCTGGGATGATGGTGTTGATGTCAGTACCATGTCAGTAGTCAGAAGTTTAGAGACTGTTCTAGCCGGCTACCACCCAGTACTCTGCCCTGAACCTTAGAGACTGTTCTAGCCAGCTACCACCCAGTACTCTGCCCTGAACCTTAGAGACTGTTCTAGCCGGCTACCACCCAGTACTCTGCCCTGAACCTTAGAGACTGTTCTAGCCGGCTACCACCTAGTACTCTGCCCTGAACCTTAGAGACTGTTCTAGCCAGCTACCACCCAGTACTCTGCCCTGAACCTTAGAGACTGTTCTAGCCGGCTACCACCCAGTACTCTGCCCTGAACCTTAGAGACTGTTCTAGCCAGCTACCACCCAGTACTCTGCCCTGAAGTTTAGAGACTGTTCTAGCCGGCTACCACCCAGTACTCTGCCCTGAACCTTAGAGACTGTTCTAGCCGGCTACCACCCAGTACTCTGCCCTGAACCTTAGAGACTGTTCTAGCCAGCTACCACCCAGTACTCTGCCCTGAACCTTAGAGACTGTTCTAGCCGGCTACCACCCAGTACTCTGCCCTGAACCTTAGAGACTGTTCTAGCCAGCTACCACCCAGTACTCTGCCCTGAAGTTTAGAGACTGTTCTAGCCGGCTACCACCCAGTACTCTGCCCTGAACCTTAGAGACTGTTCTAGCCGGCTACATTACATTACATTTAAGTCATTTAGCAGACGCTCTTATCCAGAGCGACTTACAAATTGGTGCATACACCTTATGACAACCAGTGGAACAGCCACTTGCATCTAAATCTTGTTGGGGGAGAGGGGGGGGGGGTGAGAAGGATTACTTACCCTTACTTACCCTATCCTAGGTATTCCTTGAAGAGGTGGGGTTTCAGGTGTCTCCGGAAGGTGGTGATTGACTCCGCTGTCCTGGCGTCGTGAGGGAGTTTGTTCCACCATTGGGGGCCAGAGCAGCGAACAGTTTTGACTGGGCTGAGCGGGAACTGTACTTCCTCAGTGGTAGGGAGGCGAGCAGGCCAGAGGTGGATGAACGCAGTGCCCTTGTTTGGGTGTAGGGCCTGATCAGAGCCTGGAGATACTGAGGTGCCGTTCCCCTCACAGCTCCGTAGGCGAGCACCATGGTCTTGTAGCGGATGCGAGCTTCAACTGGAAGCCAGTGGAGAGAGCGGAGGAGCGGGGTGACGTGAGAGAACTTGGGAAGGTTGAACACCAGACGGGCTGCGGCGTTCTGGATGAGTTGTAGGGGTTTAATGGCACAGGCAGGGAGCCCAGCCAACAGCGAGTTGCAGTAATCAAGACGGGAGATGACAAGTGCCTGGATTAGGACCTGCGCCGCTTCCTGTGTGAGGCAGGGTCGTACTCTGCGGATGTTGTAGAGCATGAACCTACAGGAACGGGACACCGCCTTGATGTTAGTTGAGAACGTCAGGGTGTTGTCCAGGATCACGCCAAGGTTCTTAGCGCTCTGGGAGGAGGACACAATGGAGTTGTCAACCGTGATGGCGAGATCATGGAACGGGCAGTCCTTCCCCGGGAGGAAGAGGAGCTCCGTCTTGCTGAGGTTCAGCTTGAGGTGGTGATCCGTCATCCACACTGATATGTCTGCCAGACATGCAGAGATGCGATTCGCCACCTGGTCATCAGAAGGGGGAAAGGAGAAGATTAATTGTGTGTCGTCTGCATAGCAATGATAGGAGAGACCATGTGAGGTTATGACAGAGCCAAGTGACTTGGTGTATAGCGAGAATAAGAGAGGGCCTAGAACAGAGCCCTGGGGGACACCAGTGGTGAGAGCGCGTGGTGAGGAGACAGATTCTCGCCACGCCACCTGGTAGGAGCGACCTGTCAGGTAGGACGCAATCCAAGCGTGGGCCGCGCCGGAGATGCCCAACTCGGAGAGGGTGGAGAGGAGGATCTGATGGTTCACAGTATCGAAGGCAGCCGATAGGTCTAGAAGGATGAGAGCAGAGGAGAGAGAGTTAGCTTTAGCAGTGCGGAGCGCCTCCGTGATACAGAGAAGAGCAGTCTCAGTTGAATGACTAGTCTTGAAACCTGACTGATTTGGATCAAGAAGGTCATTCTGAGAGAGATAGCGGTAGAGCTGGCCAAGGACGGCACGCTCAAGAGTTTTGGAGAGAAAAGAGAGAAGGGATACTGGTCTGTAGTTGTTGACATCGGAGGGATCGAGTGTAGGTTTTTTCAGAAGGGGTGCAACTCTCGCTCTCTTGAAGACGGGAGGGACGTAGCCAGCGGTCAGGGATGAGTTGATGAGCGAGGTGAGGTAAGGGAGAAGGTCTCCGGAAATGGTCTGGAGAAGAGAGGAGGGGATAGGGTCAAGCGGGCAGGTTGTTGGGCGGCCGGCCGTCACAAGACGCGAGATTTCATCTGAGAGAGAGGGGAGAAAGAGGTCAGAGCATAGGGTAGGGCAGTGTGAGCAGAACCAGCGGTGTCGTTTGACTTAGCAAACGAGGATCGGATGTCATCGACCTTCTTTTCAAAATGGTTGACGAAGTCATCTGCAGAGAGGGAGGAGGGAGGGGGGGGGGAGGATTCAGGAGGGAGGAGAAGGTGGCAAAGAGCTTCCTAGGGTTAGAGGCAGATGCTTGGAATTTAGAATGGTAGAAAGTGGCTTTAGCAGCAGAGACAGAGGAGGAAAATGTAGAGAGGAGGGAGTGAAAGGATGCCAGGTCCGCAGGGAGGCGAGTTTTCCTCCATTTCCGCTCGGCTGCCCGGAGCCCTGTTCTGTGAGCTCGCAATGAGTCGTCGAGCCACGGAGCGGGAGGGGAGGACCGAGCCGGCCTGGAGGATAGGGGACATAGGGAGTCAAAGGATGCAGTAAGGGAGGAGAGGAGGGTTGAGGAGGCAGAATCAGGAGATAGGTTGGAGAAAGTTTGAGCAGAGGGAAGAGAAGATAGGATGGAAGAGGAGAGAGTAGCGGGGGAGAGAGAGCGAAGGTTGGGACGGCGCGATACCATCCGAGTAGGGGCAGTGTGGGAAGTGTTGGATGAGAGCGAGAGGGAAAAGGATACAAGGTAGTGGTCGGAGACTTGGAGGGGAGTTGCAATGGGCTACCACCCAGTACTCTGCCCTGAACCTTAGAGACTGTTCTAGCCGGCTACCACCCAGTACTCTGCCCTGAACCTTAGAGACTGTTCTAGCCGGCTACCACCTAGTACTCTGCCCTGAACCTTAGAGACTGTTCTAGCCAGCTACCACCCAGTACTCTGCCCTGAACCTTAGAGACTGTTCTAGCCGGCTATCACCCAGTACTCTGCCCTGAACCTTAGAGACTGTTCTAGCCGGCTACCACCCAGTACTCTGCCCTGAACCTTAGAGACTGTTCTAGCCGGCTACCACCTAGTACTCTGCCCTGAACCTTAGAGACTGTTCTAGCCGGCTACCACCCAGTACTCTGCCCTGAACCTTAGAGACTGTTCTAGCCGGCTACCACCCAGTACTCTGCCCTGAACCTTAGAGACTGTTCTAGCCGGCTACCACCCAGTACTCTGCCCTGAAGTTTAGAGACTGTTCTAGCCGGCTACCACCCAGTACTCTGCCCTGAACCTTAGAGACTGTTCTAGCCGGCTACCACCCAGTACTCTGCCCTGAACCTTAGAGACTGTTCTAGCCGGCTACCACCCAGTACTCTGCCCTGAACCTTAGAGACTGTTCTAGCCGGCTACCACCCAGTACTCTGCCCTGAACCTTAGAGACTGTTCTAGCCGGCTACCACCCAGTACTCTGCCCTGAACCTTAGAGACTGTTCTAGCCGGCTACCACCCAGTACTCTGCCCTGAACCTTAGAGACTGTTCTAGCCGGCTACCACCCAGTACTCTGCCCTGAAGTTTAGAGACTGTTCTAGCCAGCTACCACCCAGTACTCTGCCCTGAAGTTTAGAGACTGTTCTAGCCAGCTACCACCCAGTACTCTGCCCTGAACCTTAGAGACTGTTCTAGCCGGCTACCACCCAGTACTCTGCCCTGAAGTTTAGAGACTGTTCTAGCCGGCTACCACCTAGTACTCTGCCCTGAACCTTAGAGACTGTTCTAGCCGGCTACCACCCAGTACTCTGCCCTGAACCTTAGAGACTGTTCTAGCCGGCTACCACCCAGTACTCTGCCCTGAAGTTTAGAGACTGTTCTAGCCGGCTACCACCTAGTACTCTGCCCTGAAGTTTAGAGACTGTTCTAGCCAGCTACCACCTAGTACTCTGCCCTGAAGTTTAGAGACTGTTCTAGCCGGCTATCACCCAGTACTCTGCCCTGAAGTTTAGAGACTGTTCTAGCCGGCTACCACCTAGTACTCTGCCCTGAAGTTTAGAGACTGTTGCCCTGAACCTTAGAGGCTACCACCCAGTACTCTGCCCTGAACCTTAGAGACTGTTCTAGCCGGCTACCACCCAGTACTCTGCCCTGAACCTTAGAGACTGTTCTAGCCGGCTACCACCCAGTACTCTGCCCTGAACCTTAGAGACTGTTCTAGCCGGCTACCACCCAGTACTCTGCCCTGAAGTCTAGAGACTGTTCTAGCCGGCTACCACCCAGTACTCTGCCCTGAACCTTAGAGACTGTTCTAGCCGGCTACCACCCAGTACTCTGCCCTGAAGTTTAGAGACTGTTCTAGCCAGCTACCACCCAGTACTCTGCCCTGAACCTTAGAGACTGTTCTAGCTACCACCCAGACTCTGTTTAGAGAGCCGGCTACCACCCAGTACTCTGCCCTGAAGTTTAGAGACTGTTCTAGCCGGCTACCACCCAGTACTCTGCCCTGAAGTCTAGAGACTGTTCTAGCCAGCTACCACCCAGTACTCTGCCCTGAAGTTTAGACACTGTTCTAGCCGGCTATCACCCAGTACTCTGCCCTGAAGTTTAGAGACTGTTCTAGCCGGCTACCACCCAGTATTATTATATTACTCTGCCCTGATCCTTAGAGACTGTTCTAGCCGGCTATCACCCAGTACTCTGCCCTGAAGTTTAGTGACTGTTCTAGCCGGCTACCACCCGGTACTTTACTAATGTTTATATACTATTTCTCCCACTTTATATGAATGTACTGTATTCTAGTCATGGCTCATCCTGCATGAATTATTTTTTAGATTTTCCTGGATTATGTGTATTTTTATGTTATTAAAATGATTAATTGTTGGAGCCAGAAACAAGCATTTTGCTGTATCTGCAAATCTGTGTACGCCACCAATAAACTATTTTGATTTGATGACCAGCCTTTCAAATTGTTCCAGTAATTACAGATGTGAGGTAGAACAGTTTTGAGTCTCCCCGCATTAAATTCAGAAGTGAGGTAGAACAGTTTTAAGTCTCCCCGCATTAAATTCAGAAGTGAGGTAGAGCAGTTTTAAGTCTCCCCGCATTAAATTCAGAAATGACGTAGAGCAGTTTTAAGTCTCCCCGCATTAAATTCAGAAGTGAGGTAGAACAGTTTTAAGTCTCCCCGCATTCAATTCAGAAGTGAGGTAGAGCAGTTTTAAGTCTCCCCGCATTCAATTCAGAAGTGAGGTAGAGCAGTTTTAAGTCTCCCCGCATTAAATTCAGAAGTGAGGTAGAACAGTTTTAAGTCTCCCCGCATTAAATTCAGAAGTGAGGTAGAACAGTTTTAAGTCTCCCCGCATTAAATTCAGAAGTGAGGTAGAACAGTTTTAAGTCACCCCGCATTAAATTCAGAAGTGAGGTAGAACAGTTTTAAGTCTCCCCGCATTAAATTCAGAAGTGAGGTAGAGCAGTTTTAAGTCTCCCCGCATTAAATTCAGAAGTGAGGTAGAGCAGTTTTAAGTCTCCCCGCATTAAATTCAGAAGTGAGGTAGAACAGTTTTAAGTCTCCCCGCATTAAATTCAGAAGTGAGGTAGAACAGTTTTAAGTCTCCCCGCATTAAATTCAGAAGTGAGGTAGAACAGTTTTAAGTCTCCCCGCATTAAATTCAGAAGTGAGGTAGAACAGTTTTAAGTCTCCCCGCATTAAATTCAGAAGTGAGGTAGAACAGTTTTAAGTCTCCCCGCGTTAAAGTCACATAACATAGTCCAGTTGAACTAAGACATATTTTTGATGCCTTCATCCACTGTCAGGTGAAACACTAGGGTTATCATCTATCTTTAAGAGCAGAGACGAGAATACTTGGGCCGTGTTCCAAATGGCACACTATTCCCTATATAGTGCATTACTTATTTATTTTTTTACCCTGGGCCAATAGGAAGCTGGTCAAAAGTAGTGCACTATATATATATATATATAGGGAACAGGATGCCATTTGTGAGGTAGTCCTGTCCTGACTGATGGAGTAATAAAATGTTCTTGTGTATACAGAACATATTTCATCCTGGTACCTGCACATCCTCTGGTTAAAAGCTGCTTCATTAATCTTCGCACACACAGAGGAAGAGAACGAGTGTTATTACTTCTAAACAAAGGAAACGAGGGGAGAGAGAAAGAAAGAAAGAGAGGAGAGAGACAGGAGCGAGAGCTAGAGAGGAGAGAGAAAGGAAAGAGAGGAGAGAGACAGGAGCGAGAGCTAGAGAGGAGAGAGAAAGGAAAGAGAGGAGAGAGACAGGAGCGAGAGCTAGAGAGGAGAGAGAAAGAAAGAGAGGAGAGAGACAGGAGTGAGAGCTAGAGAGGAGAGAGAAAGGAAAGAGAGGAGAGAGACAGGAGCGAGAGCTAGAGAGGAGAGAGAAGGGAAAGAGAAAGAAGAGCGAGAGAAAGAGAGAGGAGCGAAAGAGAGAGGGATCGAGAGGCTCCGTAATGGGACATTCCCCCAGTCTAACAAGCAGGTGTTAGAAGGCATCATCACATCAGTAAAAGAAACACTCCAGGACCAAAGTGATTTTGGGCCATGTGTTCTAAATGGGGGACAACCAATCATTTAGTCACGAACAGAAACATTATTTTTTTTTGTTCTGTACCATTATTCTGAAAAATAAAGTTCTGAAACAGTTTGAACCCCTCCCCCCCAAAAGTACAGGTTTATATTGTTCCTTTTTTGGTTTGGGTTCTATTCCTCAAATAATGCAGTCATGTTCAGTTCTGTTCCCTGAACCAGTTCCAACCCATGCAACCAAGTAAAACGTTTGAGAATGACAAGCTGTTGGAATATTACAAAAACTTAGACTGTAGGTTTAAAAAAATACTGTTGATTTGTCACTGTCATCTGCCTGCCTGTACAGAACAGTAAGGTGTTCTCACACCTTGACTGGATCAGGGTCCCAAATGGCACCCTATTCCCCATGGACCCAGGTTAAAACAAGTACCATTTGGGACAGAGCCCAGATCTAGAATTTACCCTCCTTGCCAGTTACTCTCACCCACTACCCTGGTCCAATACCGCTCAGACATTTAAATCCACACCCCTGTCAGTTTAAGTGCACTTGAGGATTTATTTATTAGCAGCACTTGTAAACTTTCCCATAAAAACCCAAGTGAACTTCTCTATGAGAATGGTAAGTGCAGTTCTCCATTCATCACAGGCTGGGTTTGAGCCAGGCAGATGGCCTCTTAGTCTGCCAAACTCTATGAGAAACAGATAGAGAGGAGGGGAGAGAGAGAGAGAAGACCGGCAGAGCAAGAGAAAGAAAAATGTCAAATTCAATGACACGATTTAATAGTTAATCTTCTTAGTATCTTAACTAATTCACCATTGGATGGTCTATCTGACAGACCTTGACTATCTTATCTAGTCTGCGTCCCAAATGACTCCTCTAGCGGTCGGGGGGGGCTGGTTAACAACTGATGAGAGTGTGAAGTACCACAAGCTGTAGACAAAAATTGACCTTTCTCCAGGGAAACGACCCAGGACTTTTATTCAGGGAAGGAAACAGAATGCGCCACAGCGCTGGATTACAAAAAAAAAACCCTAGTTCGTCTTTGAGCCTTTCTGCACGACTCTTCCGGTCTCTGCTACTGGACAGCTAAGCTGTTTACTGGCAAATAAAACAGAAATTCAGCAAGCTTGTCCTTACTTGGGTCAGATCTACAGCCAAGTAACATCCAGTCGGGTTCGATATCCCTCCCAGGATTGGTGGGCCCTGCCTGTCAGCTCATGCTGCTCCAGACCCCAAAACAGACCTGTCCAATGCCAGGTTAAAACAGCCACCACCCAACCTCCAAGCTAATTAAATTCAGGTGTGTGTAATTAGGCTCTTACCCCTCCGGGCCATCCTCTCTCCTGGCCAGCAGATGTAGCAAATGAGCAGGAATACATATGTTACAGTGGGCTGGCAGGTAGCCGAGTGGTTAGAGTGTAGAGGCGACAGGTAGCCTAGTGGTTAGAGTGTAGAGGTGACAGGTAGCCGAGTGGTTAGAGTGTAGAGGCGACAGGTAGCCTAGTGGTTAGAGTGTAGAGGCGACAGGTAGCCGAGTGGTTAGAGTGTAGAGGCGACAGGTAGCCGAGTGGTTAGAGTGTAGAGGTGACAGGTAGCCGAGTGGTTAGAGTGTAGAGGTGGCAGGTAGCCGAGTGGTTAGAGTGTAGAGGCGACAGGTAGCCGAGTGGTTAGAGTGTAGAGGCGACAGGTAGGCTAGTGGTTAGAGTGTAGAGGCGACAGGTAGCCGAGTGGTTAGAGCGTAGAGGCGACAGCATGGACCCGTCAGCATGCTCTCGATGGTGCAGCTGTAGAACCTTTTGAGGATCTCAGGACCCATGCCAAATCTTGTCAGTCTCCTGAGGGGGAATAGGTTTTGTCGTTCCCTCTTCACGACTGTCTTGGTGTGTTTGGACCATGTTAGTTTGTTGGTGATTTGGACACCAAGGAACTTGAAGCTCTCAACCTGCTCCACTACAGCCCCGTCGATGAGAATGGCGGCGTGCTCAGCCTTCCTTTTCCTTTGCCATTTGAGATGTATCCCTTGTCCAGCAGAGGACAGGAGCTGTTCTTCAGTACTGGAAAAAATCAATCATAATTTATGTGTAAGTTCCATTGTTACAGTATGTCCCACATTTGGCCCAGTCAGCAGGATATAGATATGTTTTGGTTGTTATAGTATGTCCCACATTTGGCCCAGTCAGCAGGATATAGATATGTTTTGGTTGTTACAGTATGTCCCACATTTGGCCCAGTCAGCAGGATATAGATATGTGATGGTTGTAACAGTATGTCCCACATTTGGCCCAGTCAGCAGGATATAGATATGTTTTGGTTGTTACAGTATGTCCCACATTTGGCCCAGTCAGCAGGATTTAGATATGTGATGGTTGTAACAGTATGTCCCACATTTGGCCCAGTCAGCAGGATATAGATATGTGATGGTTGTTACAGTATGTCCCACATTTGGCCCAGTCAGCAGGATATAGAGATGGTTGTTACAGTATGTCCCACATTTGGCCCAGTCAGCAGGATATAGATATGTTTTGGTTGTTACAGTATGTCCCACATTTGGCCCAGTCAGCAGGATATAGAGATGTTTTGGTTGTTACAGTATGTCCCACATTTGGCCCAGTCAGCAGGATATAGATATGTTTTGGTTGCATACAGCACAGATACTATTCACCATTAGACGCATTAGACGCGTAATGAAAACATTTTACGTCTTATGATGAGAGGGAGAGAGGGAAAGTTAGGGAGATAGAGAGAGGGTACAGGGCTGAATGAACAGCCTCCATGAGATGGGGGGAGAGAGAGAGAGAGAGAGAGAGAGAGAGAGAGAGAGAGAGAGAGAGAGAGAGAGAGAGAGAGAGAGAGAGAGAGAGAGAGAGAGAGTAAGTAAGTTAGGGAGATAGAGAGAGGGTACAGGGCTGAATGAACAGCCTCCATGTCTCTCAGAGAGAGAGAGAGGGGGAGAGAGAGAGAGAGAGAGAGAGAGAGAGAGAGAGAGGGAGAGAGAGAAAGTTAGGGAGATAGAGAGAGGGTACAGGGCTGAATGAACAGCCTCCATGTCTCTCAGAGAGAGAGAGAGGGGGGGAGAGAGAGAGTGTGTGTGTGTGTGTACAGGGCTGAATGAACAGCAGTCTTTGGGGAGAGAGAGAACACATGGATTTGGGTCTGCTTAGCGTCAGAATGAGTCAATAATGTATCACTTTGTTTCCATGATTTCAACTCAATTAAATCATTAAGTATCATTAAGGGACTGAGTGTAATAGGCCCTCTGGAGCAGGGAGGGTAGGCCACACGGTGGAGGGAGGGTAGGCCCTCTGGAGCAGGGAGGGTAGGCCCCACGGTGGAGGGGGGTCAGCTCCAAGACCCATTCTATAAAGAGCCGTTCTGTAATTTCTCAATTCTTCAGGAATTGATGGGTAGAAATTAAATTATAATTTAATAACTGCAGGAAATCATATTTTTCTCAGTAATTCTACTCGACAAAACATTGCAACAACCATTTAAATGGACAGTTCTCTCGAAATGATATTTTAGTATTAGTTCACTGTTAAAACAATCCTACAAGATTGTGCATGTCAGCGATCAAGAGCCTTTTAAGCAAATAAATAGGATGGTGTGTTTTTCCTCTTAATAGCAGAACACATTTCTTTATATTGTCACATACACCAGAAATGGTTTCCTTTTGTACCTTTGTAACAGAGACCAACTCTCTGGTTAAATCCCATGACTGGCATATCCTCTATGAGATGCGACCCAGTTGTGAAACCTCACATTAAATGGTTTCCTCACAGTAAAACGCTTTCACCATAATAAAAAGGGAAAGAGTCTAATGATCTACATCCTCTCTGGCAGCGGTGGGCTGGAACGTTACCGAGACCAGCAATGATCTACATCCTCTCTGGCAGCGGTGGGCTGGAACGTTACCGAGACCAGCAATGATCTACATCCTCTCTGGCAGAGGTGGGCTGGAACGTTACCGAGACCAGCAATGATCTACATCCTCTCTGGCAGAGGTGGGCTGGAACGTTACCGAGACCAGCAATGATCTACATCCTCTCTGGCAGCGGTGGGCTGGAACGTTACCGAGACCAGCAATGATCTACATCCTCTCTGGCAGCGGTGGGCTGGAACGTTACCGAGACCAGCAATGATCTACATCCTCTCTGGCAGAGGTGGGCTGGAACGTTACCGAGACCAGCAATGATCTACATCCTCTCTGGCAGAGGTGGGCTGGAACGTTACCGAGACCAGCAATGATCTACATCCTCTCTGGCAGCGGTGGGCTGGAACGTTACCGAGACCAGCCAGGAGCCAGAGACAGAGTCCCAAACGGCAGTCTATCCCCAGTGTAGTTCACTACTTCCAACCAGGACCCTTTTGGCCCTAGTGCACTATAATTGGGAATAGGGTGCCATTAGGGACACAGGTAGAGAGCTGGCAGGGACTGGACCTACACCAGGCAAGTCCAGAGTATCATTCCTCATGGTCTGTGTTCTAAACATGGAGAAATGTTTTGTATATTGAACAGAATAGCACAGGGGTGTGTAGCCGGTCCGTGTTGGAGAGCAATGGAAGATATGTCCGTTTGGATGGAAGCGTAAATGACCCTTTCCTGCAGTCAAATGACATAGTGGCCTCATGGGTAGAATGTTATGTTTCGTAATATTATAATTAATAAAGAGTTTAAAAAAAAATAAAAACTGATGAGAATCGAATGTTTCTATGTGAAACAGTTTTGTAACATTTCAGTCTTCTGTGCCGTATATAAAGTGTGATATTGGGATGCAAACTCAACATGTTATACATTTATACAAACTCCAAAGACATTTCAACTCTAACTCTATATCTGACATGGTACAGGTGTCCTATATCTGACATGGTACAGGTGTCCTATTCTGACATGGTACAGGTGTCCTATATCTGACATGGTACAGGTGTCCTATTCTGACATGGTACAGGTGTCCTACTCTGACATGGTACAGGTGTCCTATTCTGACATGGTACAGGTGTCCTATTCTGACATGGTACAGGTGTCCTATTCTGACATGGTACAGGTGTCCTATTCTGACATGGTACAGGTGTCCTATATCTGACATGGTACAGGTGTCCTACTCTGACATGGTACAGGTGTCCTATATCTGCCATGGTACAGGTGTCCTATTCTGACATGGTACAGGTGTCCTATTCTGACATGGTACAGGTGTCCTATTCTGACATGGTACAGGTGTCCTATTCTGACATGGTACAGGTGTCCTATTCTGACATGGTACAGGTGTCCTATTCTGACATGGTACAGGTGTCCTATATCTGACATGGTACAGGTGTCCTATTCTGACATGGTACAGGTGTCCTATTCTGACATGGTACAGGTGTCCTATTCTGACATGGTACAGGTGTCCTATTCTGACATGGTACAGGTGTCCTATTCTGACATGGTACAGGTGTCCTATTCTGACATGGTACAGGTGTCCTATTCTGACATGGTACAGGTGTCCTACTCTGACATGGTACAGGTGTCCTACTCTGACATGGTACAGGTGTCCTATTCTGACATGGTACAGGTGTCCTATTCTGACATGGTACAGGTGTCCTATTCTGACATGGTACAGGTGTCCTATTCTGACATGGTACAGGTGTCCTATTCTGACATGGTACAGGTGTCCTATTCTGACATGGTACAGGTGTCCTATTCTGACATGGTACAGGTGTCCTATATCTGACATGGTACAGGTGTCCTATTCTGACATGGTACAGGTGTCCTATTCTGACATGGTACAGGTGTCCTATTCTGACATGGTACAGGTGTCCTATTCTGACATGGTACAGGTGTCCTATTCTGACATGGTACAGGTGTCCTATTCTGACATGGTACAGGTGTCCTATTCTGACATGGTACAGGTGTCCTATTCTGACATGGTACAGGTGTCCTATATCTGACATGGTACAGGTGTCCTATTCTGACATGGTACAGGTGTCCTACTCTGACATGGTACAGGTGTCCTATTCTGACATGGTACAGGTGTCCTATTCTGACATGGTACAGGTGTCCTATTCTGACATGGTACAGGTGTCCTACTCTGACATGGTACAGGTGTCCTACTCTGACATGGTACAGGTGTCCTATTCTGACATGGTACAGGTGTCCTATTCTGACATGGTACAGGTGTCCTATTCTGACATGGTACAGGTGTCCTATTCTGACATGGTACAGGTGTCCTATTCTGACATGGTACAGGTGTCCTATTCTGACATGGTACAGGTGTCCTATTCTGACATGGTACAGGTGTCCTATATCTGACATGGTACAGGTGTCCTATTCTGACATGGTACAGGTGTCCTATTCTGACATGGTACAGGTGTCCTATTCTGACATGGTACAGGTGTCCTATTCTGACATGGTACAGGTGTCCTATATCTGACATGGTACAGGTGTCCTATTCTGACATGGTACAGGTGTCCTATATCTGACATGGTACAGGTGTCCTACTCTGACATGGTACAGGTGTCCTATTCTGACATGGTACAGGTGTCCTATTCTGACATGGTACAGGTGTCCTATTCTGACATGGTACAGGTGTCCTACTCTGACATGGTACAGGTGTCCTATTCTGACATGGTACAGGTGTCCTATTCTGACATGGTACAGGTGTCCTACTCTGACATGGTACAGGTGTCCTATTCTGACATGGTACAGGTGTCCTATTCTGACATGGTACAGGTGTCCTATTCTGACATGGTACAGGTGTCCTATTCTGACATGGTACAGGTGTCCTATTCTGACATGGTACAGGTGTCCTATTCTGACATGGTACAGGTGTCCTATTCTGACATGGTACAGGTGTCCTATATCTGACATGGTACAGGTGTCCTATTCTGACATGGTACAGGTGTCCTACTCTGACATGGTACAGGTGTCCTATTCTGACATGGTACAGGTGTCCTATATCTGACATGGTACAGGTGTCCTATTCTGACATGGTACAGGTGTCCTACTCTGACATGGTACAGGTGTCCTATTCTGACATGGTACAGGTGTCCTATTCTGACATGGTACAGGTGTCCTATTCTGACATGGTACAGGTGTCCTATTCTGACATGGTACAGGTGTCCTATATCTGACATGGTACAGGTGTCCTACTCTGACATGGTGCAGGTGTCCTATTCTGACATGGTACAGGTGTCCTATATCTGACATGGTACAGGTGTCCTACTCTGACATGGTACAGGTGTCCTATTCTGACATGGTACAGGTGTCCTATATCTGACATGGTACAGGTGTCCAATTTTGTTTTGTGAGGTGTAAACTAATTTGTTTGACTACCAGGAAACCCTCTATGTGCCCCTAATTTAGAACACTGCAGTAAACAAGTATATTATAGTGTGCTGCTCTCAGCCTCAGTGTAGTTAACTAAGATATGGAACACATTAGTAACAATACAGCATTGTGGTGATGCCTAATTATTCTCTAATGACTGTAGTTATCCTCTGTCCTGACTGTTCTGTTAGTTCCTGGTATCCTCTGTCCTGACTGTTCTGTTAGTTCCTGGTATCCTCTGTCCTGACTGTTCTGTTAGTTCCTGGTATCCTCTGTCCTGACTGTTCTGTTAGTTCCTGGTATCCTCTGTCCTGAATGTTCTGTTAGTTCCTGGTATCCTCTGTCCTGACTGTTCTGTTAGTTCATGGTATCCTCTGTCCTGAATGTTCTGTTAGTTCCTGGTATCCTCTGTCCTGACTGTTCTGTTAGTTCCTGGTATCCTCTGTCCTGAATGTTCTGTTAGTTCCTGGTATCCTCTGTCCTGAATGTTCTGTTAGTTCCTGGTATCCTCTGTCCTGAATGTTCTGTTAGTTCCTGGTATCCTCTGTCCTGACTGTTCTGTTAGTTCCTGGTATCCTCTGTCCTGAATGTTCTGTTAGTTCCTGGTATCCTCTGTCCTGACTGTTCTGTTAGTTCCTGGTATCCTCTGTCCTGACTGTTCTGTTAGTTCCTGGTATCCTCTGTCCTGACTGTTCTGTTAGTTCCTGGTATCCTCTGTCCTGACTGTTCTGTTAGTTCCTGGTATCCTCTGTCCTGAATGTTCTGTTAGTTCCTGGTATCCTCTGTCCTGACTGTTCTGTTAGTTCCTGGTATCCTCTGTCCTGACTGTTCTGTTAGTTCCTGGTATCCTCTGTCCTGAATGTTCTGTTAGTTCCTGGTATCCTCTGTCCTGAATGTTCTGTTAGTTCCTGGTATCCTCTGTCCTGACTGTTCTGTTAGTTCCTGGTATCCTCTGTCCTGACTGTTCTGTTAGTTCCTGGTATCCTCTGTCCTGACTGTTCTGTTAGTTCCTGGTATCCTCTGTCCTGACTGTTCTGTTAGTTCCTGGTATCCTCTGTCCTGACTGTTCTGTTAGTTCCTGGTATCCTCTGTCCTGACTGTTCTGTTAGTTCCTGGTATCCTCTGTCCTGACTGTTCTGTTAGTTCCTGGTATCCTCTGTCCTGAATGTTCTGTTAGTTCCTGGTATCCTCTGTCCTGAATGTTCTGTTAGTTCCTGGTATCCTCTGTCCTGAATGTTCTGTTAGTTCCTGGTATCCTCTGTCCTGAATGTTCTGTTAGTTCCTGGTATCCTCTGTCCTGACTGTTCTGTTAGTTCCTGGTATCCTCTGTCCTGAATGTTCTGTTAGTTCCTGGTATCCTCTGTCCTGAATGTTCTGTTAGTTCCTGGTATCCTCTGTCCTGACTGTTCTGTTAGTTCCTGGTATCCTCTGTCCTGACTGTTCTGTTAGTTCCTGGTATCCTCTGTCCTGACTGTTCTGTTAGTTCCTGGTATCCTCTGTCCTGACTGTTCTGTTAGTTCCTGGTATCCTCTGTCCTGACTGTTCTGTTAGTTCCTGGTATCCTCTGTCCTGAATGTTCTGTTAGTTCCTGGTATCCTCTGTCCTGAATGTTCTGTTAGTTCCTGGTATCCTCTGTCCTGACTGTTCTGTTAGTTCCTGGTATCCTCTGTCCTGAATGTTCTGTTAGTTCCTGGTATCCTCTGTCCTGAATGTTCTGTTAGTTCCTGGTATCCTCTGTCCTGAATGTTCTGTTAGTTCCTGGTATCCTCTGTCCTGACTGTTCTGTTAGTTCCTGGTATCCTCTGTCCTGACTGTTCTGTTAGTTCCTGGTATCCTCTGTCCTGAATGTTCTGTTAGTTCCTGGTATCCTCTGTCCTGACTGTTCTGTTAGTTCCTGGTATCCTCTGTCCTGACTGTTCTGTTAGTTCCTGGTATCCTCTGTCCTGACTGTTCTGTTAGTTCCTGGTATCCTCTGTCCTGAATGTTCTGTTAGTTCCTGGTATCCTCTGTCCTGACTGTTCTGTTAGTTCCTGGTATCCTCTGTCCTGACTGTTCTGTTAGTTCCTGGTATCCTCTGTCCTGACTGTTCTGTTAGTTCCTGGTATCCTCTGTCCTGACTGTTCTGTTAGTTCCTGGTATCCTCTGTCCTGACTGTTCTGTTAGTTCCTGGTATCCTCTGTCCTGAATGTTCTGTTAGTTCCTGGTATCCTCTGTCCTGACTGTTCTGTTAGTTCCTGGTATCCTCTGTCCTGACTGTTCTGTTAGTTCCTGGTATCCTCTGTCCTGACTGTTCTGTTAGTTCCTGGTATCCTCTGTCCTGACTGTTCTGTTAGTTCCTGGTATCCTCTGTCCTGACTGTTCTGTTAGTTCCTGGTATCCTCTGTCCTGACTGTTCTGTTAGTTCCTGGTATCCTCTGTCCTGAATGTTCTGTTAGTTCCTGGTATCCTCCGTCCTGACTATTCTGTTAGTTCCTGGTATCCTCTGTCCTGACTGTTATGTTAGTTCCTGGTATCCTCTGTCCTGACTGTTCTGTTAGTTCCTGGTATCCTCTGTCCTGAATGTTCTGTTAGTTCCTGGTATCCTCTGTCCTGACTGTTCTGTTAGTTCCTGGTATCCTCTGTCCTGAATGTTCTGTTAGTTCCTGGTATCCTCTGTCCTGAATGTTCTGTTAGTTCCTGGTATCCTCTGTCCAGAATGTTCTGTTAGTTCCTGGTATCCTCTGTCCTGACTGTTCTGTTAGTTCCTGGTATCCTCTGTCCTGAATGTTCTGTTAGTTCCTGGTATCCTCTGTCCTGACTGTTCTGTTAGTTCCTGGTATCCTCTGTCCTGGCTGTTCTGTTAGTTCCTGGTATCCTCTGTCCTGACTGTTCTGTTAGTTCCTGGTATCCTCTGTCCTGACTGTTCTGTTAGTTCCTGGTATCCTCTGTCCTGAATGTTCTGTTAGTTCCTGGTATCCTCTGACTGTTCTGTTAGTTCCTGGTATCCTCTGTCCAGGATTTTCTGTTAGTTCCTGATATCCTCTGTCCTGAATGTTCTGTTAGTTCCTGGTATCCTCTGTCCTGACTGTTCTGTTAGTTCCTGGTATCCTCTGTCCTGAATGTTCTGTTAGTTCCTGGTATCCTCTGTCCTGAATGTTCTGTTAGTTCCTGGTATCCTCTGTCCTGAATGTTCTGTTAGTTCCTGGTATCCTCTGTCCAGAATGTTCTGTTAGTTCCTGGTATCCTCTGTCCTGACTATTCTGTTAGTTCCTGGTATCCTCTGACTGTTCTGTTAGTTCCTGGTATCCTCTGTCCTGACTGTTCTGTTAGTTCCTGGTATCCTCTGTCCTGAATGTTCTGTTAGTTCCTGGTATCCTCTGTCCTGACTGTTCTGTTAGTTCCTGGTATCCTCTGTCCTGAATTTTCTGTTAGTTCCTGGTATCCTCTGTCCTGAATGTTCTGTTAGTTCCTGGTATCCTCTGTCCTGACTGTTCTGTTAGTTCCTGGTATGCTCTGTCCTGACTGTTCTGTTAGTTCCTGGTATCCTCTGTCCTGAATGTTCTGTTAGTTCCTGGTATCCTCTGTCCTGACTGTTCTGTTAGTTCCTGGTATCCTCTGTCCTGACTGTTCTGTTAGTTCCTGGTATCCTCTGTCCTGACTGTTCTGTTAGTTCCTGGTATCCTCTGTCCTGACTGTTCTGTTGTCCAGCCTCATACAGCATATAGCTTGTCTAACTGGCTGCTTGGGTAACAAATTGCCATATCATATGTTACAATTGCCCACTCCAGCCCAGCCATGCCATACATCTTTCAAATGAAATGGTTTGAAAGCTATGAATTATGGCCACATTTCAGTCTAAAAGCAACAAACCACTAACTGTGCCACGGCCTCCCAGCGATTTCTACCGAGGCGGCCGGGGGAGGCTCTGTAGCTGAAATCAGCTGCTGCTGTCGCTTTATTTAGGTTTCCAATAACAGACACTACTAATTTGGTGTAGGGCTGACCCCTGGACTCCCCCATCGCCCCCCTCCCTCCCCTGGGGTACACTCCAATCAGGCCTCTACTCCCCTACCTTTCCTCCCCTCCTCCCCCTCTCTCCCCTTTCCCTCACTCCGCTACCAGCTAAGTTGAGACAGCCTTCCCCAAATGTTTCTGCTAATTCCCATTTCCTTTCTAATCACACGCTTTCATGTGAGTGGCTGTGCGGGGCAGGTTGGGGAGGGTTGGGGCTAGGAGGGGGTAGTTAGGGGAGTAAAAAGGGCCATAATTACCCCGGTGTCCCGAGCTTTAACCCCGCCAGGTGTCAGAGGAACGACTGTTTACCTCTCTGATTAATGAATGAACTGACCAGTTATTTACCTCCTGTTTTCCCCCTCCTCCCTCCTTTTCTCCTTTATTTCAGCGTGGAGGGAGGGAGGGAGGGAGGGAGGGAGGGAGGGAGGGAGGAGGAGGGATGGAGGAAGGAGGGAAGGAGGAGGAGGGATGGAGGAAGGAGGGAAGGAGGGAAGGAGGGAGGGAGGGAGGAAGGAGGGATGGAGGGAATGAGGGAAGGAGGGAAGGAGGGAGGGAGGGAGAGAGGGAGAGAGGGAGGGAGGGAGAAGCGTGCCTCTGAATCACTTTACAGGGCTGTGACAGATCTGTGGCCCGGCGGACCTCCCAGGACAGACAGACTAACCCACTCAGACACTCTCTCTCTCTCTCTCTCTCTCTCTCTCTCTCTCTCTCTCTCTCTCTCTCTCTCTCTCTCTCTCTCTCTCTCTCTCTCTCTCTCTCTCTCTCTCTCTCTCTCTCTCTCTCTCTCTCTGTGTCTCTCTCTCTCTCTCTGTCTCTCTCTCTCTCTCTCTCTCTCTGTCTCTCTCTCTCTCTCTCTCTGTCTCTCTGTCTGTCTCTCCCTCTCTGTCTCTCTGTCTGTCTCTCTCTCTCTCTCTCTGGCTGTCTATCTCTCTCTCTCTCTCTCTCTCTCTCTCTCTCTCTCTCTCTCTCTCTCTCTCTCTGTCTCTCTCTCTCTCTCTCTCTCTCTCTCTCTCTCTCTCTCTCTCTCTCTCTCTCTCTCTCTCTCTCTCTCTCTCTCTCTCTCTCTCCCTCTCTGTCTCTCCCTCTCTATCTCTCTCTCACTCTCTCTCTCTCTCTCTCTGTCTCTCTCCCCCTGTCTCTCTCTCTCTCTCTCTCTCCCCTGTCTCTCTGTCTCACTCTCCCTCTCTCTATCTGTCTCTCTCTCTCTGTCTCTCTCTCTCTCTCTGTCTCTCTCTTTCTGTCTCTCTATCTCTCTGTTTCTCTCTCTCTCTCAGGATGAATAGTTAGTTGGATGAATTGGTGGGTGACCGATGCAGTGATGGAGTAATAGATAGATGGGGTAATGGATAGATTGAGTGATGCAGAGATGGAGTGATGGAGTGGTAGAGTAATGGAGTAATGGATAGTTGGAGTGATGGGTAGATGGAGTGATGGATAGACGGATAGATGGAGTGATGGGTAGATGGAGTGATGGAGTGATGGGTAGATGGAGAGATGGAGTGATGGGTAGATGGAGTGATGGGTAGATGGACTGATGGAGTAGATGGATAGATGGAGTGATGGAGTAATGGATAGTTGGACTGATGGAGTGATGGAGTAATGGATAGTTGGACTGATGGAGTAATGGAGTAATGGATAGTTGGACTGATGGAGTAATGGATAGTTGGACTGATGGAGTAATGGAGTAATGGATAGTTGGACTGATGGAGTAATGGATAGTTGGACTGATGGAGTAATGGATAGTTGGACTGATGGAGTAATGGATAGTTGGACTGATGGAGTGATGGAGTAATGGATAGTTGGACTGATGGAGTAATGGATAGTTGGACTGATGGAGTGATGGAGTAATGGATAGTTGGACTGATGGAGTAATGGATAGTTTTTCGATCACAACTTGCGGACTTGTTTACGTGTTTACTTGTTTACAACTTTACGGTTTTTACTTTTTAATTACCATTTATATTTTTGGTTTTTCCCTCACTCAACTTTTTTTTTTCCAACTTTTTCACTCCAGACGCTTTATCTGGATGTGGTTCGTCAGGACCTCCACCAGCCGAAGCTAAGTAGTAACATTAACATGATGCTTTATCTGGACACCGTTCTCCAGGACCTCCACCGGCCAACCAGTAGTAACATTAACATGATGCTTTATCTGGACGTCAGGACCTCCACCTCCGTCAGGACCTCCACCGGCCGAAGCCAAGTAGTAACATTAACATGATTCCTTCTAATTGCAGTCGCTGTTCTCATAATATACATGAGAACGATCGCCTTACCGCGAAGATAGCTGTGTTGCAAGCCCGGCTTCAGACGCAATCGTTAGGCAAGGGTATTTTCAGTTTATGAAAGGATGAAACAGCGTCTGTGCGACCCCGCAGCCGGACAACTTTCTCACGGTTTCTGGAAAGAAATGCTGTAGGAACGCTCAACCGGTGTCACTCATTCAGCCGACAGAAACTTTCAACCGGTTTTCCCCATTAAGCAGCGAGTCAGAGGCTGAGCCTTCGCTTGTCTCTACTCCTCCCGTTACGGGGTCTGAGACGCTGAAGCTTCCCACCATTAGCTCTGACAAATTGAAAACACTAGTCATTGGCGACTCCATTACCTGCAGTATTAGACTTACAACGAATCATCCAGCGATCATACACAGTTTACCAGGGGGCAGGGCTACCGACGTTAAGGCTAATCTGAAGATGGTGCTGGCTAAAGCCAAAACTGGCGAGTGTAGAGAGTATAGGGATATTGTTATCCACATCGACACCAACGATGTTAGGATGAAACAGTAAGAGGTCACCAAGCGCAACATAGCTTCTGCGTGCATATCAGCTAGAAAGATGTGTCGGCATCGAGTAATTGTCTCTGGCCCCCTCCCAGTTAGGGGGAGTGATGAGCTCTACAGCAGAGTCTCACAACTCAATCGCTGGTTGAAAACTGTTTTCTGCCCCTCCCAAAAGATAGAATTTGTAGATAATTGTCCCTCTTTCTGGGACTCACCCATAAACAGGACCAAGCCTGGCCTGCTGAGGAGTGACGGACTCCATCCTAGCTGGAGGGGTACTGTCACGACTTCCGCCAAAGTTGGCTTCCCTGCCTGTTCGGGCTCGGCGGTCGTCATCACCGGCCTACTAGCCGCCACTGATTCCTTTTTCTGTTTGTTTTGTCTTATTAGTTGTGTCCTATTATGTTTTCCTGGTGGGCTTCCTTATTTAAGGCTAGTAAGCCCTGCCTTGTTTTGTGCGGGATTATTCTTGTGTTAAGTGTTGTGGTGTTGGGTGTGTTCGTGCTCCGGACTGGGTACCCTGTGTTTTGGGTTGGTCCGTATTTTTCGCGCCATTGTATTTTGGTGCCATATCAAAGTGCACTTCTCCCTTTGGAGAGAACCCTCTCTGCTCTCTGATTCTTACCTCACACACCTAGTCCCGCGTGATAAAATCCCGCACCAAACAAAATGGAATCAGCAGGAGCAATTGCACCTCCTCTCCCGTCAATGGAGGAGAGGGTCCTCCATCACACCACCATTATCCACCGAATAGGATCGGCAATGGATCTAACGATGGAGAGGACGGACCGATGGGAGAGGAGTGGCCTTCCCACCTCATCTCCAGCACCCCCTCCACCAGCACCTCCTACCCCTGCGTCAGCATCCGGTTCAGGGGCCCTGCGTCTGGCACTCCCTCGAGAGTATGATGGAACGGCGGCTGGGTGTCAGGTTCCTCCTCCAACTGTAACTATACCTGGTGACCGTCCGTCCTACTCCCTCAGGGGAGGAGAGCGTGAGCGTCCTCGTCGCCTGTCTGACGGGACGAGCCCTGGAGTGGGCTAACGCAGTGTGGAATGGCCCAGACTCG
Source organism: Oncorhynchus keta (assembly GCF_023373465.1). Taxonomy (NCBI): domain Eukaryota; kingdom Metazoa; phylum Chordata; class Actinopteri; order Salmoniformes; family Salmonidae; genus Oncorhynchus; species Oncorhynchus keta. Next base: position 58,794,551 of record NC_068441.1, read on the forward strand.
AGTTGCAGGTGAACGGCTGTTCCATCTGCGACAGGAGCGCGCAGAACTTTGCCCTGGAGTTCCGGACCTTGGCCGCAGGAGCGGGGTGGAACGACAGGGCTTTAATAGACCACTACTGGTGTAGCCTCAGGGAGGACGTCCGCAGGCAGCTAGCGTGTCGGGACACCACCCTCACCTTGGATGAACTCATAGACATGTCCATTCGTCTGGACAACCTGCTGGCTGCCCGCGGTCGTCCGGAACAGGCCCTGTTGATTCCACCCCCAGGCCTTCCTGCTCCCATCCCCATGGAGTTTGGGGGGGCTGCATTGAGGGGGACCGGAGGAGGAGTTTCCTCCTGCACCAGTTGTTGTCAGCGAGGACACACGGCCAATCGGTACTGGAGGAGCTCGTCTGTGAGTCGGGAGGGCAGGCGGAGCACTACTCGGTCACCCCAGGTGAGTCGGCACCAGACTCACCCAGAGCTTCCTGTTGGTCATATGTTTGTGTTAACCTCTTATCCTGGGTTTTCTCCCTCTCTACAGCATAAGGCGCTAGTCGATTCAGGCGCAGCTGGGAACTTCATGGTTCATGGGCTCACGTTAAGGCTTGGGATTCCCCTGGTGTCGTTAGACCTACCTTTCCCCGTGCACTCCTTAGATAGCCAACCATTAGGGTCAGGAGGGGTCAGGGAGGCCACGGTGCCACTGGTGCCACTGGACATGGTAACGCAGATGGGTCATAAGGAGCGGATTAGTCTATTCCTTATTGATTCATCTGTGTTTCCAGTTTTAGTACTGCATCTGGTCATTACATCCCCGGGAGGTACGACGATCCAGGTCCCTGTGGACAAAACATTAAGATCCACAACATTTATTCCATGGGACAAAACTAGGTCTAGAGTATGACTGTGACTGTGATACTCTGGACCTAGTTTTGTCCCATGGAATAAATGTTGTGGATTTTAATGTTTTTCCTCATAATCCTGGACAATCGGACCACCATTTTATTACAATTGCAACAAATAATCTGCTCAGACCCCAACCAAGGAGCATCAAAAGTCATGCTATAAATTCCCAACACAAAGATTCCTTGATGCCCTTCCAGACTCCCTCTGCCTACCCAAGGACGTCAGAGGACGAAAATCAGTTAACCACCTATCTGAGGATCTCAATTTAACCTTGTGCAATACCCTAGATGCAGTTGCACCCCTAAAAACTAAATAAATGTCTCATAAGGAACTAGCTCCCTGGTACACAGAAAATACCAGAGCTCTGAATTAAATAAATTAATGAACTTCTTTGAGGAAAAGATCATGATTATTATAAAGCAAATTACGGACTCCTCTTTAAATCTGCGTATTCCTTCAAAGCTGAGTTGTCCTGAGTCTGCACAACTCTCAGGACCTAGGATCAAAAGAGACGCTCAAGTGTTTTAGTACTATATCTCTTGACACAATGATGAAAATAATCATGTCCTCTAAACCTTCAAGCTGCATACTGGACCCTATTCCAACTAAACTACTGAAAGAGCTGCTCCCTGTGCTTGGCCCTCCTATGTTGAACATAATAAACGGCTCTCTATCCACCGGATGTGTACCAAACTCACTAAAAGTGGCAGTAATAAAGCCTCTCTTGAAAAAGCCAAACCTTGACCCAGAAAATATAAAAAACTATTTGCCTATATTGAATCTTCCATTCCACTCAACATTTTTAGAAAAGGCTGTTGCACAGCAACTCACTGCCTTCCTGGAGAGAAACTATGTATACGAAATGCTTCAGTCTGGTTTTAGACCCCATCATAGCACTGAGACGGCACTTGTGAAGGTGGTAAATTACCCTTTAATGGCATGAGACCGAGGCTCTGCATCTGTCCTCGTGCTCCTAGACCTTAGTGCTGCTTTTGATACCATCGATCACCACATTCTTTTGGAGAGATTGGAAACCCAAATTGGTCTACACGGACATGTTCTGGCCTGATTTAGATCTTATCTGTCGGAAAGATATCAGTTTGTCTCTGTGAATAGTTTGTCCTCTGACAAATCAACTGTACATTTCGGTGTTCCTCAAGGTTCCGTTTTAGGACCACTATTGTTTTCACAATATATTTAACCTCTTGGGGATGTCATTCGAAAACATAATGTTAACTTTCACTGCTATGCAGATGACACACAGCTGTAAATTTCAATGAAACATGGTGAAGCCCCAAAATTGCCCTCGCTAGAAGCATGTGTTTCAGACATAAGAAAGTGAATGGCTGCAAACGTTCTACTTTTAAACTCGGACAAAACAGAGATGCTTGTTCTAGGTCCCAAGAAACAAAGAGAACTTCTGTTGAATCTGACAATTAATCTTAATGGTTGTACAGTCGTCTCAAATAAAACTGTGAAGGACCTCGGCATTACTCTGGACCCTGATCTCTCTTTTGACGAACATATCGAGACTGTTTCAAGGACAGCTTTTTTCCTTCTACGTAACATTGCAAAAATCAGAAACTTTCTATCTAAAAATGATGCAGAAAAATTAATCCATGCTTTTGTTACTTCTAGGTTAGACTACTGCAATGCTCTACTTTCCAGCTACCCGGATAAAGCACTAAATAAACTTCAGTTAGTGCTAAATACGGCTGCTAGAATACTGACTAGAACCAAAAGATGTGATCATATTACTCCACTGCTAGCCTCCCTACACTGGCTTCCTGTCAAAGCAAGGGCTGATTTCAAGGTTTTACTGCTAACCTACAAAGCATTACATGGGCTTGCTCCTACCTATCTCTCTGATTTGGTCCTGCTGTACATACGCTACGGTCACAAGAAGCAGGCCTCCTAATTGTCCCTAGAATTTCTAAGCAAACAGCTGGAGGCAGGGCTTTCTCCTATAGAGCTCCATTTTTATGGAACGGTCTGCCTACCCATGTGAGTGACGCAATCTCGGTCTCAATCTTTAAGTCTTTACTGAAAACTCATCTCTTCAGTGGGGTCATATGATTGAGTGTAGTCTGGCCCAGGAGTGGGAAGGTGAACGGAAAGGCTCTGGAGCAACGAACAGCCCCTGCTGTCTCTGCCTGGCCGGTTCCCCTCTTTCCACTGGGATTCTCTGCCTCTAACCCTATTACAGGGGCTGAGTCACTGGCTTACTGGTGAGATAGATGGAGAGATGGAGTGAAGGATAGATGGAGTGAAGGAGAGATGCAGTGATGGATAGATGGATAGATTTTATTTATTTTTTATTTTTTTAACCTTTATTTAACTAGGCGAGTCAGTTAAGAACAAATTCTTATTTTCAATGACTGTGGGTTAACTGCCTGTTCAGGGGCAGAACGCCAGATTTTGTACCTTGTCAGCTCGGGGGTTTGAACTTGCAACCTTCCGGTTACTAGTCCAACGCTCTAACCACTAGGCTACCCTGACCCTGATTGGTGCCTGCCCTCTCGACTCCCAGATGGACTCCTCCATCAACGACCGGTAGTGTGCCCTCTCCGGCCACAGCTGGTCCAGGAGGAGCCTCCTCCTCTGGTCTCCCTAGATGCAGCCCCTCCTAGCTCCATAGGTATTGGAGCGGGAGGGCCAGGAGGTGGAACAGACAGGACCCTTTCAGAACTTCCACGAGCGGCCAGCAGATTGTCTAGCCGGGTCGACAGGTCTATGAGCTCGTCCAGGGTGAGCGTAATGTCCTGACAAGCCAGCTCCCTGCGAACGACCTCTCAGGCTACACCTGTAATGGTCTATCAGGGCCCTGTCGTTCCGCTCCAGCGGCCAAGGTCCGGAACTCTGTTACGCACGCCTCTATGAAGAGGGAACGCAACACCCTGCTACAACTAAACTCTCCGTGAAGTGAAAAAGGTATGGACTGTAGGTGCGAGTAAGGATGACAACAGGCAGAATGTGGTACCGTTTACAAGGACTTTATTCCTTTACACGGTAATATGGGGAAAAGGGGCTGGACGGAACCAAAGCAAAGAAAGTAAATCTCAAAGCCCCCTCTCCTATCTTACCTGCCTACCCACTACTTACCTAATTTAGCACCACCTGGTGCCCTAACCAAAATACAGGGGGTGGTCCGCCCAGGTCTTACCTAGTGTGCCAAGACAGCGAATATGCTACGGGTAAATGTATGCCCGTGGGCCTCTTGCCTCAGCACTCCCTAGGTGCCTTCCCCTTCCCCCCTGGGAACAAATGAAACAGAATATTAAACAATTTCACAAACAGGCCGGGTAAAGCTCGAATTGGAGCAGGAATCCCTGGCACCCCGCCGCCGCTCCATCATACTCCCTCGGAGGCGCCAAACGCAGGGCGCTGGTACCGGATCCCGCTGGAGGAGATGGTAGCATTGCAGGTGGGAGGGTTGTGAGGGGAAGTAGGGAGACCATTCCTCTCCCAGCGGTCCATGGACGTGTGATGAAGGACACTATCCTCCATCGTGGGGAGAGGGGTGGTCGCTGCTCCTGCTGACTCCATACTTTTGGGTGCGGGCTTCTGTAATGCTCGAAGAGTGTTGGGTGTGGAGTCAGGCGCAGAGAGCAGAGGATTCGGGAAAAAAAACGCTTTAATGTCCAACAGAAAACTGGTGACGCCGAACACAGGCGTAATACACTCTACCACTCTACAAACTGGTACCTCACCGGACAGCGAAAAAACCCAACAATAATCAGGACCAACTCTTGACATAACAGTAACAAGCACCAACACATTCTTATTTAGAATGACAGCCTAGGAACAGTGGGTTAACTGCCTTGTTCAGGGGCAGAACGAAAGATTTTCACCTTGTCGGGTCATGGATTCAATCTTGCAACCTTTCGGTTACTGGCCTAACGCTCGGCTATCTGCCTCCCCAAAATATAGATTCAATGTTTGTAAAGATGGGGAGAGGTCTGTCTGTAGTAAAAAGATGCTCTGCTTTTTTGACATCACACTCCAAAAATCAAGTTCTGCAGGCTCCAGGATGAGTAGTTGCTGCTTTTGGAACAGCTCATGGGGATCCTAATAAAATACCACGAAAACATATTTCTAGGTATTGACGGAGATAAGAGCGGAATACCTCACTTAAACATTCATTGGGCAATCAAAACCTAATATAGACGCAGCTATTGTCACGTTTAGATCAGAGGTTTGTTCTACGTGCCTACCTGGTTAAATAATGGTGAAATAAAAAGGTCACCATCCTTTTCTGAGTTAAGATCACTTTGAGTCAAAATGCAAGCCGAGATCTACCGCTCAGATTTGTGGGGAAATTAGGTACGAATCTGTCGTTCTGCCCCTGAACAGGCAGTTAACCCACTGTTCCTCGGCCTTCATTGAAAATAAGAATTTGTTCTTAACTGACTTGCCTATTTAAATAAAGGTAAATAAAAAAAATATTTAAAAAATAAATAAAAAAATAAAACAAACTTAAGCCTCAACCTATTAAAAACAGGACTGTAGCAATGAGGTTTGTACAGTAGTAGGCTGTAGGCCCAATACATTATCACTGCATATTGGCTATGCTTGCCCTGCCAATGTTGTTCTTATAAGACCAATTAGAAATTATATTAAAACATTTTAGGTAAATTATCAAACCGGTAATATATAATTTGTTGTTTTACTTGTTAGGCACAGCTGAGTGACTGTTGGCCTGCATCTGATGGTCTGAGGTCAGTCTGAGGGAGGGGGCAGCAGTGAGGCTCCCTCTCACCTGACTCACCGTCCCTCTGTCCTCCTTCCCTCTGCTGAGAAAAGGGGATACAGTCTTCCAGCTGATGGTCAGTCTGAGGGAGGGAGGGAGGGGGCAGCAGTGAGGCTCCCTCTCACCTGACTCACCGTCCCTCTGTCCTCCTTCCCTCCGCTGAGAAAAGGGGATACAGTCTTCCAGCTGATGGTCAGTCTGAGGGAGGGAGGGAGGGAGGGAGGGAGGGAGGGAGGGAGGGAGGGGGCAGCAGTGAGGCTCCCTCTCACCTGACTCAGGGGACACAGTCTTCCATCTGATGGCCAAACTCAAATCACACTGCGTTATTTCTGCCTCATGTACCAATTCATATCGTTAATCCGATGTCCAGATAAAGTAAAATATTACACAAAAAAAAAAAACATTTAAAAGATAAGCCTCTAAAAATAAAAAGGCAAACTTATCAAAACTCTTTACTAGACTCGTTCATTACAGCTGCAGTGCTGGATGTAGTGTGAGTGGAAGTAGGGAGAAGGCAGTTTATGGCTTATAAAAGTGTTGAACAGTGTTGACAGTATTGAATAACTACTTTAACATAAACTCACTCATAAAAACAGCAGCTACTTGTTGAATATCTCATCATGGCTTTAAAAGTTTTGAAATCTAACAGTATCAACTTTGCTGCGCGTTCGATGCTTCTTTTTACAGTCTATGGGTCAAGGAAACTGTACAGACACAGTGATCTGAGATATCTAATTGGCCAGCTGTAGGCCTGTAGGCTCTCTGGGCCTGCCGGGTAGGCAGAATTCTACCTTCAGACACATGAAATTATTCAAAATGGGAACACTGTTCCTTCCCGGTGCCAAGGCTGCTGAATCAAGTACACCTCCCACCAACAGGGTTGTTGAATCAAGTGCACCTACCGCCAACTCCACTAGGGCTGTTGAATCAAGTACACCTACCTCCAACTCCACTAGGGCTGTTGAATCAAGTGCACCTACCTCCAACTCCACTAGGACTGTTGAAACAAGTGCACCTACCTCCAACTCCACTAGGGCTGTTGAATCAAGTGCACCTACCTCCAACTCCACTAGGGCTGTTGAATCAAGTGCACCTACCTCCAACTCCACTAGGACTGTTGAATCAAGTACACCTACCGCCAACTCCACTAGGGCTGTTGAATCAAGTACACCTACCGCCAACTCCACTAGGGCTGTTGAATCAAGTACACCTACCTCCAACTCCACTAGGGCTGTTGAATCAAGTACACCTACCTCCAACTCCACTAGGGCTGTTGAATCAAGTACACCTACCGCCAACTCCACTAGGGCTGTTGAATCAAGTACACCTACCTCCAACTCCACTAGGGCTGTTGAATCAAGTACACCTACCTCCAACTCCACTAGGGCTGTTGAATCAAGTGCACCTACCTCCAACTCCACTAGGGCTGTTGAATCAAGTACACCTCCCGCCAACTCCACTAGGGCTGTTGAATCAAGTGCACCTCTCGCCAACTCCACTAGGACTGTTGAATCAAGTGCACCTACCTCCAACTCCACTCGGGCTGTTGAATCAAGTGCACCTACCTCCAACTCCACTAGGGCTGTTGAATCAAGTGCACCTACCTCCAACTCCACTAGGGCTGTTGAATCAAGTACACCTACCTCCAACTCCACTAGGGCTGTTGAATCAAGTGCACCTACCTCCAACTCCACTAGGGCTGTTGAATCAAGTGCACCTACCTCCAACTCCACTAGGGCTGTTGAATCAAGTGCACCTACCTCCAACTCCACTAGGGCTGTTGAATCAAGTGCACCTACCTCCAACTCCACTAGGACTGTTGAATCAAGTACACCTACCACCAACTCCACTAGGGCTGTTGAATCAAGTGCACCTACCGCCAACTCCACTAGGACTGTTGAATCAAGTGCACCTACCTCCAACTCCACTAGGGCTGTTGAATCAAGTACACCTACCTCCAACTCCACTAGGACTGTTGAATCAAGTGCATCTACCTCCAACTCCACTAGGGCTGTTGAATCAAGTGCACCTCCCGCCAACTCCACTAGGGCTGTTGAATCAAGTACACCTCCCTCCAACTCCACTAGGGCTGTTGAATCAAGTGCACCTACCTCCAACTCCACTAGGGCTGTTGAATCAAGGGATGTCATTGGAAACACTTGTCTTTGATGTCTGGAGATGATGAATATGAAGTCAAAACAAATATAGACATTTCCCTTAGTTTGAAACCTGTTTGATTTCATACTATGAGGCATGTCTTACCTTGCTTCAAAGTATAGCTAAAATCCGGACATGGAAACGTAGAGGCAATTCTTTTATCGAGACTTCCGAGGCTGCGCGTAAGTTTCAAGTTTGGGGAAGTTTACAAGTCATCCTACCAGTTCTACCTTTTTGTGTTCCAGTTGAGGAAAATAAGAACAATCCGAAATTCCTTTTTGATACTGTGGCAAAGCTAACTAAAAAGCAGCATTCCCCAAGAGAGGATGACTTTCACTTTAGCAGTGATAAATTCATGAACTTCTTTGAGGAAAAGATTATGATTATTAGAAAGCAAATTACGGACTCCTCTTTAAACCTGCGTATTCTTCCAAACCTCAGTTGTCCTGAGTCTGCACAACTCTGCCAGGACCTAGGATCAAGAGAGACGCTCAAGTGTTTTAGTACTATATCTCTTGACACAATGATGAAAATAATCATGGCCTCTAAACCTTCAAGCTGTATACTGACCCTATTCCAACTAAACTACTGAAAGAGCTGCTTCCTGTGCTTGGCCCTCCTATGTTGAACATAATAAACGGCTCTCTATCCACTGGATGTGTACCAAACTCACTAAAAGTGGCAGTAATAAAGCCTCTCTTGAAAAAGCCAAACCTTGACCCAGAAAATATAAAAACTATCGGCCTATATCGAATCTTCCATTCCTCTCAAAGATTTTAGAGAAGGCTGTTGCGCAGCAACTCACTGCCTTCCTGAAGACAAACAATGTATACGAAATGCTTCAGTCTGGTTTTAGACCCCATCATAGCACTGAGACGGCACTTGTGAAGGTGGTAAATGACATTTTAATGGCATCGGACCGAGGCTCTGCATCTGTCCTCGTGCTCCTAGACCTTAGTGCTGCTTTTGATACCATCGATCACCACATTCTTTGGAGAGATTGGAAACCCAAATTGGTCTACACGGACATGTTCTGGCCTGGTTTAGGTCTTATCTGTCGGAAAGATATCAGTTTGTCTCTGTGAATGGTTTGTCCTCTGACAAATCAACTGTACATTTCGGTGTTCCTCAAGGTTCTGTTTTAGGACCACTATTGTTTTCACTATATATTTTACCTCTTGGGGATGTTATTCGAAAACATAATGTAAACTTTCACTGCTATGCGGATGACACACAGCTGTACATTTCAATGAAACATGGTGAAGCCCCAAAATTGCCCTCGCTAGAAGCATGTGTTTCAGACATAAGGAAGTGGATGGCTGCAAACTTTCTACTATTAAACTCGGACAAAACAGAGATGCTTGTTCTAGGTCCCAAGAAACAAAGAGATCTTCTGTTGAATCTGACAATTAATCTTAATGGTTGTACAGTCGTCTCAAATAAAACTGTGAAGGACCTCGGCGTTACTCTGGACCCTGATCTCTCTTTTGAAGAACATATCAAGACCATTTCGAGGACAGCTTTTTTCCATCTACGTAACATTGCAAAAATCAGAAACTTTCTGTCCAAAAATGATGCAGAAAAATTAATCCATGCTTTTGTCACTTCTAGGTTAGACTACTGCAATGCTCTATTTTCCGGCTACCCGGATAAAGCACTAAATAAACTTCAGTTAGTGCTAAATACGGCTGCTAGAATCCTGACTAGAACCAAAAAATTTGATCATATTACTCCAGTGCTAGCCTCTCTACACTGGCTTCCTGTCAAAGCAAGGGCTGATTTCAAGGTTTTACTGCTAACCTACAAAGCATTACATGGGCTTGCTCCTACCTACCTCTCTGATTTGGTCCTGCCGTACATACCTACACGTACGCTACGGTCACAAGACGCAGGCCTCCTAATTGTCCCTAGAATTTCTAAGCAAACAGCTGGAGGCAGGGCTTTCTCCTATAGAGCTCCATTTTTATGGAACGGTCTGCCTACCCATGTCAGAGACGCAAACTCGGTCTCAACCTTTAAGTCTTTACTGAAGACTCATCTCTTCAGTGGGTCATATGATTGAGTGTAGTCTGGCCCAGGAGTGGGAAGGTGAACGGAAAGGCTCTGGAGCAACGAACCGCCCTTGCTGTCTCTGCCTGGCCGGTTCCCCTCTTTCCACTGGGATTCTCTGCCTCTAACCCTGTTACGGGGGCTGAGTCACTGGCTTGCTGGGGCTCTCTCGTGCCGTCCCTGGGGGTGCGTCACCTGGGTGGGTTGATTCACTGTTGTGGTCGGCCTGTCTGGGTTGCCCCCCTTGGGTTGTACCGTGGCGGAGATCTTTGTGGGCTATACCGGCCTTGTCTCAGGATGGTGAGTTGGTGGTTGAAGATATCCTCTAGTGGTGTGGGGGCTGTGCTTTGGCAAAGTGGGTGGGGTTATATCCTTCCTGTTTGGCCCTGTCCGGGGTGTCCTCGGATGGGGCCACAGTGTCTCCTGACCCCTCCTGTCTCAGCCTCCAGTATTTATGCTGCAGTAGTTTATGTGTCGGGGGCTAGGGTCAGTTTGTTATATCTGGAGTACTTCTCCTGTCCTATTCGGTGTCCTGTGTGAATCTAAGTGTGCGTTCTCTAATTCTCTCCTTCTCTCTTTCTTTCTCTCTCTCGGAGGACCTGAGCCCTAGGACCATGCCCCAGGACTACCTGACATGATGACTCCTTGCTGTCCCCAGTCCACCTGGCCATGCTGCTGCTCCAGTTTCAACTGGCCTGGGCCCTAGGACCATGTCCCAGGACTACCTGACATGAGGACTCCTTGCTGTCCCCAGTCCACCTGGCCATGCTCCTGCTCCAGTTTCAACTGTTCTGCCTTACTATTATTCAACCATGCTGGGTCATTTATGAACATTTGAACATCTTGGCCACGTTCTGTTATAATCTCCACCCGGCACAGCCAAAAGAGGACTGGCCACCCCACATATGCTCTCTCTAATTCTCTCTTTCTTTCTCTCTCTCGGAGGACCTGAGCCCTAGGACAGTGCCCCAGGACTACCTGACATGATGGCTCCTTGCTGTCCCCATTCCACCTGACTGCTGCTGCTCCAGTTTCAACTGTTCTGCCTTATTATTATTCGACCATGCTGGTCATTTATGAACATTTGAACATCTTGGTCATGTTCTGTTATAATCTCTACCCGGCACAGCCAGAAGAGGACTGGCCACCCCACATAGCCCGGTTCCTCTCTAGGTTTCTTCCTAGGTTTTGGCCTTTCTAGGGAGTTTTTCCTAGCCACCGTGCTTTTACACCTGCATTGTTTGCTGTTTGGGGTTTTAGGCTGGGTTTCTGTACAGCACTTTGAGATATCAGCTGATGTACGAAGGGCTATATAAATAAATTTGATTTGATTTGATTTGATTTGATTTAGATTTTAATATGCACATTTGTGTGGAACAGTTTTTTTATTTTTTTTATGTTAAAAATCTGAATTAAAATGATAAAAATGTCAAAGTTAAACAAGTCAACTAATGTGAACCACCAGCCTCATATGGAGAGACATTGATACAGCACTGGTGGATAAACACATCACCAGCCTCATATAGAGACATTGATACAGCACTGGTGGATAAACACATCACCAGCCTCATATGGAGAGACATTGATACAGCACTGGTGGATAAACACATCACCAGCCTCATATGGAGAGACATTGATACAGCACTGGTGGATAAACACATCACCAGCCTCATATAGAGAGACATTGATACAGCACTGGTGGATAAACACATCACCAGCCTCATATAGAGACATTGATACAGCACTGGTGGATAAACACATCACCAGCCTCATATAGAGACATTGATACAGCACTGGTGGATAAACACATCACCAGCCTCATATAGAGACATTGATACAGCACTGGTGGATAAACACATCACCAGCCTCATATAGAGACATTGATACAGCACTGGTGGATAAACACATCACCAGCCTCATATAGAGACATTGATACAGTACTGGTGGATAAACACATCACCAGCCTCATATAGAGACATTGATACAGCACTGGTGGATAAACACATCACCAGCCTCATATAGAGACATTGATACAGTACTGGTGGATAAACACATCACCAGCCTCATATAGAGACATTGATACAGCACTGGTGGATAAACACATCACCAGCCTCATATAGAGACATTGATACAGTACTGGTGGATAAACACATCACCAGCCTCATATAGAGACATTGATACAGCACTGGTGGATAAACACATCACCAGCCTCATATGGAGACATTGATACAGCATTGGTGGATAAACACATCACCAGCCTCATATGGAGAGACATTGATACAGTACTGGTGGATAAACACATCACCAGCCTCATATAGAGAGACATTGATACAGCACTGGTGGATAAACACATCACCAGCCTCATATGGAGACATTGATACAGTACTGGTGGATAAACACATCACCAGCCTCATATGGAGACATTGATACAGCACTGGTGGATAAACACATCACCAGCCTCATATGGAGAGACATTGATACAGCACTGGTGGATAAACACATCACCAGCCTCATATAGAGACATTGATACAGCATTGGTGGATAAACACATCACCAGCCTCATATGGAGACATTGATACAGCATTGGTGGATAAACACATCACCAGCCTCATATGGAGACATTGATACAGCACTGGTGGATAAACACATCACCAGCCTCATATGGAGACATTGATACAGTACTGGTGGATAAACACATCACCAGCCTCATATAGAGACATTGATACAGTACTGGTGGATAAACACATCACCAGCCTCATATGGAGAGACATTGATACAGCACTGGTGGATAAACACATCACCAGCCTCATATAGAGACATTGATACAGCACTGGTGGATAAACACATCACCAGCCTCATATGGAGACATTGATACAGTACTGGTGGATAAACACATCACCAGCCTCATATGGAGACATTGATACAGTACTGGTGGATAAACACATCACCAGCCTCATATAGAGACATTGATACAGCACTGGTGGATAAACACATCACCAGCCTCATATGGAGACATTGATACAGTACTGGTGGATAAACACATCACCAGCCTCATATGGAGAGACATTGATACAGCACTGGTGGATAAACACATCACCAGCCTCATATGGAGAGACATTGATACAGCACTGGTGGATAAACACATCACCAGCCTCATATGGAGAGACATTGATACAGCACTGGTGGATAAACACATCACCAGCCTCATATGGAGAGACATTGATACAGCACTGGTGGATAAACACATCACCAGCCTCATATGGAGACATTGATACAGCACTGGTGGATAAACACATCACCAGCCTCATATGGAGACATTGATACAGCATTGGTGGATAAACACATCACCAGCCTCATATAGAGACATTGATACAGCACTGGTGGATAAACACATCACCAGCCTCATATGGAGAGACATTGATACAGCATTGGTGGATAAACACATCACCAGCCTCATATGGAGACATTGATACAGCACTGGTGGATAAACACATCACCAGCCTCATATGGAGAGACATTGATACAGTACTGGTGGATAAACACATCACCAGCCTCATATGGAGAGACATTGATACAGTACTGGTGGATAAACACATCACCAGCCTCATATAGAGACATTGATACAGCACTGGTGGATAAACACATCACCAGCCTCATATGGAGAGACATTGATACAGTACTGGTGGATAAACACATCACCAGCCTCATATGGAGACATTGATACAGCACTGGTGGATAAACACATCACCAGCCTCATATGGAGAGACATTGATACAGTACTGGTGGATAAACACATCACCAGCCTCATATGGAGAGACATTGATACAGCATTGGTGGATAAACAAACTAGCGCACGGAACTAGCCAATTGGCCAATGCAGCAGCCTTTTAACCTCGGGATTCAAATTTCAGTCAATTTGAGTTTTTTTCTAAACAGTAAAATGATGTGACCAACAGAAAATACCATCAGAGATCTGTATATAACGACGAGATGATTATCTTGCCGGCAGCTTAGGCCCAAAATAAGCCCACAGACGTATTTTTTTGGACAGATTTAGGCAAAAGTGAAACCTCTCGCTTTGCCTCTTCCTCTCTGATACTATGCATGCGTACAAGGACCGGACATTTCTTATAAAGAGCTTAATGGAAACATCCAGGCTGTTATTGAACAACTCACGTCATGAAACAGATAATTAAACCTCATTTTCAAACATTTGTGGAATACACCGTTCTAAACAGCACATCTAATGTGAGCAGCAACTTACAAAGAGGAGGGATCTCATATCAACAACGAGGATGGATTGCTAATATGACTAGGATCTAATGTGAGCAGCTGTGACAGAGATGAACATCTCTGAAACTTACAAAGAGGAGGGATCTCATATCAACAACGAGGATGGATTGCTAATATGACTAGGATCTAATGTGAGCAGCTGTGACAGAGATGAACATCTCTGAAACTTACAAAGAGGAGGGATCTCATATCAACAACGAGGATGGATTGCTAATATGACTAGGATCTAATGTGAGCAGATGTGACAGAGATGAACATCTCTGAAACTTACAAAGAGGAGGGATCTCATATCAACAACGAGGATGGATTGCTAATATGACTAGGATCTAATGTGAGCAGCTGTGACAGAGATGAACATCTCTGAAACTTACAAAGAGGAGGGATCTCATATCAACAACGAGGATGGATTGTGACTTGGCCTTCTGGACAACGAAAGAAAGTTGACATGAAAACCAATAGAACAGGAGAGAAACGCTGGTTAACCGCATGAGGAAGTCTTTATGAAATAATTGCATCCACGTTTCTATGGATGGATTTTCTCAAGGCCACTTTGAAGAAAGGTAAGAATCATTATTTGAAGAACAGTAAAACATTCAGGATTCAAACAATTATACTGCCTCCACATTACATTATACTGCCTCCACATTACATTATACTGCCTCTACCTTACATTATACTGCCTCCACATTACATTATACTGCCTCCACATTACATTATACTGCCTCTACATTACATTATACTGCCTCTACATTACATTATACTGCCTCCACATTACACTATACTGCCTCTACATTACATTATACTGCCTCCACACTACATTATACTGCCTCCACATTACATTATACTGCCTCCACATTACATTATACTGCCTCTACATTACATTATACTGCCTCCACATTACATTATACTGCCTCCACATTACATTATACTGCCTCCACATTACATTATACTGCCTCCACATTACATTATACTGCCTCTACATTACATTATACTGCCTCTACATTACATTATACTGCCTCTACATTACATTATACTGCCTCTACATTACATTATACTGCCTCCACATTACATTATACTGCCTCTACATTACATTATACTGCCTCCACATTACATTATACTGCCTCCACATTACATTATACTGCCTCTACATTACATTATACTGCCTCTACCTTACATTATACTGCCTCTACATTACATTATACTGCCTCTACATTACATTATACTGCCTCTACATTACATTATACTGCCTCTACATTACATTATACTGCCTCCACATTACATTATACTGCCTCCACATTACATTATACTGCCTCCACATTACATTATACTGCCTCTACATTACATTATACTGCCTCTACATTACATTATACTGCCTCTATATTATATTATATTATACTGCCTCCACATTACATTATACTGCCTCCACATTACATTATACTGCCTCCACATTACACTATACTGCCTCCACATTACATTATACTGTCTCCACATTACATTATACTGCCTCTACATTACATTATACTGCCTCTACATTACATTATACTGCCTCCACATTACATTATACTGCCTCCACATTACATTATACTGCCTCTACATTACATTATACTGCCTCCACATTACATTATACTGCCTCTACATTACATTATACTGCCTCCATGTTACATTATACTGCCTCCATGTTACATTATACTGCCTCCACATTACATTATACTGCCTCTACATTACATTATACTGCCTCCACATTACATTATACTGCCTCCACATTACATTATACTGCCTCCACATTACATTATACTGCCTCCACATTACATTATACTGCCTCTACATTACATTATACTGCCTCCACATTACATTATACTGCCTCTACATTACATTATACTGCCTCTACATTACATTATACTGCCTCTACATTACATTATACTGCCTCTACATTACATTATACTGCCTCTACATTACATTATACTGCCTCTACATTACATTATACTGCCTCCACATTACATTATACTGCCTCTACATTACATTATACTGCCTCTACATTACATTATACTGCCTCTACATTACATTATACTGCCTCCATGTTACATTATACTGCCTCCACATTACATTATACTGCCTCTATATTACATTATACTGCCTCTACATTACATTATACTGCCTCCACATTACATTATACTGCCTCTACATTACATTATACTGCCTCCACATTACATTATACTGCCTCCACCTTACATTATACTGCCTCCACATTACATTATACTGCCTCTACATTACATTATATTATAATTATTCAAGCTATTTTAGATTTTAGATTTTAGATCCAGACGGGCACTATTATTTTAGCCCTAAACATACATTTGATAATATTGACAGACGTAGAAATAAAAAAGGCAAATTTATGGAGACTGAAAAATATATTCTCTACCGATATTCTACAGGACACCTGGAGATTACAATTCCCAACCACAAAAGACTATTCCTTTTTTACTCAAAGTAAGAAAAGCTATTCAAAGATTGACCACATTTTTCATTTATTTTAAATGCACTCAACAATTTACTAGATTAAAACATGTATGATATCGTGATATCAGATCATTCTCCAGTATCATGCTTAATTACACCAATAGAATATACATAGCGACAGAATTTGGAGAATGAACAGAAATGGAAATGTAAACCAAAAAATTCCAACTTTAATCATTACAAATTATTACAAATGTAGACAGAATGGACCTATATCAATCCTGCCCTGCCTATCGAAGGTCTTCGAAAGCCAAGTCAACAAACAGGTCACTGACCATCTCGAATCCCACCGTACCTTCTCCGGCGTGCAATCTGGTTTCCGAGCCGGTCACGGGTGCACCTCAGCCACGCTCAAGGTACAAAAATATATCATAACCGCCATCGATAAAAGACAGTACTGTGCAGCCGTCTTCATCGACCTGGCCAAGGCTTTCGACTCTGTCAATCACCATATTCTTATCAGCAGACTCAGTAGCCTCGGTTTTTCTAATGATTGCCTTGCCTGGTTCACCAACTACTTTGCAGACAGAGTTCAGTGTGTCAAATCGGAGGGCATGTTGTCCTGTCCTCTGGCAGTCTCTATGGGGATGCCACAGGGTTCAATTCTCGGGCCGACTCTTTTCTCTGTATATGTCAATGATGTTGCTCTTGCTGCGGGCGATTCCCTGATCCATCTCTACGCAGACGAAACCATTCTGTAAACGTCTGGCCCTTCCTTGGACACTGTGCTATCCAACCTCCAAACGAGCTTCAATGCCATAAAACACTCCTTCCGTGGCCTCCAACTGCTCTTGAACGCTAGTAAAACCAAATGCATGCTTTTCAACCATTCGCTGCCATATCAAACAACTCCAATCTAAAATCAATCTAGAGTCGGCTTTCTATTCCGCAACAAAGCCTCCTTCACTCACTCCGCCAAACTTACCCTAGTAAAACTGACTATCCTACCGATCCTCGACTTCGGCGATGTCATCTACAACATTGCTTCCAATACTCTACTCAGCCGTGGAGGAGATCTTTGTGGACTATACTCAGACTTGTCTCAGGATGTTAAGTTGGTGGTTGAAGATATCCCTCTAGTGGTGTGGGGGCTGTGCTTTGGCAAAGTGGGTGGGGTTATATCCTTCCTGTTTGGCCCTGTCTGGGGGTGTCCTCAGATGGGGCCACAGTGTCTCCTGACCCCTCCTGTCTCAGCCTCCAGTATTTATGCTGCAGTAGTTTATGTGTCGGGGGGCTAGGGTCAGTTTGTTATATCTGGAGTACTTCTCCTGTCCTATTCGGTGTCCTGTGTGAATTTAAGTGTGCTCTCTCTAATTCTCTCTTTCTCTCTTTCTTTCTCTCTCTCGGATGACCTGAGCTCTAGGACCATGCCTCAGGACTACCTGACATGATGACTCCTTGCTGTCCCCAGTCCACCTGGCCGTGCTGCTGCTCCAGTGTCAACTGTTCTGCCTTATTATTATTGGACCATGCTGGTCATTTATGAACATTTTAACATCTTGGCCATGTTCTGTTATAATCTCCACCCGGCACAGCCAGAAGAGGGCTGGCCACCCCACATAGCCTGGTTCCTCTCTAGGTTTCTTCCTTGGTTTTGGCCTTTCTGGGGAGTTTTTCGTAGCCACCGTGCTTCTACACCTGCATTGCTTGCTGTTTGGGGTTTTAGGCTAGTTTTCTGTACAGCACTTTGAGATATCAGTTGATGTACGAAGGGCTATATAAATCAATTTGATTTGATTCGATTTGACTCATAACCCTAATGGTGGCAGGACACTGACTCATAACCCTAATGATGACAGGACACTGACTCATAACCCTAATGGTGACAGGACACTGACTCATAACCCTAATGGTGACAGGACACTGACTCATAACCCTAATGGTGACAGGACACTGACTCATAATCCTAATGATGCCAAGACAGGACTGACTCATAACCCTAATGATGACAGGACACTGACTCATAACCCTAATGATGCCAAGACAGGACTGACTCATAACCCTAATGATGACAGGACACTGACTCATAACCCTAATGATGATAGGCCCGACTCATAATTCTAATGATGACAGGACACCGACTCATAACCCTAATGATGACAGGACACTGACTCATAACCCTAATGGTGACAGGACACTGACTCATAACCCTAATGATGCCAAGACAGGACTGACTCATAACCCTAATGATGACAGGACACTGACTCATAACCCTAATGGTGACAGGACACTGACTCATAACCCTAATGATGACAGGACACTGACTCATAACCCTAATGGTGACAGGACACCGACTCATAATCCTAATGATGACAGGATGCTGACTCATAACCCTAATGATGACAGGACACTGACTCATAATCCTAATGATGACAGGACACTGACTCATAACCCTCATGATGACAGGACTGACTCATAACCCTAATCGTGACAGGACACTGACCCATAACCCTCATGATGACAGGCCTCTGACTCACAATCCTTATGATGACAGAACCCGTCAGGACTCTGAATGGTGACAGGACACTGAGTTATATTATAGTTAATGTTGACAGGCAACAACCTGCATAGCCTGGTTCTAATGATGATAGGCCAACAGCCTGGTTCAACAACCTGCTTTAAGCCTGGTTGATGACAGTTGAATACCTGGTTCAACAACCTGCTTTAATAGCCTGGTTCAATAGCCTGGTTGAATAGCCTGGTTGAACAGCCTGGTTCAACAACCTGCTTTAATAGCCTGGTTGAATAGCCTGGTTGAATAGCCTGGTTCAACAACCTGCTTTAAAGCCTGTTGAATAGCCAGGACACCTGCTCATAAGCCTGGTTACAGCCTGATGACACCTGGACACCTGGACTGGTTCATAACCTGGTTCTAATGATGACAGGATGTTCAACAGCCTGGTTCAACAACCTCACCTGATGACAGGACAGCCTGGTTGACAACCTGGTTAACCCTGGTTCAAATGATGACAGGACCTGGTTCAACAACCCTAATGTTGACAGGACACTGGTTCAACAACCTGCTTTAATAATGGTTCAACAACCTGGTTCAACAACCCTTTAATAACCTGGTTCAACAACCTGGTTCAACAACCTGGTTCAACAACCTGGTTCAACAGCCTGGTTCAACAACCTGCTTTAATAACCTGGTTCAACAACCTGGTTCAACAGCCTGGTTCAACAACCTGCTTTAATAGCCTGGTTCAACAACCTGGTATAACAACCTGACCTGGTTCAACAATCCTGGTATTGATGACAGAACCCTGGTTCAACAACCTGGTTCAACAACCTGTATAACCTGGGGTATCCTTATTACACCTGGTTAGTTACATGGTATCAACAACCTGGTTCAACAACCTGCTTTAATAGCCTGGTTCAACAGCCTGGTTCAACAGCAACCTGGTTCAACAACCTGGTTCAACAGCCTGGTTCAACAACCTGGTTCAACAACCTGGTTCAACAACCTGGTTCAACAACCTGGTATAACAGTCTGGTATAACAACCTGGTATAACAACCTGGTATAACAACCTGGTATAACAACCTGGTTCAACAACCTGGTTCAACAACCTGGTTCAACAACCTGGTATAACAACCTGGTATAACAACCTGGTTCAACCACTGCTTCATTTTGTGTGTTTTCTCTTCGTTAGCTGAGTTCACTCGTACACTTCCAGCAGCTGTTAAGGGGACGGACTGTCATAACAAAACAAGTTTGTATATGTGTGTTTGCATGAGTGTGTGTGTGTGTGTGTGTGTGTGTGTGTGTGTGTGTGTGTGTGTGTGTGTGTGTGTGTGTGTGTGTGTGTGTGTGTGTGTGTGTGTGTGTGTGTGTGCGTGCGTGCGTGCGTGCGTGCGTGCGTGCGTGTGTGTGTGTGTGTGTGCAACAGGAGTGGGCCTGATGAGTTTTGAACAACGTCCCATACTTCAAACCTGTCATTGGGGAATGTTACTAAGAAAACTACACACTAAAACTACACACTAAAACTACATGCTCAAGAGGACTCACTGACATGACACGCTAACACTACATGTTACAATCTCTAAAGACTGTTATCATAGTCCTGTTTCCAACGGCTGGTCAAACAGTCAAATGGATTAATGACAGTGTTGCCTTAATGAAACAAAAACGCGTAGCGAAGATAACTGCCTCACAATACACAGTTACCATTACCGGTTAGCGGACAGACAGCCTTCATCTAAAATGTATTCAATTACATGTTTTCCTTATCAATCTACACACGATACCCCATAATGACAATTCAAATCAAGTAGATTTTTTTTTGCTGAAAAAAATAAAAACAGAAATACCTTATTTCCATAAGTATTCAGACCATTTGCTAGGAGACTCGAAATTGAGCTCAGGTGCATCCTGTTTCCATTGATCATCCTTGAGATGTTTCTACAACTTGATTGGAGTCCACCTGTGGTAAATTCAATTGATTGGACATGATTTGGAAAGGCACACACCTGTCTATATAAGGTCCCACAGTTGACAGTGCATGTCTTTGCAAGGTTTGAAGAAATTGTCCATAGAGCTCTGATACAGGATTGTGTCGAGGCACAGATCTGGTGAAGGGTACCAAAACATTTGTGATAAATTGAAGTTCCCAAGAACACAGTGGCCTCCATCATTCTTCATTTAGCTAAAGTTTGAGAAAAAGGGAATTTTATCAATTTTAGAAGAAGGCTGTAACGTAACAAAATGTGGAAAAAGTGAAGGGGTCTGAATACATTCAGAATGCACTGTACATACTACCTCAACTACCTGGTACCCCTGCACATTGACTCAGTACTGGTACTTCCTGTATATAGCCTCATTACTACCTGGTACCCCTGTACATTGACTCAGTACTGGTACTTCCTGTATATAGCCTCATTACTACCTGGTACCCCTGTACATTGACTCAGTACTGGTACTTCCTGTATATAGCCTCATTACTACCTGGTACCCCTGTACATTGACTCAGTACTGGTACGTCCTGTATATAGCCTCATTACTACCTGGTACCCCTGTACATTGACTCAGTACTGGTACGTCCTGTATATAGTCTCATTACTACCTGGTACCCCTGTACATTGACTCAGTACTGGTACGTCCTGTATATAGTCTCATTACTACCTGGTACCCCTGTACATTGACTCAGTACTGGTACGTCCTGTATATAGTCTCATTACTACCTGGTACCCCTGCACATTGACTCAGTACTGGTACGTCCTGTATATAGTCTCATTACTGCCTGGTACCCCTGTACATTGACTCAGTACTGGTACGTCATGTATATAGTCTCATTACTACCTGGTACCTCTGTACATTGACTCAGTACTGGTACTTCCTGTATATAGTCTCATTACTACCTGGTACCCTGTACATTGACTCAGTACTGGTACTTCCTGTATATAGCCTCATTACTGCCTCGTACCCCTGTACATTGACTCAGTACTGGTACTTCCTGTATATAGCCTCATTACTACCTGGTACCCCTGCACATTGACTCAGTACTGGTACTTCCTGTATATAGCCTCATTACTGCCTCGTACCCCTGCACATTGACTCAGTACTGGTACTTCCTGTATATAGCCTCATTACTACCTGGTACCCCTGCACATTGACTCAGTACTGGTACTTCCTGTATATAGCCTCATTACTACCTGGTACCCTCCACATTGACTCAGTACTGGTACTTCCTGTATATAGCCTCATTACTGCCTGGTACCCCTGCACATTGACTCAGTACTGGTACTTCCTGTATATAGCCTCATTAGTACCCCTGCACATTGACTCAGTACTGGTACTTCCTGTATATAGCCTCATTACTACCTGGTACCCTGTACATTGACTCAGTACTGGTACGTCCTGTATATAGTCTCATTACTACCTGGTACTTCCTGTATATAGCCTCATTACTACCTGGTACTTCCTGTATATAGCCTCATTACTACCTGGTACCCCTGTACATTGACTCAGTACTGGTACGTCCTGTATATAGCCTCATTACTACCTGATATGTCCTGTATATAGCCTCATTACTACCTGGTACTTCCTGTATATAGCCTCATTACTACCTGGTACTTCCTGTATATAGCCTCATTACTACCTGGTACTTCCTGTATATAGCCTCATTACTACCTGGTACTTCCTGTATATAGCCTCATTACTACCTGGTACTTCCTGTATATAGCCTCATTACTACCTGGTACTTCCTGTATATAGCCTCATTACTACCTGGTACTTCCTGTATATAGCCTCATTACTACCTGGTACTTCCTGTATATAGCCTCATTACTACCTGGTACTTCCTGTATATAGCCTCATTACTACCTGGTACTTCCTGTATATAGCCTCATTACTACCTGGTACTTCCTGTATATAGCCTCATTACTACCTGGTACCCTGTACATTGACTCAGTACTGGTACGTCCTGTATATAGTCTCATTACTACCTGGTACTTCCTGTATATAGCCTCATTACTACCTGGTACCCTGTACATTGACTCAGTACTGGTACGTCCTGTATATAGCCTCATTACTACCTGGTACCCTGCACATTGCCTCAGTACTGGTACTTCCTGTATATAGCCTCATTACTACCTGGTACCCCTCCACATTGACACAGTACTGGTACTTCCTGTATATAGCCTCATTACTACCTGGTACCCTGCACATTGACTCAGTACTGGTACGTCCTGTATATAGCCTCATTACTACCTGGTACCC
Organism: Oncorhynchus keta; assembly: GCF_023373465.1. Taxonomy (NCBI): domain Eukaryota; kingdom Metazoa; phylum Chordata; class Actinopteri; order Salmoniformes; family Salmonidae; genus Oncorhynchus; species Oncorhynchus keta. The sequence goes on from NC_068441.1 coordinate 58,817,925, forward strand.
TGTACATTGACTCAGTACTGGTACGTCCTGTATATAGCCTCATTACTACCTGGTACCCCTGTACATTGACTCAGTACTGGTACTTCCTGTATATAGCCTCATTACTACCTGGTACCCCTGTACATTGACTCAGTACTGGTACGTCCTGTATATAGCCTCATTACTACCTGGTACCCCTGTACATTGACTCAGTACTGGTACGTCCTGTATATAGCCTCATTACTACCTGGTACCCCTGCACATTGACTCAGTACTGGTACTTCCTGTATATAGCCTCATTACTACCTGGTACCCCTCCACATTGACTCAGTACTGGTACTTCCTGTATATAGCCTCATTACTACCTGGTACCCCTGCACATTGACTCAGTACTGGTACTTCCTGTATATAGCCTCATTACTACCTGGTACCCCTGCACATTGACTCAGTACTGGTACTTCCTGTATATAGCCTCATTACTACCTGGTACCCTGCACATTGACTCAGTACTGGTACTTACTGTATATAGCCTCATTACTACCTGGTACCCCTGCACATTGACTCAGTACTGGTACTTCCTGTATACAGCCTCATTACTACCTAGTACCCCTGCACATTGACTCAGTACTGGTACTTCCTGTATATAGCCTCATTACTACCTGGTACCCTGCACATTGACTCAGTACTGGTACTTACTGTATATAGCCTCATTACCTGGTACCCCTGCACATTGATTCATTACTGGTACTTCCTGTATATAGCCTCATTACTACCTGGTACCCTGCACATTGACTCAGTACTGGTACTTCCTGTATATAGCCTCATTACTACCTGGGACCCCTGCACATTGACTCAGTACTGGTACGTCCTGTATATAGCCTCATTACTACCTGGTACCCCTCCACATTGACTCAGTACTGGTACTTCCTGTATATAGCCTCATTACTACCTGGTACCCCTGCATATTGACTCAGTACTGGTACTCCTTGTATATAGCCTCATTACTACCTGGTACCTCTCCACATTGACTCAGTACTGGTACTTCCTGTATATAGCCTCATTACTACCTGGTACCCCTGCACATTGACTCAGTACTGGTACTTCCTGTATATAGCCTCGTTACTACCTGGTACCACTGCACATTGACTCAGTACTGGTACTTCCTGTATATAGCCTCATTACTACCTGGTACCCCTGCACATTGACTCAGTACTGGTACTTCCTGTATATAGCCTCATTACTACCTCGTACCCCTCCACATTGACTCAGTACTGGTACTTCCTTGTATATAGCCTCGTTACTACCTGGTACCCCTCCACATTGACTCAGTACTGGTACTTCATGTATATAGCCTCATTACTACCTGGTACCCCTGCACATTGACTCCTTCCTGTATATAGCCTCATTACTACCTGGTGCCCCTCCACATTGACTCAGTACTGGTACTTCCTGTATATAGCCTCATTACTACCTGGTACCCCTGCACATTGACTCAGTACTGGTACTTCCTGTATATAGCCTCATTACTACCTGGTACCCCTCCACATTGACTCAGTACGGGTACTTCCTGTATATAGCCTCATTACTACCTGGTACCCTGCACATTGAATCAGTACTGGTACTTCCTGTGTATAGCCTCATTACTACCTGGTACCCTCACATTGACTCAGTACTGGTACTTCCTGTATATAGCCTCATTACTACCTGGTACCCCTCCACATTGACTCAGTACGGGTACTTCCTGTATATAGCCTCATTACTACCTGGTACCCCTGCACATTGACTCAGTACTGGTACTTCCTGTATATAGCCTCATTACTACCTGGTACCCCTCCACATTGACTCAGTACTGGTACTTCCTGTATATAGCCTCATTACTACCTGGTACCCCTCCACATTGACTCAGTACTGGTACTTCCTGTATATAGCCTCATTACTACCTGGTACCCTGCACATTGACTCAGTACTGGTACTCCTTGTATATAGCCTCATTACTACCTGGTGCCCCTCCACATTGACTCAGTACTGGTACTTCCTGTATATAGCCTCATTACTACCTGGTACCCTCCACATTGACTCAGTACTGGTACTTCCTGTATATAGCCTCATTACTACCTGGTACCCCTCCACATTGACACAGTACTGGTACTTCCTGTATATAGCCTCATTACTACCTGGTACCCCTCCACATTGACTCAGTACTGGTACTTCCTGTATATAGCCTCATTACTACCTGGTGCCCCTGCACATTGACACAGTTCTGGTACTCCATGTATATAGCCTCGTTACTACCTGGTGCCCCTCCACATTGACACAGTACTGGTACTTCCTGTATATAGCCTCATTACTACCTGGTACCCTGCACATTGACACAGTACTGGTACTCCATGTATATAGCCTCATTACTACCTGGTACCCTCCACATTGACTCAGTACTGGTACTTCCTGTATATAGCCTCATTACTACCTGGTACCTCTGCACATTGACTCAGTACTGGTACTTCCTGTATATAGCCTCATTACTACCTGGTACCCCTCCACATTGACTCAGTACTGGTACTTCCTGTATATAGCCTCATTACTACCTGGTGCCCCTCCACATTGACTCAGTACTGGTACTTCCTGTATATAGCCTCATTACTACCTGGTACCCCTCCACATTGACTCAGTACTGGTACTTCCTGTATATAGCCTCATTACTACCTGGTGCCCCTCCACATTGACTCAGTACTGGTACTTCCTGTATATAGCCTCATTACTACCTGGTACCCCTCCACATTGACTCAGTACTGGTACTTCCTGTATATAGCCTCATTACTACCTGGTGCCCCTCCACATTGACACAGTACTGGTACGTCCTGTATATAGCCTCATTACTACCTGGTACCCCTCCACATTGACTCAGTACTGGTACTTCCTGTATATAGCCTCAATACTACCTGGTACCCCTCCACATTGACACAGTACTGGTACCGTCCTGTATATAGCCTCATTACTACCTGGTACCCCCTCCACATTGACACAGTACTGGTACTTCCTGTATATAGCCTCATTACTACCTGGTGCCCCTCCACATTGACTCAGTACTGGTACTTCCTGTATATAGCCTCATTACTACCTGGTGCCCCTCCACATTGACTCAGTACTGGTACTTCCTGTATATAGCCTCATTACTACCTGGTACCCCCCTCCACATTGACTCAGTACTGGTACTTCCTGTATATAGCCTCAATACTACCTGGTACCCTCCACATTGACACAGTACTGGTACTTCCTGTATATAGCCTCATTACTACCTGGTACCCCTCCACATTGACTCAGTACTGGTACTTCCTGTATATAGCCTCATTACTACCTGGTACCCCTCCACATTGACTCAGTACTGGTACTTCCTGTATATAGCCTCATTACTACCTGGTACCCCTCCACATTGACTCAGTACTGGTACTTCCTGTATATAGCCTCATTACTACCTGGTACCCTCCACATTGACTCAGTACTGGTACTTCCTGTATATAGCCTCATTACTACCTGATACCCCTCCACATTGACTCAGTACTGGTACTTCCTGTATATAGCCTCATTACTACCTGGTACCCCTGCACATTGACACAGTTCTGGTACTCCATGTATATAGCCTCGTTACTACCTGGTACCCCTCCACATTGACACAGTACTGGTACTTCCTGTATATAGCCTCATTACTACCTGGTACCCTGCACATTGACACAGTACTGGTACTTCCATGTATATAGCCTCATTACTACCTGGTACCCTCCACATTGACTCAGTACTGGTACTTCCTGTATATAGCCTCATTACTACCTGGTACCTCTGCACATTGACTCAGTACTGGTACTTCCTGTATATAGCCTCATTACTACCTGGGACCCCTCCACATTGACTCAGTACTGGTACTTCCTGTATATAGCCTCATTACTACCTGGTACCCTCCACATTGACTCAGTACTGGTACTTCCTGTATATAGCCTCATTACTACCTGGTACCCCTCCACATTGACTCAGTACTGGTACTTCCTGTATATAGCCTCATTACTACCTGGTACCCTCCACATTGACTCAGTACTGGTACTTCCTGTATATAGCCTCGTTACTACCTGGTACCCCTCCACATTGACTCAGTACTGGTACTTCCTGTATATAGCCTCATTACTACCTGGTACCCCTCCACATTGACTCAGTACTGGTACTTCCTGTATATAGCCTCATTACTACCTGGTACCTCTCCACATTGACTCAGTACTGGTACTTCCTGTATATAGCCTCATTACTACCTGGTACCCCTCCACATTGACTCAGTACTGGTACGTCCTGTATATAGCCTCATTACTACCTGGTACCCCTCCACATTGACTCAGTACTGGTACTTCCTGTATATAGCCTCATTACTACCTGGTACCCCTGTACATTGACTCAGTACTGGTACTTCCTGTATATAGCCTCATTACTACCTGGTACCCCTGCACATTGACTCAGTACTGGTACTTCCTGTATATAGCCTCATTACTACCTGGTACCCCTGCACATTGACTCAGTACTGGTACTTCCTGTATATAGCCTCATTACTACCTGGTACCCCTGCACATTGACTCAGTACTGGTACTTCCTGTATATAGCCTCATTACTACCTGGTACCCCTCCACATTGACTCAGTACTGGTACTTCCTGTATATAGCCTCATTACTGCCTCGTACCCCTGCACATTGACTCAGTACTGGTACTTCCTGTATATAGCCTCATTACTGCCTGGTACCCCTGCACATTGACTCAGTACTGGTACTTCCTGTATATAGCCTCATTACTACCTGGTACCCCTCCACATTGACTCAGTACTGGTACGTCCTGTATATAGTCTCATTACTACCTGGTACTTCCTGTATATAGCCTCATTACTACCTGGTACTTCCTGTATATAGCCTCATTACTACCTGGTACCCCTGTACATTGACTCAGTACTGGTACGTCCTGTATATAGCCTGTACTACCTGATATGTCCTGTATATAGCCTCATTACTACCTGGTACTTCCTGTATATAGCCTCATTACTACCTGGTACTTCCTGTATATAGCCTCATTACTACCTGGTACTTCCTGTATATAGCCTCATTACTACCTGGTACTTCCTGTATATAGCCTCATTACTACCTGGTACTTCCTGTATATAGCCTCATTACTACCTGGTACTTCCTGTATATAGCCTCATTACTACCTGGTACTTCCTGTATATAGCCTCATTACTACCTGGTACTTCCTGTATATAGCCTCATTACTACCTGGTACTTCCTGTATATAGCCTCATTACTACCTGGTACTTCCTGTATATAGCCTCATTACTACCTGGTACTTCCTGTATATAGCCTCATTACTACCTGGTACCCCTGTACATTGACTCAGTACTGGTACTTCCTGTATATAGTCTCATTACTACCTGGTACTGTATATAGCCTCATTACTACCTGGTACCTCTGCACATTGACTCAGTACTGGTACGTCCTGTATATAGCCTCATTACTACCTGGTACCCTGCACATTGCCTCAGTACTGGTACTTCCTGTATATAGCCTCATTACTACCTGGTACCCTCCACATTGACTCAGTACTGGTACTTCCTGTATATAGCCTCATTACTACCTGGTACCCCTGCACATTGACTCAGTACTGGTACGTCCTGTATATAGCCTCATTACTACCTGGTACCCCTGTACATTGACTCAGTACTGGTACTTCCTGTATATAGCCTCATTACTACCTGGTACCCCTGCACATTGACTCAGTACTGGTACTTCCTGTATATAGCCTCATTACTACCTGGTACCCCTGTACATTGACTCAGTACTGGTACGTCCTGTATATAGCCTCATTACTACCTGGTACCCCTGTACATTGACTCAGTACTGGTACGTCCTGTATATAGCCTCATTACTACCTGGTACCCCTGCACATTGACTCAGTACTGGTACTTCCTGTATATAGCCTCATTACTACCTGGTACCCCTCCACATTGACTCAGTACTGGTACTTCCTGTATATAGCCTCATTACTACCTGGTACCCCTGCACATTGACTCAGTACTGGTACTTCCTGTATACAGCCTCATTACTACCTGGTACCCTGCACATTGACTCAGTACTGGTACTTCCTGTATATAGCCTCATTACTACCTGGTACCCCTGCACATTGACTCAGTACTGGTACTTACTGTATATAGCCTCATTACTACCTGGTGCCCCTGCACATTGACTCAGTACTGGTACTTCCTGTATACAGCCTCATTACTACCTAGTACCCCTGCACATTGACTCAGTACTGGTACTTCCTGTATATAGCCTCATTACTACCTGGTACCCCTGCACATTGACTCAGTACTGGTACTTACTGTATATAGCCTCATTACTACCTGGTACCCTGCACATTGATTCATTACTGGTACTTCCTGTATATAGCCTCATTACTACCTGGTGCCCTGCACATTGACTCAGTACTGGTACTTCCTGTATATAGCCTCATTACTACCTGGGACCCTGCACATTGACTCAGTACTGGTACTTCCTGTATATAGCCTCATTACTACCTGGTACCCTGCACATTGACTCAGTACTGGTACTTCCTGTATATAGCCTTGTTATACTACCTGGTACCCCTGCACATTGACTCAGTACTGGTACTTCCTGTATATAGCCTTGTTATACTACCTGGTACCACTGCACATTGACTCAGTACTGGTACTTCCTGTATATAGCCTCATTACTACCTGGTACCCCTGCACATTGACTCAGTACTGGTACTTCCTGTATATAGCCTCGTTACTACCTGGTACCACTGCACATTGACTCAGTACTGGTACTTCCTGTATATAGCCTCATTACTACCTGGTACCCCTGCACATTGACTCAGTACTGGTACTCCATGTATATAGCCTCATTACTACCTGGTACCCTCCACATTGACTCAGTACTGGTACTTCCTGTATATAGCCTCATTACTACCTGGTGCCCCTCCACATTGACTCAGTACTGGTACTTCCTGTATATAGCCTCATTACTACCTGGTACCCTGCACATTGACTCAGTATGGGTACTTCCTGTATATAGCCTCATTACTACCTGGTACCCCTCCACATTGACTCAGTACTGGTACTTCCTGTATATAGCCTCATTACTACCTGGTACCCCTGCACATTGACTCAGTACTGGTACTTCCTGTATATCGCCTCATCACTACCTGGTACCCTCCACATTGACTCAGTACGGGTACTTCCTGTATATAGCCTCATTACTACCTGGTACCCATGCACATTGACTCAGTACGGGTACTTCCTGTGTATAGCCTCATTACTACCTGGTACCCCTCCACATTGACTCAGTACTGGTACTTCCTGTATATAGCCTCATTACTACCTGGTACCCCTGCACATTGACTCAGTACTGGTACTTCCTGTATATAGCCTCATTACTACCTGGTACCCCTGCACATTGACTCAGTACTGGTACTTCCTGTATATAGCCTCATTACTACCTGGTACCCCTCCACATTGACTCAGTACGGGTACTTCCTGTATATAGCCTCATTACTACCTGGTACCCCTCCACATTGACTCAGTACGGGTACTTCCTGTATATAGCCTCATTACTACCTGGTACCCCTGCACATTGACTCAGTACTGGTACTTCCTGTATATAGCCTCATTACTACCTGGTACCCCTGCACATTGACTCAGTACTGGTACTTCCTGTATATAGCCTCATTACTACCTGGTACCCCTCCACATTGACTCAGTACTGGTACTTCCTGTATATAGCCTCATTACTACCTGGTACCCCTCCACATTGACACAGTACTGGTACTTCCTGTATATAGCCTCATTACTACCTGGTACCCCTCCACATTGACACAGTACTGGTACTTCCTGTATATAGCCTCATTACTACCTGGTACCCCTGCACATTGACACAGTTCTGGTACTCCATGTATATAGCCTCGTTACTACCTGGTACCCTCCACATTGACACAGTACTGGTACTTCCTGTATATAGCCTCATTACTACCTGGTACCCCTGCACATTGACACAGTACTGGTACTCCATGTATATAGCCTCATTACTACCTGGTACCCCTCCACATTGACTCAGTACTGGTACTTCCTGTATATAGCCTCATTACTACCTGGTACCTCTGCACATTGACTCAGTACTGGTACTTCCTGTATATAGCCTCATTACTACCTGGTACCCTCCACATTGACTCAGTACTGGTACTTCCTGTATATAGCCTCATTACTACCTGGTACCCCTCCACATTGACTCAGTACTGGTACTTCCTGTATATAGCCTCATTACTACCTGGTACCCCTCCACATTGACTCAGTACTGGTACTTCCTGTATATAGCCTCATTACTACCTGGTACCCCTCCACATTGACTCAGTACTGGTACTTCCTGTATATAGCCTCGTTACTACCTGGTACCCCTCCACATTGACTCAGTACTGGTACTTCCTGTATATAGCCTCATTACTACCTGGTACCCCTCCACATTGACACAGTACTGGTACGTCCTGTATATAGCCTCATTACTACCTGGTACCCCTCCACATTGACTCAGTACTGGTACTTCCTGTATATAGCCTCAATACTACCTGGTACCCCTCCACATTGACACAGTACTGGTACGTCCTGTATATAGCCTCATTACTACCTGGTACCCCTCCACATTGACACAGTACTGGTACTTCCTGTATATAGCCTCATTACTACCTGGTACCCCTCCACATTGACTCAGTACTGGTACTTCCTGTATATAGCCTCATTACTACCTGGTACCCTCCACATTGACTCAGTACTGGTACTTCCTGTATATAGCCTCATTACTACCTGGTACCCCTCCACATTGACTCAGTACTGGTACTTCCTGTATATAGCCTCAATACTACCTGGTACCCCTCCACATTGACACAGTACTGGTACGTCCTGTATATAGCCTCATTACTACCTGGTACCCCTCCACATTGACTCAGTACTGGTACTTCCTGTATATAGCCTCATTACTACCTGGTACCCCTCCACATTGACTCAGTACTGGTACTTCCTGTATATAGCCTCATTACTACCTGGTACCCCTCCACATTGACACAGTACTGGTACGTCCTGTATATAGCCTCATTACTACCTGGTACCCCTCCACATTGACTCAGTACTGGTACTTCCTGTATATAGCCTCGTTACTACCTGGTACCCCTCCACATTGACTCAGTACTGGTACTTCCTGTATATAGCCTCATTACTACCTGGTGCCCCTCCACATTGACACAGTACTGGTACGTCCTGTATATAGCCTCATTACTACCTGGTACCCCTCCACATTGACTCAGTACTGGTACTTCCTGTATATAGCCTCAATACTACCTGGTACCCTCCACATTGACACAGTACTGGTACTTCCTGTATATAGCCTCATTACTACCTGGTACCCTCCACATTGACACAGTACTGGTACTTCCTGTATATAGCCTCATTACTACCTGGTACCCCTCCACATTGACTCAGTACTGGTACTTCCTGTATATAGCCTCATTACTACCTGGTACCCTGCACATTGACACAGTTCTGGTACTCCATGTATATAGCCTCGTTACTACCTGGTACCCTCCACATTGACACAGTACTGGTACTTCCTGTATATAGCCTCATTACTACCTGGTACCCCTGCACATTGACACAGTACTGGTACTTCCATGTATATAGCCTCATTACTACCTGGTACCCCTCCACATTGACTCAGTACTGGTACTTCCTGTATATAGCCTCATTACTACCTGGTACCTCTGCACATTGACTCAGTACTGGTACTTCCTGTATATAGCCTCATTACTACCTGGTACCCTCCACATTGACTCAGTACTGGTACTTCCTGTATATAGCCTCATTACTACCTGGTACCCCTCCACATTGACTCAGTACTGGTACTTCCTGTATATAGCCTCATTACTACCTGGTACCCTCCACATTGACTCAGTACTGGTACTTCCTGTATATAGCCTCATTACTACCTGGTACCCCTCCACATTGACTCAGTACTGGTACTTCCTGTATATAGCCTCGTTACTACCTGGTACCCCTCCACATTGACTCAGTACTGGTACTTCCTGTATATAGCCTCATTACTACCTGGTACCCCTCCACATTGACACAGTACTGGTACTTCCTGTATATAGCCTCATTACTACCTGGTACCCCTCCACATTGACTCAGTACTGGTACTTCCTGTATATAGCCTCAATACTACCTGGTGCCCCTCCACATTGACACAGTACTGGTACGTCCTGTATATAGCCTCATTACTACCTGGTACCCCTCCACATTGACACAGTACTGGTACTTCCTGTATATAGCCTCATTACTACCTGGTACCCCTCCACATTGACTCAGTACTGGTACTTCCTGTATATAGCCTCATTACTACCTGGTACCCCTCCACATTGACTCAGTACTGGTACTTCCTGTATATAGCCTCATTACTACCTGGTACCCCTCCACATTGACTCAGTACTGGTACTTCCTGTATATAGCCTCATTACTACCTGGTACCCCTCCACATTGACTCAGTACTGGTACTTCCTGTATATAGCCTCATTACTACCTGGTACCCCTGCACATTGACACAGTACTGGTACTCCATGTATATAGCCTCGTTACTACCTGGTACCCCTCCACATTGACACAGTACTGGTACTTCCTGTATATAGCCTCATTACTACCTGGTACCCCTGCACATTGACACAGTACTGGTACTCCATGTATATAGCCTCATTACTACCTGGTACCCTCCACATTGACTCAGTACTGGTACTTCCTGTATATAGCCTCATTACTACCTGGTACCCCTGCACATTGACTCAGTACTGGTACTTCCTGTATATAGCCTCATTACTACCTGGTACCCTCCACATTGACTCAGTACTGGTACTTCCTGTATATAGCCTCATTACTACCTGGTACCCCTCCACATTGACTCAGTACTGGTACTTCCTGTATATAGCCTCATTACTACCTGGTACCCCTCCACATTGACTCAGTACTGGTACTTCCTGTATATAGCCTCATTACTACCTGGTACCCCTCCACATTGACTCAGTACTGGTACTTCCTGTATATAGCCTCATTACTACCTGGTACCCCTCCACATTGACTCAGTACTGGTACTTCCTGTATATAGCCTCATTACTACCTGGTACCCTCCACATTGACACAGTACTGGTACGTCCTGTATATAGCCTCATTACTACCTGGTACCCCCTCCACATTGACTCAGTACTGGTACTTCCTGTATATAGCCTCAATACTACCTGGTACCCCTCCACATTGACACAGTACTGGTACGTCCTGTATATAGCCTCATTACTACCTGGTACCCCTCCACATTGACTCAGTTCTGGTACTCCTTATATATAGCCTCATAACTACCTGGTACCCCTGCACATTGACTCAGTTCTGGTACTCCTTATATATAGCCTCATAACTACCTGGTACCCCTGCACATTGACTCAGTTCTGGTACTCCTTATATATAGCCTCATAACTACCTGGTACCCCTGCACATTGACTCAGTTCTGGTACTCCTTATATATAGCCTCATAACTACCTGGTACCCCTGCACATTGACTCAGTTCTGGTACTCCTTATATATAGCCTCATAACTACCTGGTACCCCTGCACATTGACTCAGTTCTGGTACTCCTTATATATAGCCTCATAACTACCTGGTACCCCTGCACATTGACTCAGTACTGGTACTTCCTGTATATAGCCTCATTACTACCTGGTACCCCTGCACATTGACTCAGTACTGGTACTTCCTGTATATAGCCTCATTACTACCTGGTACCCCTCCACATTGACTCAGTACTGGTACTTCCTGTATATAGCCTCATTACTACCTGGTACCCCTCCACATTGACTCAGTACTGGTACTTCCTGTATATAGCCTCATTACTACCTGGTACCCCTCCACATTGACTCAGTACTGGTACTTCCTGTATATAGCCTCATTACTACCTGGTACCCCTCCACATTGACTCAGTACTGGTACTTCCTGTATATAGCCTCATTACTACCTGGTACCCCTCCACATTGACTCAGTACTGGTACGTCCTGTATATAGCCTCATTACTACCTGGTACCCCTCCACATTGACTCAGTACTGGTACGTCCTGTATATAGCCTCATTACTACCTGGTACCCCTCCACATTGACTCAGTACTGGTACTTCCTGTATATAGCCTCATTACTACCTGGTATCCCTCCACATTGACTCAGTACTGGTACGTCCTGTATATAGCCTCATTACTACCTGGTACCCCTCCACATTGACTCAGTACTGGTACTTCCTGTATATAGCCTCATTACTACCTGGTACCCCTCCACATTGACTCAGTACTGGTACTTCCTGTATATAGCCTCATTACTACCTGGTACCCCTGCACATTGACTCAGTACTGGTACTTCCTGTATATAGCCTCATTACTACCTGGTACCCCTCCACATTGACTCAGTACTGGTACTTCCTGTATATAGCCTCATTACTACCTGGTACCCCTCCACATTGACTCAGTACTGGTACTTCCTGTATATAGCCTCATTACTACCTGGTACCCCTGCACATTGACTCAGTATGGGTACTTCCTGTATATAGCCTCATTACTACCTGGTACCCCTGCACATTGACTCAGTACTGGTACTTCCTGTATATAGCCTCATTACTACCTGGTACCCCTGCACATTGACTCAGTATGGGTACTTCCTGTATATAGCCTCATTACTACCTGGTACCCCTGCACATTGACTCAGTACTGGTACTTCCTGTATATAGCCTCATTACTACCTGGTACCCCTGCACATTGACTCAGTACTGGTACTTCCTGTATATCGCCTCATTACTACCTGGTACCCCTCCACATTGACTCAGTACGGGTACTTCCTGTATATAGCCTCATTACTACCTGGTACCCCTGCACATTGACTCAGTACGGGTACTTCCTGTGTATAGCCTCATTACTACCTGGTACCCCTCCACATTGACTCAGTACGGGTACTTCCTGTATATAGCCTCATTACTACCTGGTACCCCTCCACATTGACTCAGTACGGGTACTTCCTGTATATAGCCTCATTACTACCTGGTACCCCTGCACATTGACTCAGTACTGGTACTTCCTGTATATAGCCTCATTACTACCTGGTACCCCTCCACATTGACTCAGTACGGGTACTTCCTGTATATAGCCTCATTACTACCTGGTACCCCTCCACATTGACTCAGTACGGGTACTTCCTGTATATAGCCTCATTACTACCTGGTACCCCTGCACATTGACTCAGTACTGGTACTCCTTGTATATAGCCTCATTACTACCTGGTACCCCTGCACATTGACTCAGTACTGGTACTTCCTGTATACAGCCTCATTACTACCTGGTACCCCTGCACATTGACTCAGTACTGGTACTTCCTGTATATAGCCTCATTACTACCTGGTACCCCTGCACATTGACTCAGTACTGGTACTCCTTGTATATAGCCTCATTACTACCTGGTACCCCTCCACATTGACTCAGTACTGGTACTTCCTGTATATAGCCTCATTACTACCTGGTACCCCTCCACATTGACTCAGTACTGGTACTTCCTGTATATAGCCTCATTACTACCTGGTACCCCTCCACATTGACTCAGTACTGGTACTTCCTGTATATAGCCTCATTACTACCTGGTACCCCTCCACATTGACTCAGTACTGGTACTTCCTGTATATAGCCTCATTACTACCTGGTACCCCTGCACATTGACACAGTACTGGTACTCCATGTATATAGCCTCGTTACTACCTGGTACCCCTCCACATTGACACAGTACTGGTACTTCCTGTATATAGCCTCATTACTACCTGGTACCCCTGCACATTGACACAGTACTGGTACTCCCTGTATATAGCCTCATTACTACCTGGTACCCTCCACATTGACTCAGTACTGGTACTTCCTGTATATAGCCTCATTACTACCTGGTACCCCTCCACATTGACTCAGTACTGGTACTTCCTGTATATAGCCTCATTACTACCTGGTACCCCTCCACATTGACTCAGTACTGGTACTTCCTGTATATAGCCTCATTACTACCTGGTACCCCTCCACATTGACTCAGTACTGGTACTTCCTGTATATAGCCTCATTACTACCTGGTACCCCTCCACATTGACTCAGTACTGGTACTTCCTGTATATAGCCTCATTACTACCTGGTACACCTCCACATTGACTCAGTACTGGTACTTCCTGTATATAGCCTCATTACTACCTGGTACCCCTCCACATTGACTCAGTACTGGTACTTCCTGTATATAGCCTCGTTACTACCTGGTACCCCTCCACATTGACTCAGTACTGGTACTTCCTGTATATAGCCTCATTACTACCTGGTACCCTCCACATTGACTCAGTACTGGTACTTCCTGTATATAGCCTCATTACTACCTGGTACCCCTCCACATTGACTCAGTACTGGTACTTCCTGTATATAGCCTCATTACTACCTGGTACCCTCCACATTGACTCAGTACTGGTACTTCCTGTATATAGCCTCATTACTACCTGGTACCCCTCCACATTGACTCAGTACTGGTACTTCCTGTATATAGCCTCATTACTACCTGGTACACCTCCACATTGACTCAGTACTGGTACTTCCTGTATATAGCCTCATTACTACCTGGTACCCCTCCACATTGACTCAGTACTGGTACTTCCTGTATATAGCCTCGTTACTACCTGGTACCCCTCCACATTGACTCAGTACTGGTACTTCCTGTATATAGCCTCATTACTACCTGGTACCCCTCCACATTGACACAGTACTGGTACTTCCTGTATATAGCCTCATTACTACCTGGTACCCTCCACATTGACTCAGTACTGGTACTTCCTGTATATAGCCTCATTACTACCTGGTACCCTCCACATTGACACAGTACTGGTACGTCCTGTATATAGCCTCATTACTACCTGGTACCCCTCCACATTGACACAGTACTGGTACTTCCTGTATATAGCCTCATTACTACCTGGTACCCCTCCACATTGACTCAGTACTGGTACTTCCTGTATATAGCCTCATTACTACCTGGTACCCCTCCACATTGACTCAGTACTGGTACTTCCTGTATATAGCCTCATTACTACCTGGTACCCCTCCACATTGACTCAGTACTGGTACTTCCTGTATATAGCCTCATTACTACCTGGTACCCCTGCACATTGACACAGTACTGGTACTCCATGTATATAGCCTCGTTACTACCTGGTACCCCTCCACATTGACTCAGTACTGGTACTTCCTGTATATAGCCTCATTACTACCTGGTACCCCTCCACATTGACTCAGTACTGGTACTTCCTGTATATAGCCTCATTACTACCTGGTACCCCTCCACATTGACTCAGTACTGGTACTTCCTGTATATAGCCTCATTACTACCTGGTACCCCTCCACATTGACTCAGTACTGGTACTTCCTGTATATAGCCTCATTACTACCTGGTACCCCTCCACATTGACTCAGTACTGGTACTTCCTGTATATAGCCTCATTACTACCTGGTACCCCTCCACATTGACTCAGTACTGGTACTTCCTGTATATAGCCTCATTACTACCTGGTACCCCTCCACATTGACTCAGTACTGGTACTTCCTGTATATAGCCTCTACTACCTGGTACCCCTCCACATTGACACAGTACTGGTACTTCCTGTATATAGCCTCATTACTACCTGGTACCCCTCCACATTGACTCAGTACTGGTACTTCCTGTATATAGCCTCTACTACCTGGTACCCCTCCACATTGACTCAGTACTGGTACTTCCTGTATATAGCCTCATTACTACCTGGTACCCCTCCACATTGACTCAGTACTGGTACTTCCTGTATATAGCCTCTACTACCTGGTACCCCTCCACATTGACACAGTACTGGTACTTCCTGTATATAGCCTCATTACTACCTGGTACCCCTCCACATTAACTCAGTACTGGTACTTCCTGTATATAGCCTCATTACTACCTGGTACCCCTCCACATTGACTCAGTACTGGTACTTCCTGTATATAGCCTCATTACTACCTGGTACCCCTCCACATTGACTCAGTACTGGTACTTCCTGTATATAGCCTCATTACTACCTGGTACCCCTCCACATTGACTCAGTACTGGTACTTCCTGTATATAGCCTCATTACTACCTGGTACCCCTCCACATTGACACAGTACTGGTACTTCCTGTATATAGCCTCATTACTACCTGGTACTTCTCCACATTGGCTCAGTACTGGTACTTCCTGTATATAGCCTCATTACTACCTGGTACCCCTCCACATTAACTCAGTACTGGTACTTCCTGTATATAGCCTCATTACTACCTGGTACCCCTCCACATTGACTCAGTACTGGTACTCCATGTATATAGCCTCGTTACTACCTGGTACCCCTCCACATTGACTCAGTACTGGTACTCCATGTATATAGCCTCATTACTACCTGGTACCCCTCCACATTGACTCAGTACTGGTACTTCCTGTATATAGCCTCATTACTACCTGGTACCCCTCCACATTGACACAGTACTGGTACTTCCTGTTTACAGCCTCGTTACTGTTATTTTATTGTGTCCTTTTTATTTAACAAATATTTTTGTACTTTTAATCTCTGCATTTTTAAAAATGGTCTCGTAAGTTAGCATTTCAGGTTAAAATTTAAACCTGTTGTATTTGAGACATGTGACCAATACAATACGATTTGATTTGAAGACGAGAGAAGACACACGCATATCTTTAAGTTGAATTTTTTGTTCATCCAAAGCAATTTACAAATTAAAACATATTTTTTTACAACTATGATGAGGAGAAAATATTCCAGCAATGTTAATGTTTTGTTGTTTACGTTCTAGGTTGTTGTGTTTAGTGTCTAGGCAATGTGTTTGAAAACAGAAATACTTTAAGAGATCAAAATGTAGGCTAATTTCCCAATGTTACATTTACTATCAACAATCTTCCTCAGGGCAGAACAGTGTTTGTTATCTTAAAGACAAATAGTGGATATTAGAACAGCTCAGCTTGGAAAAAGTCTTCCTTTCTGACATTGATAGATGGTGACAAATGTTTTAGTGAAAGGTTCGATTTGTGATAAATGAGAGAATTGAGCAGAAGTTGGAGATGCAGAGCGTATCGTAATGCCAGATGTGATTTCAAACATCTTGATTCAACATTATAACTGTGTGTAAATTCCAAATGGCACCCTATTCCTTCTAATTGGCACTACTTTCCATCAGGGCCCATAGGGAGTAGGTTTCAATTTGGGACTCCTCCAATAAGAAGTGAGAGCAGACCCGGCACTAGGTTAAAGTGACTAAGTGGGCAGTTGAATCCAGTGAGGGAGGCACCTTTTTTGGGCGGGTTCTTGCATTGAAATTATATTTAATTCTGCTTATATCACACGATAAAGTTAAAATGACGAGACTCTGAGATCATTGAGTGCTTTTGAAGTGACAGGTTGGCGTGAAATCTATAGCCCATGGTGCCAAGTAGAAGGCCTGGTAAACAAAATACAATACTGAATAGCTGCTTGGCTAAACAGTGGTGCCAAGTAGCAGGCCAAGTAAACAAATATAAGATCAATAAAGGCATGACACAATCCATGTTAAATCTAGTTATTTAACAGTAAACGGACGCGGTAAACAAAAGGGGAATGGTTTTACCTTTTTCACATCTAGAAAGTCCTCTGTCAGTTAGTTGTTGTGTTCGCTGAATCAATCTGACATTTCTCTAACGACAGCGTCCAACGTGATGAACAACAGTTTCTTCTCCGCGGTCAAAATAGAATGAAATTAAATATGAATTTGTCACATAGAATGAAATTAAATATGAATTTGTCACATGAATAGAACAGTTGTAGACCTTACAGTGAAATGCTTACAAGCCTTTAGCCAACAATGCCATTTTAAGAAAAATATGAGTTAAACTTCTTTGGAACTGGGGGGCTGTATTGAGTAGGTTGGATAATAAGGTGCCCAGAGTAAACTGCCTGCTACTCAGGCCCAGAAGCTAGAATATGCATATAATTAGTAGATTTGGTCCTCAGTGTGGTGGTCCTTGGTGTGTTGGAGTGTAGTGGTCCTCAGTGTGGTGGTCCTCAGTGTGGTGGTCCTCAGTGTGGTTGTCCTCAGTGTGGTGGTCCTCAGTGTGGTGGTCCTTGGTGTGTTGGAGTGTAGTGGTCCTCAGTGTGGTGGTCCTCAGTGTGGTGGTCCTCAGTGTGTTGGAGTGTGGTGGTCCTCAGTGTGTTGGAGTGTGGTGGTCCTCAGTGTGGTGGTCCTCAGTGTGTTGGGTTTGGTGGTCCTCAGTGTGTTGGAGTGTGGTGGTCCTCAGTGTGGTGGTCCTTGATGTGTTGGAGTGTAGTGGTCCTCAGTGTGGTGGTCCTCAGTGTGGTGGTCCTCAGTGTGGTGGTCCTCAGTGTGGTGGTCCTTGATGTGTTGGAGTGTAGTGGTCCTCAGTGTGGTGGTCCTCAGTGTGGTGGTCCTCAGTGTGGTTGTCCTCAGTGTGTTGAGGTTTGGTGGTCCTCAGTGTGGTGGTCCTTGGTGTGTTGGAGTATGCTGGTCCTCAGTGTGGTTGTCCTCAGTGTGTTGAGGTTTGGTGGTCCTCAGTGTGGTGGTCCTCAGTGTGTTGAGGTTTGGTGGTCCTCAGTGTGGTGGGCCTCAATGTGTTGGAGTGTGGTTGTCCTCAGTGTGGTGGTCCTCAGTGTGGTGGTCCTCAGTGTGGTGGTCCTTGGTGTGTTGGAGTGTAGTGGTCCTCAGTGTGGTGGTCCTCAGTGTGGTGGTCCTCAGTGTAGTGGTCCTCAGTGTGGTGGTCCTCAGTGTGGTGGTCCTCAGTGTGGTTGTCCTCAGTGTGGTGGTCCTTGATGTGTTGGAGTGTAGTGGTCCTCAGTGTGGTGGTTAGTTCTGTTAGTCACATGTCTGTGGAACCTGTTCAGTTTATGTCTCAGTTGTTGAATCTTGTTATGTTCATACAAGTATTTACACATGTTTTGTTTGCTGAAAATGAATGCGGTTGACAGTGAGAGGACGTTTCTTTTTTCGCTGAGTTTATACGAAGGGTTCATCATGGTATTATGATAATGCTGTATAGTATAATGAAGATTTCATCATGTTTGTTATATTACTTGTTAAAAGTTCTTAAGGCTAGGGGGCACTATTTTCACGTCCGGATGAAAAGCCCAAAGTAAACTGCCTGCTACTCAGGCCCAGAAGCTTGGAAATGCATAGAATTAGTAGATTTGGTTAGGAGACACCATAAAGTTTCTACAACTGTTAAAATGATGTCTGTGAGTATAATATAACATATTTGGTAGGCGAAACCCCGAGGACAAACCATCCAGGAAAAACATTTTTTGAGGTCACTCTCTTTTCAATTATATTTCTATGTGGATCTAGATTTCTAAGGCACTTGCTTGCAGCTCCTATCGCTTCCACTAGATATCAACAGTCTTTAGAAATTGGTTGATGTTTTTCCTTTGAGAAATGAAGAAGTAGGACTGTTCAGAATGAGGGTCGAGTCTAGTGTACTGTTGTGGTTGGGGCGCGTCTGGCGGGTGGAAATGTGATTTTCATGTGTTTGTTTGATCGGGTGCTGTCCTCAGATAATCGCATGGTTTTGAAACTTTTTGAAAAGTTACACTGTGGCTGGATTAATAAGAAGTTCATCTTTAAACCAATGTATAACATTTGTATGATTCATTAATTATTATTATGAGTATTTCTGTTTTTAAATTTGTCTGCTATTTCACTGGGTGTTGTCAAATCGATCCCGTTAATGGGACTGGCGCGCGAAGGGATCACGAAGAATTTAAGCACATTTTTACTCCTGATTTTATTTAGGCTTTTCATAACAAACGGGTTAAATACTTGTTGACTCAAGTCATTTCAGCTTTTAATTTTTATTGAGTTTCTACACATTTCTAAAAACATAATTCCACTTTGTCATTATTAAGTATTGTGTGTAAGCCAGTGACATAGAATCAAAATGTTATCCATTTTAAATTCCGGCAAAACAACATCTGAAAAAATGGGTGTGAATACTTTCTGAATGCGGACCCTTTTCCACGATAAATTAGGCTATAAATAGCTGTGACGTTATTCAGAGTTTTAATCGTGTGCCCTCATAATTTGCCTAGATGAAATCTGGACACCGAAGCTATAGGCTACTGTAGGGCTGAACATGCCAACTATTTTAATGTTCAAATGCTCCAATAAGTCACTAGTCATCATCCAAAGCTCCAATAAGTCACGAGTCGTCATCCAAAGCTCCAATAAGTCACTAGTCATCATCCAAAGCTCCAATAAGTCACTAGTCATCATCCAAAGCTCCAAAAAGTCACGAGTCATCATCCAAAGCTCCAATAAGTCACGAGTCATCATCCAAAGCTCCAATAAGTCACTAGTCATCATCCAAAGCTCCAATAAGTCACTAGTCATCATCCAAAGCTCCAATAAGTCACTAGTCATCATCCAAAGCTCCAATAAGTCACTAGTCATCATCCAAAGCTCCAATAAGTCACTAGTCATCATCCAAAGCTCCAATAAGTCACTAGTCATCATCCAAAGCTCCAATAAGTCACTAGTCATCATCCAAAGCTCCAATAAGTCACTAGTCATCATCCAAAGCTCCAATAAGTCACTAGTCATCATCCAAAGCTCCAATAAGTCACTAGTCATCATCCAAAGCTCCAATAAGTCACTAATCATCATCCAAAGCTCCAATAAGTCACTAGTCATCATCCAAAGCTCCAATAAGTCACTAGTCATCATCCAAAGCTCCAATAAGTCACTAGTCATCATCCAAAGCAGTGAGGAGGTGTTTTACGTCACAGTCATCAGGTCCAAAGGTCAGTGAGTCAGGTGTTTTCATCAGTGAAGGTGGTCTCCATAAGTCACTAGGTGGTCATCCATCAGTGAGGAGTGTTAAGTCACTAGTCAGTCCAAAGGTGTTTTAACGTCAGTGAGGAGTGGTCTCCATCAGTGAGGAGGTGTTTTACGTCAGTGAGGAGGTGGTCTCCATCAGTGAGGAGGTGTTTTATGTCAGTGAGGAGGTGTTTTACGTCAGTGAGGAGGTGGTCTCCATCAGTGAGGAGGTGTTTTACGTCAGTGAGGAGGTGGTCTCCATCAGTGAGGAGGTGTTTTACGTCAGTGAGGAGGTGTTTTATGTCAGTGAGGAGGTGGTCTCCATCAGTGAGGAGGTGTTTATGTCAGTGAGGAGGTGTTTTCCATCAGTGAGGAGGTGGTCTCCATCAGTGAGGAGGTGTTTTACGTCAGTGAGGAGGTGGTCTCCATCAGTGAGGAGGTGTTTTACGTCAGTGAGGAGGTGTTTTACGTCAGTGAGGAGGTGGTCTCCGTCAGTGAGGAGGTGGTCTCCATCAATGAGGAGGTGGTCTCCATCAGTGAGGAGGTAGTCTCCCTCAGTGAGGAGGTGTTTTACGTCAGTGAGGAGGTGGTGTCCATCAGTGAGGAGGTGTTTTACGTCAGTGAGGAGGTGGTCTCTATCAGTGAGGAGGTGGTCTCCATCAGTGAGGAGGTGGTCTCCATCAGTGAGGAGGTGTTTACGTCAGTGAGGAGGTGGTCTCCGTCAGTGAGGAGGTAGTCTCCATCAGTGAGGAGGTGTTTTACGTCAGTGAGGAGGTGGTCTCCATCAGTGAGGAGGTGTTTTACATCAGTGAGGAGGTAGTCTCCATCAGTGAGGAGGTGTTTTACGTCAGTGAGGAGGTGGTCTCCATCAGTGAGGAGGTGTTTTACGTCAGTGAGGAGGTGGTCTCTGTCAGTGAGGAGGTGGTCTCCATCAGTGAGGAGGTGTTTTACATCAGTGAGGAGGTAGTCTCCATCAGTGAGGAGGTGTTTTACGTCAGTGAGGAGGTGGTCTCCATCAGTGAGGAGGTGTTTTACGTCAGTGAGGAGGTGTTTTACATCAGTGAGGAGGTAGTCTCCATCAGTGAGGAGGTGTTTTACGTCAGTGAGGAGGTGGTCTCCATCAGTGAGGAGGTGTTTTACGTCAGTGAGGAGGTGGTCTCCATCAGTGAGGAGGTGTTTTACGTCAGTGAGGAGGTGTTTTACGTCAGTGAGGAGGTGGTCTCCGTCAGTGAGGAGGTGGTCTCCATCAGTGAGGAGGTGGTCTCCATCAGTGAGGAGGTAGTCTCCCTCAGTGAGGAGGTGTTTTACGTCAGTGAGGAGGTGGTGTCCATCAGTGAGGAGGTGTTTTACGTCAGTGAGGAGGTGGTCTCTATCAGTGAGGAGGTGTTTTACGTCAGTGAGGAGGTGGTCTCTGTCAGTGAGGAGGTAGTCTCCGTCAGTGAGGAGGTGGTCTCATCAGTGAGGAGGTAGTCTCCATCAGTGAGGAGGTGGTCTCCATCAGTGAGGAGGTGGTCTCCATCAGTGAGGAGGTGTTTTACGTCAGTGAGGAGGTGTTTTACGTCATTGAGGAGGTGGTCTCCATCAGTGAGGAGGTGTTTTACGTCAGTGAGGAGGTGGTCTCCATCAGTGAGGAGGTGTTTTACGTCAGTGAGGAGGTGTTTTATGTCAGTGAGGAGGTGTTTTACGTCAGTGAGGAGGTGGTCTCCATCAGTGAGGAGGTGTTTTACGTCAGTGAGGAGGTGGTCTCCATCAGTGAGGAGGTGTTTTACGTCAGTGAGGAGGTGTTTTACGTCAGTGAGGAGGTGGTCTCCGTCAGTGAGGAGGTGGTCTCCATCAGTGAGGAGGTGTTTTACATCAGTGAGGAGGTTTTACATCAGTGAGGTGTTTTACGTCAGTGAGGAGGTGTTTTCCGTCAGTGAGGAGGTGGTCTCCATCAGTGAGGAGGTGTTTTACGTCAGTGAGGAGGTGTTTTCCATCAGTGAGGAGGTGGTCTCCATCAGTGAGGAGGTGTTTTACGTCAGTGAGGAGGTGTTTTACATCAGTGAGGAGGTGTTTTACGTCAGTGAGGAGGTGGTTCCATCAGTGAGGAGGTGGTCTCCGTCAGTGAGGAGGTGTTTTACGTCAGTGAGGAGGTGTTTTACGTCAGTGAGGAGGTGTTTTACGTCAGTGAGGAGGTGTTTTACGTCAGTGAGGAGGTGGTCTCCATCAGTGAGGAGGTGGTTCCGTCAGTGAGGAGGTGGTCTCCATCAGTGAGGAGGTGGTCTCCATCAGTGAGGAGGTGTTTTACATCAGTGAGGTGTTTTACATCAGTGAGGTGTTTTACATCAGGAGGTGTTTTACGTCAGTGAGGAGGTGTTCTCCATCAGTGAGGAGGTGGTCTCCTTCAGTGAGGAGGTGTTTTACGTCAGTGAGGAGGTGTTTTACTTCAGTGAGGAGGTGGTCTCCGTCAGTGAGGAGGTGGTCTCCATCAGTGAGGAGGTGTTTTACGTCAGTGAGGAGGTGGTCTCCATCAGTGAGGACGTGTTTTACGTCAGTGAGGAGGTGGTCTCTGTCAGTGAGGAGGTGGTCTCCATCAGTGAGGAGTTGGTCTCCATCAGTGAGGAGGTGGTCTCCGTCAGTGAGGAGGTGGTCTCCATCAGTGAGGAGGTGTTTTACGTCAGTGAGGAGGTGGTCTCCATCAGTGAGGAGGTGTTTTACGTCAGTGAGGAGGTGTTCTCCATCAGTGAGGAGGTGGTCTCCTTCAGTGAGGAGGTGTTTTACATCAGTCAGGAGGTGGTGTCCATCAGTGAGGAGGTGTTTTATGTCAGTGAGGAGGTGTTTTACGTCAGTGAGGAGGTGGTCTCCATCAGTGAGGAGGTGTTTTACGTCAGTGAGGAGGTGGTCTCCATCAGTGAGGAGGTGTTTTACGTCAGTGAGGAGGTGGTCTCCGTCAGTGAGGAGGTGTTTTACGTCAGTGAGGAGGTGTTTTACGTCAGTGAGGAGGTGGTCTCCGTCAGTGAGGAGGTGTTTTACCTCAGTGAGGAGGTGGTCTCCATCAGTGAGGAGGTGTTTTACGTCAGTGAGGAGGTGGTGTCCATCAGTGAGGAGGTGTTTTATGTCAGTGAGGAGGTGTTTTACGTCAGTGAGGAGGTGTTTTACGTCAGTGAGGAGGTGTTTTACGTCAGTGAGGAGGTAGTCTCCATCAGTGAGGAGGTGTTTTACGTCAGTGAGGAGGTGGTCTCCATCAGTGAGGAGGTGTTTTACGTCAGTGAGGAGGTGGTCTCCATCAGTGAGGAGGTGTTTTACGTCAGTGAGGAGGTGTTTTACGTCAGTGAGGAGGTGGTCTCCGTCAGTGAGGAGGTGGTCTCCATCAGTGAGGAGGTAGTCTCCCTCAGTGAGGAGGTGTTTTACTTCAGTGAGGAGGTGGTGTCCATCAGTGAGGAGGTGGTCTCCATTAGTGAGGAGGTGTTTTACGTTAGTGAGGAGGTGGTCTCCGTCAGTGAGGAGGTAGTCTCCATCAGTGAGGAGGTGTTTTACGTCAGTGAGGAGGTGGTCTCCATCAGTGAGGAGGTGGTCTCCATCAGTGAGGAGGTGTTTTACGTCAGTGAGGAGGTGGTCTCCGTCAGTGAGGAGGTAGTCTCCATCAGTGAGGAGGTGTTTTATGTCAGTGAGGAGGTGGTCTCCATCAGTGAGGAGGTGGTCTCCATCAGTGAGGAGGTGGTCTCCGTCAGTGAGGAGGTGGTCTCCATCAGTGAGGAGGTGGTCTCCATCAGTGAGGAGGTGTTTTACGTCAGTGAGGAGGTGTTTTATGTCAGTGAGGAGGTGTTTTACGTCAGTGAGGATGTGGTCTCCATCAGTGAGGAAGTGTTTTACGTCAGTGAGGAGGTGGTCTCCATCAGTGAGGAGGTGTTTTACGTCAGTGAGGAGGTGTTTTACGTCAGTGAGGAGGTGGTCTCCATCAGTGAGGAGGTGGTCTCCGTCAGTGAGGAGGTGGTCTCCATCAGTGAGGAGGTGGTCTCCATCAGTGAGGAGGTGTTTTACATCAGTGAGGTGTTTTACATCAGTGAGGTGTTTTACGTCAGTGAGGAGGTGTTTTACGTCAGTGAGGAGGTGGTCTCCATCAGTGAGGAGGTGTTTTACGTCAGTGAGGAGGTGGTCTCCATCAGTGAGGAGGTGTTTTACGTCAGTGAGGAGGTGTTTTACGTCAGTGAGGAGGTGTTTTACGTCAGTGAGGAGGTGGTCTCCATCAGTGAGGAGGTGTTTTACGTCAGTGAGGAGGTGTTTTACGTCAGTGAGGAGGTGGTCTCCATCAGTGAGGAGGTGGTCTCCATCAGTGAGGAGGTGTTTTACGTCAGTGAGGAGGTGTTCTCCATCAGTGAGGAGGTGGTCTCCTTCAGTGAGGAGGTGTTTTACGTCAGTGAGGAGGTGTTTTACTTCAGTGAGGAGGTGGTCTCCGTCAGTGAGGAGGTGGTCTCCATCAGTGAGGAGGTGTTTTACGTCAGTGAGGAGGTGGTCTCCATCAGTGAGGACGTGTTTTACGTCAGTGAGGAGGTGGTCTCTGTCAGTGAGGAGGTGGTCTCCATCAGTGAGGAGTTGGTCTCCATCAGTGAGGAGGTGGTCTCCGTCAGTGAGGAGGTGGTCTCCATCAGTGAGGAGGTGTTTTACGTCAGTGAGGAGGTGGTCTCCATCAGTGAGGAGGTGTTTTACGTCAGTGAGGAGGTGTTCTCCATCAGTGAGGAGGTGGTCTCCTTCAGTGAGGAGGTGTTTTACATCAGTCAGGAGGTGGTGTCCATCAGTGAGGAGGTGTTTTATGTCAGTGAGGAGGTGTTTTACGTCAGTGAGGAGGTGGTCTCCATCAGTGAGGAGGTGTTTTACGTCAGTGAGGAGGTGGTCTCCATCAGCGAGGAGGTGTTTTACGTCAGTGAGGAGGTGGTCTCCGTCAGTGAGGAGGTGTTTTACGTCAGTGAGGAGGTGTTTTACGTCATTGAGGAGGTGGTCTCCGTCAGTGAGGAGGTGTTTTACCTCAGTGAGGAGGTGGTCTCCATCAGTGAGGAGGTGTTTTACGTCAGTGAGGAGGTGGTGTCCATCAGTGAGGAGGTGTTTTATGTCAGTGAGGAGGTGTTTTACGTCAGTGAGGAGGTGGTCTCCATCAGTGAGGAGGTGTTTTACGTCAGTGAGGAGGTGGTCTCCATCAGCGAGGAGGTGTTGTACGTCAGTGAGTAGTCTCCATCAGTGAGGAGGTGTTTTACGTCAGTGAGGAGGTGTTTTACGTCAGTGAGGAGGTGGTCTCCGTCAGTGAGGAGGTGGTCTCCATCAGTGAGGAGGTGTTTTACGTCAGTGAGGAGGTGGTCTCCATCAGTGAGGAGGTGTTTTACGTCAGTGAGGAGGTGGTCTCCATCAGTGAGGACGTGTTTTACGTCAGTGAGGAGGTGGTCTCCATCAGTGAGGAGGTGGTCTCCATCAGTGAGGAGGTGGTCTCCGTCAGTGAGGAGGTGGTCTCCATCAGTGAGGCAGTGTTTTACGTCAGTGAGGTGGTGGTCTCCATCAGTGAGGAGGTGTTTTACGTCAGTGAGGAGGTGTACTCCATCAGTGAAGAGGTGGTCTCCTTCAGTGAGGAGGTGTTTTACGTCAGTGAGGAGGTGGTCTCCGTCAGTGAGGAGGTGTTTTACGTCAGTGAGGAGGTGGTCTCCATCAGTGAGGAGGTGTTTTACGTCAGTGAGGAGGTGGTCTCCGTCAGTGAGGAGGTGTTTTACGTCAGTGAGGAGGTGGTCTCCATCAGTGAGGAGGTGTTTTACGTCAGTGAGGAGGTGGTCTCCATCAGCGAGGAGGTGTTTTACGTCAGTGAGGAGGTGGTCTCCGTCAGCGAGGAGGTGTTTTACGTCAGTGAGGAGGTGGTCTCCGTCAGTGAGGAGGTGGTCTCCGTCAGTGAGGAGGTGTTTTACCTCAGTGAGGAGGTGGTCTCCATCAGTGAGGAGGTGTTTTACGTCAGTGAGGAGGTGGTCTCCATCAGTGAGGAGGTGTTTTACGTCAGTGAGGAGGTGGTCTCCATCAGCGAGGAGGTGTTGTACGTCAGTGAGGAGGTAGTCTCCATCAGTGAGGAGGTGTTTTACGTCAGTGAGGAGGTGTTTTACGTCAGTGAGGAGGTGTTTTACGTCAGTGAGGAGGTGTTTTACGTCAGTGAGGAGGTGGTCTCCGTCA
Source organism: Oncorhynchus keta (assembly GCF_023373465.1). Classification (NCBI taxonomy): domain Eukaryota; kingdom Metazoa; phylum Chordata; class Actinopteri; order Salmoniformes; family Salmonidae; genus Oncorhynchus; species Oncorhynchus keta. The sequence continues at coordinate 58,845,093 of NC_068441.1, forward strand.
GTGAGGAGGTGGTCTCCATCAGTGAGGAGGTGTTTTACGTCAGTGAGGAGGTGGTCTCCATCAGTGAGGAGGTGTTTTACGTCAGTGAGGAGGTGGTCTCCATCAGTGAGGACGTGTTTTACGTCAGTGAGGAGGTGGTCTCCATCAGTGAGGAGGTGGTCTCCATCAGTGAGGAGGTGGTCTCCGTCAGTGAGGAGGTGGTCTCCATCAGTGAGGAGGTGTTTTACGTCAGTGAGGAGTGGTTTTACGTCAGTGAGGAGGTGGTCTCCTTCAGTGAGGAGGTGTTTTACGTCAGTGAGGAGGTGGTCTCCGTCAGTGAGGAGGTGTTTTACGTCAGTGAGGAGGTGGTCTCCATCAGTGAGGAGGTGTTTTACGTCAGTGAGGAGGTGGTCTCCGTCAGTGAGGAGGTGTTTTACGTCAGTGAGGAGGTGGTCTCCATCAGTGAGGAGGTGTTTTACGTCAGTGAGGAGGTGGTCTCCATCAGCGAGGAGGTGTTTTACGTCAGTGAGGAGGTGGTCTTCGTCAGTGAGGAGGTGTTTTACGTCAGTGAGGAGGTGGTCTCCATCAGCGAGGAGGTGTTGTACGTCAGTGAGGAGGTAGTCTCCATCAGTGAGGAGGTGTTTTACGTCAGTGAGGAGGTGGTCTCCATCAGTGAGGAGGTGGTGTCCATCAGTGAGGAGGTGTTTTACGTCAGTGAGGAGGTGGTTTACGTCAGTGAGGAGGTGGTCTCCATCAGTGAGGAGGTGGTGTCCATCAGTGAGGAGGTGTTTTATGTCAGTGAGGAGGTGTTTTACGTCAGTGAGGAGGTGTTTTACGTCAGTGAGGAGGTGTTTTACGTCAGTGAGGAGGTGTTTTACGTCAGTGAGGAACTGGACTTCATTACTTGAAGTCAATAAGATAAAATGTTATTTTTCAGTTATGACAGGAATACATCTAGTTCAATGCCTGGCAAGCCTGTGTTTCCAGCCTCAACATAGTCTCCATGCCATTTTTGTACTTCCCTTTGCTGGCCTAGAACAATTGTTTTACCTCATAATAAACTAGTAATCGTCAATAGCCAGGCATGTATGAAGGTAAGCTGTTTATGGAAACAAACTACCCGGGATTTACTTTGAATATTGATGACACACTACCACAATATATTACCCTACTGCACAGAGATATTATGACTATGTTTTTTCTCATCTGACTTAGATGTTGACAGCCTTAAGCCAAACGCTACACATGCATGAGAGTATTAGACTAACAGGACATTATGTTGAATGACTAGAAACATCCAACTGTAAATGAGGGATTTTTTAAAACTCCCCATTCAGAGAAGATGGGTCCCTGTTGCCTGGAGTCCAGGTGTTGGATGATCAATAGGTTGAATGAAGCTTTAGAAAAAATATTTTCATCTTTTTATGGGTTTTCTTTGGGTGTTGTTGCTTACTTCCTACTTGAGAGTGATTACACCGTTTTCATAAATCTGTCAATTTTGGGCATTTCCTTCACCATCCTCATCACCATCATCATCATCACCATCATCACCTTGAGCACCTATGAGGTATCTGTGATTGTAGATAACGACGATCTAGTGATCAGTGTGCAAGTGTGAGCTGTATTTGCTTGAGCTGAGACATGTCCTTGCAGGACTATGCTCCATAGGCAAATGTTGAGGAAAGTTGCGCATAGAATTTAAATGAACAGTCAACATACCAGAGAGGCATGTGTGGTCTAAATAACATATTTCTGACTGGAGGCTGGCCAACGAGCAGGACAGGCCAGGACCAGTAAGAGGCCGCTGTTGTAACCACGGAAACAATAACTCATGGAGTACAAACCTACTAGTCCTCCATATAGGGCTATGGGTGGCTACATGCAGTGCTATGGGTGGCTACATGCAGTGCTATGGGTGGCTACATGTAGTGCTATGGGTGGCTACATGCAGGGCTATAGGTGGCTACATGCAGTGCTATGGGTGGCTACATGCAGTGCTATGGGTGGCTACATGCAGTGCTATGGGTGGCTACATGCAGTGCTATGGGTGGCTACATGCAGTGCTATGGGTGGCTACATGCAGTGCTATGGGTGGCTACATGCAGGGCTATAGGTGGCTACATGCAGTGCTATGGGTGGCTACATGCAGTGCTATGGGTGGCTACATGCAGTGCTATGGGTGGCTACATGCAGTGCTATGGGTGGCTACATGCAGTGCTATAGGTGGCTACATGCAGTGCTATGGGTGGCTACATGCAGTGCTATAGGTGGCTACATGCAGTGCTATGGGTGGCTACATGCAGGGCTATAGGTGGCTACATGCAGTGCTATGGGTGACTACATGCAGGGCTATAGGTGGCTACATGCAGTGCTATGGGTGGCTACATGCAGTGCTATGGGTGGCTACATGCAGTGCTATGGGTGGCTACATGCAGTGCTATAGGTGGCTACATGCAGTGCTATGGGTGGCTACATGCAGTGCTATGGGTGGCTACATGCAGTGCTATAGGTGGCTACATGCAGTGATATGGGTGGCTACATGCAGTGCTATAGGTGGCTACATGCAGTGCTATAGGTGGCTACATGCAGTGCTATGGGTGGCTACATGTAGTGCTATAGGTGGCTACATGTAGTGCTATGGGTGGCTACATGTAGTGCTATAGGTGGCTACATGCAGTGCTATGGGTGACTACATGCAGTGCTATGGGTGACTACATGTAGTGATATAGGTGGCTACATGCAGTGCTATGGGTGGCTACATGCAGTGCTATGGGTGGCTACATGCAGTGCTATAGGTGGCTACATGCAGTGCTATAGGTGGCTACATGCAGTGCTATAGGTGGCTACATGCAGTGCTATAGGTGGCTACATGCAGTGCTATGGGTGGCTACATGTAGTGCTATAGGTGGCTACATGCAGTGCTATGGGTGACTACATGCAGTGCTATGGGTGACTACATGTAGTGATATAGGTGGCTACATGCAGTGCTATGGGTGGCTACATGCAGTGCTATGGGTGGCTACATGCAGTGCTATGGGTGGCTACATGCAGTGCTATGGGTGACTACATGCAGTGCTATGGGTGGCTACATGCAGTGCTATGGGTGGCTACATGCAGTGCTATGGGTGGCTACATGCAGTGCTATAGGTGGCTACATGCAGTGCTATAGGTGGCTACATGCAGTGCTATAGGTGGCTACATGCAGTGCTATAGGTGGCTACATGCAGTGCTATGGGTGGCTACATGTAGTGCTATGGGTGGCTACATGCAGTGCTATGGGTGACTACATGTAGTGCTATAGGTGGCTACATGCAGTGCTATGGGTGGCTACATGCAGTGCTATGGGTGGCTACATGCAGTGCTATGGGTGGCTACATGTAGTGCTATGGGTGTCTACATGCAGTATTGTGGGTGGATACATGCGGTGTTAGTTTCAGAAGAAAGTTATTTGTTTCTGGCCATTTTGAGCCTGTATTTGAACCCACAAATATTGATACTCAACTAGTCTATGTTATTTTAATTGTTAGCTCTGAGGGTATTGTCTGCAATAATCATATGCACATATAATTTGATTCAACTGTTTCCACTGAAACTGACTGCCTTCAGAAGAAGCCCACTGTGGGCAGCCCACTCAGAACCGTGAATGTCACTGACATGTCTACCTCGGATCAGCCTCTCAGAATAGCACTAAAAACAAACATGCAACATCGAAAATGACTAAAAATAGCCCATATTAATATATGTAGCCTGTGAAACAAGGTTCATGAAATTTACAACTTATTAAGATCAGAAAACATTCATATTCTGGCCATCTAGTTCATTTGATGATGCTGTAGGAGCTATTTTTTTTAATTATTTTTTTATTTCACCTTTATTTAACCAGGTAGGCTAGTTGAAAACATGTTCTCATTTACAACTGCGACCTGGCCAAGATAAAGCAAAGCAGTGTGACACAAACAACAACGCAGAGTTACACACAGAATAAACAAACATACAGTCAATAATACAGTCGAAAATTAGGACGGATACCGGAGGTAAGGCAATAAATAGGCCATTGTGGCGAGATAATTACAATATAGCAATTAAACACTGGAGTGATAGATGTGCAGAAGATGATAGATGTGCAGAAGATGAGTGTGCAAGTAGAGATTCTGGGTTGCAAAGGAGCAAAAAATAATAAAAACAGTATGGGGATGAGGTAGTTGGATAGGCTATTTACAGATGGGCTATGTGCAGGTGTAAAAGGGCAGTGATCTGTGAGCTGCTCTGACCGCTGGTGCTTAAAGTTAATGAGGGAGATATGAGTCTCCAGCTTCAGTGATTTTTGAGGAAGAGGCTTTGGGAGTGACCAGTGAAATATACCTGCTGGAGTTCGTGCTACGGGTGGGTGTTGCTATGGTGACCAGTGAGCTGAGATAAGGCGGGGCTTTACCTAGCAAAGACATGTAGATGACCTGGAGCCAGTGGGTTTGGCGACGAATATGAAGCGAGGGCCAGCCAACAAGAGAGCATACAGGTCGCAGTGGTGGGTAGTATATGGGGCTTTGGTGACAAAACGGATGGCAAAGTGACAGACTGCATCCAATTTTCTGAGTAGAGTGTTGGAGGCTATTTTGTAAATGACATCGCCAAAGTCAAGGATCGGTAGGATGGTCAGTTTTACGAGGGTAAGTTTGGCAGCATGTGTGAAGGATGCTTTGTTGCGAAATAGGAAACCGATTCTAGATTTAATTTTGGATTGGAGATGCTTAATGTGAGCCTGTAAGGAGAGTTTACAGTAGGTATTTGTAGATATCCATATATTCTAAGTCAGAACTGTCCAGAGTAGTAATGTTGAATGGGCGGGCAGGTGCTGGTAGCGATCAGTTGAAGAGCATGCATTTAGTTTCACATGCATTTAAGTGCAGTTGGAGGCCACGGAAGGAGAGTTGTATGGCATTGAAGCTCTTCTGGAGGTTAGTTAACACAGTGTCCAAAGAAGGGCCAGAGGAATACAGAATGGTGTCGTCTGCGTAGAGGTGGATCAGAGAATCACCAGCAGCAAGAGCGACATCATTGATGTATACAGAGAAAATAGTCGGCCCGAGGATTAAAACCTGTGGAACCCCCATAGAGACTGCCAGAGGTCTGGACAACAGGCCCTCCGATTTGACACACTGAACTCTATCTAAGAAGTAGTTGGTGAACCAGGCGAGGCAGTCATTTGAGAAACCAAGGCGGTTGAGTGGGCAGCTGGGAGGAGGTGCTCATATTTTCCATGGACTTTACAGTGTCCAATAACCTTTTGGAGTTTGTGCTGCAGGATGCAAATTTCTGTTAGGAAAGCAAAGGCTAGCCTTTTCAAACTGCCTGTATATATTGGTTCCTGACTTCCCTGAAAAGTTGCGTATTGGGGGCTATTCGATGCTAATGCAGAACGCCACAGGAGGTTTTTCTGCTGGTCAAGGGCAGTAAAGGTCTGGAGAGAACCACGGGCTGTACCTGTTCCTGGTTCTACATTTTTTTAATGTGGCATGCTTATTTAAGATTTTGAGGAAAACACTTTTAAAGACATTTTCTACTAATGGAATGAGGTCAAGATCATTCCAGGATACCCGAGCCAGGTTGATTAGAAAGGCCTGCTCGCTGAAGTGCTCTAGGGAGTGTTAGACAGACCCATTACGGACACAAGCAATGAGGCAGTGATCGCTGAGATCCTGGTTGAAAACAGCAGAGGTGTATTTGGAGGGCCGGGTGGTTAGGATGATATCTATGAGTGCGCCTGTGTTTACGTATTTGGGGTTGTACCTAGTGGGTTCATTGATAATTTGTGTGAGATTGAAGGCATCAAGCTCAGATTGTAGGATGGCAAGGGTGTTAAGCATGTCCCACTTTAGGTCACCTAGCAGCACGAGCTCTGAAGATAGATAGGGGACAATCAATTCACATATGGTGTCTAGGGCACAGCTGGGGGCAGAAGGTGGTCTATAACAAGCGGCAACGGTGAGAGACTTGTTTCTGGAAAGGTGTATTTTTAAAAGTAGAAGCTCTAATTGTTTGGGCACAGACCTCGATGGTATGACAGAACTCTGCAGGCTCTCTCTGCAGTAGATTGTAACTCCGCTCCCTTTGGCAGTTCTATCTTGTCGGAAAATGTTATAGTTAGGGATGGACATTTCAGGGTTTTTGGTGGCCTTAATCCTGGCCTAAGCCAGGATTCAGACACGGCTAGGACATCCGGGTTGGCAGAGTTTGCTAAAGCAGTAAATCAAACAAACTTAGCGAGGAGGCTTCTAATGTTAACACGCATGAAACCAATGCTTTTACGGTTACAGAAGTCAACAAATGAGAGCGCCTGGAGAATGGGTGTGGAGCTAGGCACCACAGGGCCTGGATTAACTTCTACATCACCAGAGGAGCAGAGGAAGAGTTGGATAAGGGTACGGCTAAAGACTGCACTGCATGTAGCCACCCATAGCACTGCATTATAGTTAATGGCTATAAGAACTGGCCGTCTAGTGCGTTCGGAACAGAGAGTAAATGAGCAGGTTTCTGGGCGTGGTAGAATAGATTTAATGCATAATGTACAGACAAAGGTATGGTAGAATGTGAATACAGTGGAGGTAAACCTAGGCATTGAGTGATGATGAGAGAGGTATTGTCTCTAGAAACATAAATGAAACCAGGTGAGGTCACCGCATGTTGAGGCATATTGCGCAGGGCTGGAGGCTCTACCGTGAAATAAGACAATAATCACTAACCAAAACAGCAATAGGCATATTGACATTAGGGAGAGGCATGC
>NC_068441.1:58856852-58884352 GCF_023373465.1 Oncorhynchus keta
TCTTGACTCAGCGCTCACTGAGACCATCTGGTCTGCTAGGAACTGAGGATAAAACGATGTTGGTCAAATTCACATTAGATACGGTTCATTTTCATAGTGTTGTTAATTATTGTTACCCTAAAGAACCTTCCAACTGAAATACCTCATGATAAGAGCTAGAATAACACATGATAAGAGTTAGAATAACACATGATAAGAGTTAGAATAACACATGATAAGAGTTAGAATACCTCATGATAAGAGTTAGAATAACACATGATAAGAGTTAGAATACCTCATGATAAGAGTTAGAATAACACATGATAAGAGTTAGAATACCTCACGATAAGAGTTAGAATAACACATGATAAGAGTTAGAATACCTCATGATAAGAGTTAGAATACCTCATGATAAGAGTTAGAATAACACATGATAAGAGTTAGAATACCTCACGATAAGAGTTAGAATAACACATGATAAGAGTTAGAATACCTCATGATAAGAGTTAGAATAACACATGATAAGAGTTAGAATACCTCACGATAAGAGTTAGAATAACACATGATAAGAGTTAGAATACCTCATGATAAGAGTTAGAATACCTCATGATAAGAGTTAGAATACCTCATGATAAGAGTTAGAATAACACATGATAAGAGTTAGAATACCTCATGATAAGAGTTAGAATAACACATGATAAGAGTTAGAATACCTCATGATAAGAGTTAGAATAACACATGATAAGAGTTAGAATACCTCATGATAAGAGCTAGAATACCACATGATAAGAGTTAGAATACCTCTCGATAAGAGTTAGAATAACACATGATAAGAGTTAGAATAACACATGATAAGAGTTAGAATACCACATGATAAGAGTTAGAATACCTCATGATAAGAGTTAGAATAACACATGATAAGAGTTAGAATAACACATGATAAGAGTTAGAATACCTCTCGATAAGAGTTAGAATAACACATGATAAGAGTTAGAATACCTCTCGATAAGAGTTAGAATACCACATGATAAGAGTTAGAATAACACATGATAAGAGTTAGAATGCCTGATGATAAGAGTTAGAATAACACATGATAAGAGTTAGAATAACTGATGATAAGAGTTAGAATACCTCACGATAAGAGTTAGAATACCTCATGATAAGAGTTAGAATACCACATGATAAGAGTTAGAATAACTGATGATAAGAGTTAGAATACCTGATGATAAGAGTTAGAATAACTGATGATAAGAGTTAGAATAACACATGATAAGAGTTAGAATAACACATGATAAGAGTTAGAATACCTGATGATAAGAGTTAGAATACCTGATGATAAGAGTTAGAATACCACATGATAAGAGTTAGAATACCTGATGATAAGAGTTAGAATACCACATGATAAGAGTTAGAATACCACATGATAAGAGTTAGAATACCTGATGATAAGAGTTAGAATACCACATGATAAGAGTTAGAATACCACATGATAAGAGTTAGAATACCACATGATAAGAGTTAGAATACCTCATCGATAAGAGTTAGAATAACACATGATAAGAGTTAGAATAACACATGATAAGAGTTAGAATACCTCATGATAAGAGTTAGAATAACACATGATAAGAGTTAGAATACCACATGATAAGAGTTAGAATACCACATGATAAGAGTTAGAATACCTCATGATAAGAGTTAGAATACCTCATGATAAGAGTTAGAATACCTCATGATAAGAGTTAGAATATCACATGATAAGAGTTAGAATACCATGATAAGAGTTAGAATACCTGATGATAAGAGTTAGAATACCTGATGATAAGAGTTAGAATACCTCATGATAAGAGTTAGAATACCTCATGATAAGAGTTAGAATAACACATGATAAGAGTTAGAATACCTCATGATAAGAGTTAGAATACCTCATGATAAGAGTTAGAATACCTGATGATAAGAGTTAGAATAACACATGATAAGAGTTAGAATACCTGATGATAAGAGTTAGAATAACACATGATAAGAGTTAGAATACCACATGATAAGAGTTAGAATACCACATGATAAGAGTTAGAATACCTCTCGATAAGAGTTAGAATAACACATGATAAGAGTTAGAATAACACATGATAAGAGTTAGAATACCTCTCGATAAGAGTTAGAATAACACATGATAAGAGTTAGAATACCTGATGATAAGAGTTAGAATACCTGATGATAAGAGTTAGAATACCTGATGATAAGAGTTAGAATACCACATGATAAGAGTTAGAATACCTCACGATAAGAGTTAGAATACCACATGATAAGAGTTAGAATACCTCATGATAAGAGTTAGAATACCACATGATAAGAGTTAGAATACCTCACGATAAGAGTTAGAATAACACATGATAAGAGTTAGAATAACACATGATAAGAGTTAGAATACCACATGATAAGAGTTAGAATAACACATGATAAGAGTTAGAATACCTCATGATAAGAGTTAGAATAACACATGATAAGAGTTAGAATACCTCATGATAAGAGTTAGAATACCTCATGATAAGAGTTAGAATACCTCATGATAAGAGTTAGAATAACACATGATAAGAGTTAGAATACCTCATGATAAGAGTTAGAATAACACATGATAAGAGTTAGAATACCTCATGATAAGAGTTAGAATACCACATGATAAGAGTTAGAATAACACATGATAAGAGTTAGAATAACACATGATAAGAGTTAGAATACCTCATGATAAGAGTTAGAATACCTCATGATAAGAGTTAGAATACCACATGATAAGAGTTAGAATAACTGATGATAAGAGTTAGAATACCTGATGATAAGAGTTAGAATACCTGATGATAAGAGTTAGAATAACTGATGATAAGAGTTAGAATAACACATGATAAGAGTTAGAATAACACATGATAAGAGTTAGAATACCTGATGATAAGAGTTAGAATACCTGATGATAAGAGTTAGAATACCACATGATAAGAGTTAGAATACCTGATGATAAGAGTTAGAATACCTGATGATAAGAGTTAGAATACCTCATGATAAGAGTTAGAATACCTCATGATAAGAGTTAGAATACCTCATGATAAGAGTTAGAATACCTCATGATAAGAGTTAGAATACCTCATGATAAGAGTTAGAATACCATTTTACATTTACATTTACATTTAAGTCATTTAGCAGACGCTCTTATCCAGAGCGACTTACAAATTGGTGCATTCACCTTATGACATCCAGTGGAACAGCCACTTTACAATAGTGCATCTAAATCTTTTAGGGGGGGGGTGAGAAGGATTACTTATCCTATCCTAGGTATTCCTTAAAGAGGTGGGGTTTCAGGTGTCTCCGGAAGGTGGTGATTGACTCCGCTGTCCTGGCGTCGTGAGGGAGTTTGTTCCACCATGGGGGCCAGAGCAGCGAACAGTTTTAAGGGCTGAGCGGGAATACTTCCTCAGTGGTAGGGAGGCGAGCAGGCCAGAGGTGGATACCACATGATAAGAGTTAGAATACCTCACGATAAGAGTTAGAATAACACATGATAAGAGTTAGAATACCTCACGATAAGAGTTAGAATACCTCACGATAAGAGTTAGAATACCTCACGATAAGAGTTAGAATACCACATGGTAAGAGCTAGAATACCTGATGATAAGAGTTAGAATACCTCATGATAAGAGTTAGAATACCACATGATAAGAGTTAGAATAACACACGATAAGAGTTAGAATACCACACGATAAGAGTTAGAATACCACATGATAAGAGTTAGAATAACACATGATAAGAGTTAGAATACACATGATAAGAGTTAGAATACCACATGATAAGAGTTAGAATACCTCATGATAAGAGTTAGAATACCTCACATGATAAGAGTTAGAATACCACATGATAAGAGTTAGAATACCTCATGATAAGAGTTAGAATACCTCATGATAAGAGTTAGAATACCTCATGATAAGAGTTAGAATACCACATGATAAGAGTTAGAATAACACATGATAAGAGTTAGAATACCTCATGATAAGAGTTAGAATACCACATGATAAGAGTTAGAATACCACATGATAAGAGTTAGAATACCTCATGATAAGAGTTAGAATACCACATGATAAGAGTTAGAATACCACATGATAAGAGTTAGAATACCACATGATAAGAGTTAGAATACCACATGATAAGAGTTAGAATACCACATGATAAGAGTTAGAATAACACATGATAAGAGTTAGAATACCACATGATAAGAGTTAGAATAACACATGATAAGAGTTAGAATACCTCATGATAAGAGTTAGAATACCACATGATAAGAGTTAGAATAACACATGATAAGAGTTAGAATACCACATGATAAGAGTTAGAATACCACATGATAAGAGTTAGAATACCTCATGATAAGAGTTAGAATACCTCATGATAAGAGTTAGAATACCACATGATAAGAGTTAGAATACCACATGATAAGAGTTAGAATACCTCATGATAAGAGTTAGAATACCTCATGATAAGAGTTAGAATACCACATGATAAGAGTTAGAATACCTCATGATAAGAGTTAGAATAACACATGATAAGAGTTAGAATACCACATGATAAGAGTTAGAATACCACATGATAAGAGTTAGAATACCATGATAAGAGTTAGAATACCTATGATAAGAGTTAGAATACCTCATGATAAGAGTTAGAATACCACATGATAAGAGTTAGAATACCACATGGTGAGAGCTAGAATACCACATGATAAGAGTTAGAATACCACATGGTAAGAGCTAGAATACCTGATGATAAGAGTTAGAATACCTCATGATAAGAGTTAGAATACCTCATGATAAGAGTTAGAATACCACACGATAAGAGTTAGAATACCACATGGTAAGAGCTAGAATACCACACGATAAGAGTTAGAATACCTCATGATAAGAGTTAGAATACCACATGATAAGAGTTAGAATAACTGATGATAAGAGTTAGAATACCTCACGATAAGAGTTAGAATACCTCACGATAAGAGTTAGAATACCTCATGATAAGAGTTAGAATACCACTGATAAGAGTTAGAATAACACATGATAAGATGATAAGAGTTAGAATACCACATGATAAGAGTTAGAATACCACATGATAAGAGTTAGAATACCTCATGATAAGAGTTAGAATATCTGATGATAAGAGCTAGAATACCACATGATAAGAGTTAGAATAACACACGATAAGAGTTAGAATACCTCACGATAAGAGTTAGAATAACACATGATAAGAGTTAGAATACCTCATGATAAGAGTTAGAATACCTAATGATAAGAGTTAGAATAACACATGATAAGAGTTAGAATACCTCATGATAAGAGTTAGAATAACTCATGATAAGAGTTAGAATACCTCATGATAAGAGTTAGAATACCTCATGATAAGAGTTAGAATACCTCATGATAAGAGTTAGAATACCTCATGATAAGAGTTAGAATACCACATGATAAGAGTTAGAATACCTCACGATAAGAGTTAGAATACCACATGATAAGAGTTAGAATACCACATGATAAGAGTTAGAATACCTCACGATAAGAGTTAGAATACCTCACGATAAGAGGTAGAATACCACATGATAAGAGTTAGAATACCTCACGATAAGAGTTAGAATACCTCACGATAAGAGTTAGAATACCACATGGTAAGAGCTAGAATACCTCATGATAAGAGTTAGAATAACACATGATAAGAGTTAGAATACCACATGATAAGAGTTAGAATACCACATGGTAAGAGCTAGAATACCTGATGATAAGAGTTAGAATACCTCATGATAAGAGTTAGAATACCTCATGATAAGAGTTAGAATACCACATGATAAGAGTTAGAATAACACATGATAAGAGTTAGAATACCACATGGTAAGAGCTAGAATACCTGATGATAAGAGTTAGAATACCTCATGATAAGAGTTAGAATACCTCATGATAAGAGTTAGAATACCACATGATAAGAGTTAGAATACCACATGATAAGAGTTAGAATACCACATGATAAGAGTTAGAATACCACATGATAAGAGTTAGAATACCTCATGATAAGAGTTAGAATACCTGATGATAAGAGTTAGAATACCTCATGATAAGAGTTAGAATACCTGATGATAAGAGTTAGAATACCTCATGATAAGAGTTAGAATACCACATGATAAGAGTTAGAATACCACATGATAAGAGTTAGAATACCACATGGTAAGATAGAATACAGATAAGAGTTAGAATACCTCATGATAAGAGTTAGAATACCTCATGATAAGAGTTAGAATACCTCACGATAAGAGTTAGAATACCTCATGATAAGAGTTAGAATACCTCATGAATAAGAGTTAGAATACCTGATGATAAGAGTTAGAATACCTCATGATAAGAGTTAGAATAACACATGATAAGAGTTAGAATAACACATGATAAGAGTTAGAATACCTGATGATAAGAGTTAGAATACCACATGATAAGAGTTAGAATACCTCATGATAAGAGTTAGAATACCTCATGATAAGAGTTAGAATACCTCATGATAAGAGTTAGAATAACACATGATAGAGTTAGAATACCACAAGAGTTAGAATACCACATGATAAGAGTTAGAATACCACATGATAAGAGTTAGAATACACATGGTAAGAGCTAGAATACCTGATGATAAGAGTTAGAATACCTCATGATAAGAGTTAGAATACAACATGATAAGAGTTAGAATACCACATGATAAGAGTTAGAATACCTCATGATAAGAGTTAGAATACCACATGATAAGAGTTAGAATACCTCATGTTAAGAGTTAGAATACCTGATGATAAGAGTCAGTTAAGATAATATCTCATGTTAAGAGTTAGAATACCTGATGATAAGAGCTAGAATACCTCATGATAAGAGTTAGAATTCACCGATAAGAGTTAGAATACCTCATGTTAAGAGCTAGAATACCTCATGTTAAGAGTTAGAATACCTCATGATAAGAGCTAGAATACCTCACGATAAGAGTTAGAATACCACATGATAAGAGTTAGAATAACACATGATAAGAGTTAGAATAACAGATGATAAGAGCTAGAATACCTGATGATAAGAGTTAGAATACCACATGATAAGAGTTAGAATACCTCACGATAAGAGTTAGAATACCTCACGATAAGAGTTAGAATACCTCATGATAAGAGTTAGAATACCACATGATAAGAGTTAGAATACCACATGATAAGAGTTAGAATACCACATGATAAGAGTTAGAATACCTCATGGTAAGAGCTAGAATACCTGATGATAAGAGCTAGAATACCTCACGATAAGAGTTAGAATACCACATGATAAGAGTTAGAATAACACATGATAAGAGTTAGAATACCTCACGATAAGAGTTAGAATACCACATGATAAGAGCTAGAATACCTCACGATAAGAGTTAGAATACCACATGATAAGAGTTAGAATACCTCTCGATAAGAGTTAGAATAACACATGATAAGAGTTAGAATAACACATGATAAGAGTTAGAATAACACACGATAAGAGTTAGAATACCTCACGATAAGAGTTAGAATAACACATGATAAGAGTTAGAATACCTCATGATAAGAGTTAGAATACCTAATGATAAGAGTTAGAATAACACATGATAAGAGTTAGAATACCACATGATAAGAGTTAGAATACCACATGATAAGAGTTAGAATACCTCTCGATAAGAGTTAGAATAACACATGATAAGAGTTAGAATAACACATGATAAGAGTTAGAATACCTCTCGATAAGAGTTAGAATAACACATGATAAGAGTTAGAATACCTGATGATAAGAGTTAGAATACCTGATGATAAGAGTTAGAATACCACATGATAAGAGTTAGAATACCTGATGATAAGAGTTAGAATACCTGATGATAAGAGTTAGAATACCTCATGATAAGAGTTAGAATACCTCATGATAAGAGTTAGAATACCACATGATAAGAGTTAGAATACCTCACGATAAGAGTTAGAATACCACATGATAAGAGTTAGAATACCTCTCGATAAGAGTTAGAATAACACATGATAAGAGTTAGAATACCTCATGATAAGAGTTAGAATAACACATGATAAGAGTTAGAATAACACATGATAAGAGTTAGAATACCTGATGATAAGAGTTAGAATACCACATGATAAGAGTTAGAATACCACATGATAAGAGTTAGAATACCACATGATAAGAGTTAGAATACCTCACGATAAGAGTTAGAATACCACATGATAAGAGTTAGAATACCTCTCGATAAGAGTTAGAATAACACATGATAAGAGTTAGAATACCTCTCGATAAGAGTTAGAATAACACATGATAAGAGTTAGAATAACACATGATAAGAGTTAGAATACCTCATGATAAGAGTTAGAATACCTCATGATAAGAGTTAGAATACCTGATGATAAGAGTTAGAATACCACATGATAAGAGTTAGAATAACTGATGATAAGAGTTAGAATACCTGATGATAAGAGTTAGAATACCTGATGATAAGAGTTAGAATACCTGATGATAAGAGTTAGAATAACACATGATAAGAGTTAGAATAACACATGATAAGAGTTAGAATACCTGATGATAAGAGTTAGAATACCACATGATAAGAGTTAGAATACCTCTCGATAAGAGTTAGAATAACACATGATAAGAGTTAGAATAACTGATGATAAGAGTTAGAATACCTGATGATAAGAGTTAGAATACCACATGATAAGAGTTAGAATACCTGATGATAAGAGCTAGAATACCTCACGATAAGAGTTAGAATACCTCATGATAAGAGTTAGAATACCTGATGATAAGAGTTAGAATACCTCATGATAAGAGTTAGAATACCTCATGATAAGAGTTAGAATAACACATGATAAGAGTTAGAATACCTGATGATAAGAGTTAGAATAACACATGATAAGAGTTAGAATACCTGATGATAAGAGTTAGAATACACATGATAAGAGTTAGAATACCTCACATGATAAGAGTTAGAATACCTCATGATAAGAGTTAGAATACACATGATAAGAGTTAGAATACCACATGATAAGAGTTAGAATACCACATGATAAGAGTTAGAATACCTCTCGATAAGAGTTAGAATAACACATGATAAGAGTTAGAATAACACATGATAAGAGTTAGAATACCTCTCGATAAGAGTTAGAATAACACATGATAAGAGTTAGAATACCTGATGATAAGAGTTAGAATACCTGATGATAAGAGTTAGAATACCACATGATAAGAGTTAGAATACCTGATGATAAGAGTTAGAATACCTGATGATAAGAGTTAGAATACCTGATGATAAGAGTTAGAATACCTCATGATAAGAGTTAGAATACCTCACGATAAGAGTTAGAATACCACATGATAAGAGCTAGAATACCTCACGATAAGAGTTAGAATACCACATGATAAGAGTTAGAATACCTCTCGATAAGAGTTAGAATAACACATGATAAGAGTTAGAATAACACATGATAAGAGTTAGAATACCTCATGATAAGAGTTAGAATAACACATGATAAGAGTTAGAATACCTGATGATAAGAGTTAGAATAACACATGATAAGAGTTAGAATACCTCATGATAAGAGTTAGAATACCTCATGATAAGAGTTAGAATACCACATGATAAGAGTTAGAATAACACATGATAAGAGTTAGAATACCTCTCGATAAGAGTTAGAATAACACATGATAAGAGTTAGAATACCTCTCGATAAGAGTTAGAATACCACATGATAAGAGTTAGAATAACACATGATAAGAGTTAGAATAACTGATGATAAGAGTTAGAATACCTCACGATAAGAGTTAGAATACCTCATGATAAGAGTTAGAATACCACATGATAAGAGTTAGAATAACTGATGATAAGAGTTAGAATACCTGATGATAAGAGTTAGAATACCTGATGATAAGAGTTAGAATAACTGATGATAAGAGTTAGAATAACACATGATAAGAGTTAGAATAACACATGATAAGAGTTAGAATACCTGATGATAAGAGTTAGAATACCTGATGATAAGAGTTAGAATACCACATGATAAGAGTTAGAATACCTGATGATAAGAGTTAGAATACCTGATGATAAGAGTTAGAATACCTCATGATAAGAGTTAGAATACCTCACGATAAGAGTTAGAATACCACATGATAAGAGCTAGAATACCTCACGATAAGAGTTAGAATACCACATGATAAGAGTTAGAATAACACATGATAAGAGTTAGAATACCACATGGTAAGAGCTAGAATACCTGATGATAAGAGTTAGAATACCACATGATAAGAGTTAGAATACCTCATGATAAGAGTTAGAATACCTCATGATAAGAGTTAGAATACCATTTTACATTTACATTTACATTTACATTTAAGTCATTTAGCAGACGCTCTTATCCAGAGCGACTTACAAATTGGTGCATTCACCTTATGACATCCAGTGGAACAGCCACTTTACAATAGTGCATCTAAATCTTTTAGGGGGGGGGTGAGAAGGATTACTTATCCTATCCTAGGTATTCCTTAAAGAGGTGGGGTTTCAGGTGTCTCCGGAAGGTGGTGATTGACTCCGCTGTCCTGGCGTCGTGAGGGAGTTTGTTCCACCATTGGGGGGCCAGAGCAGCGAACAGTTTTGACGGGGCTGAGCGGGAACTGTACTTCCTCAGTGGTAGGGAGGCGAGCAGGCCAGAGGTGGATACCACATGATAAGAGTTAGAATACCTCACGATAAGAGTTAGAATAACACATGATAAGAGTTAGAATAACACATGGTAAGAGTTAGAATACCTCACGATAAGAGTTAGAATAACACATGATAAGAGTTAGAATACCACACGATAAGAGTTAGAATACCTCACGATAAGAGTTAGAATACCTCACGATAAGAGTTAGAATAACACATGATAAGAGTTAGAATAACACACGATAAGAGTTAGAATACCACACGATAAGAGTTAGAATACCTCATGATAAGAGTTAGAATACCTCATGATAAGAGTTAGAATACCACATGATAAGAGTTAGAATACCTGATGATAAGAGTTAGAATACCTCATGATAAGAGTTAGAATAACACATGATAAGAGTTAGAATACCACATGATAAGAGTTAGAATACCTGATGATAAGAGTTAGAATACCTCATGATAAGAGTTAGAATACCTCATGATAAGAGTTAGAATACCACATGATAAGAGTTAGAATACCTGATGATAAGAGTTAGAATACCACATGATAAGAGTTAGAATACCACATGATAAGAGTTAGAATACCACATGATAAGAGTTAGAATACCACATGATAAGAGTTAGAATACCTCATGATAAGAGTTAGAATACCTCATGGTAAGAGCTAGAATACCTGATGATAAGAGTTAGAATACCACATGATAAGAGTTAGAATACCACATGATAAGAGTTAGAATACCTGATGATAAGAGTTAGAATACCTCATGATAAGAGTTAGAATACCTCACGATAAGAGTTAGAATACCACATGATAAGAGCTAGAATACCTCACGATAAGAGTTAGAATACCACATGATAAGAGTTAGAATAACACATGATAAGAGTTAGAATACCACATGGTAAGAGCTAGAATACCTGATGATAAGAGTTAGAATACCACATGATAAGAGTTAGAATACCACATGATAAGAGTTAGAATACCTCATGATAAGAGTTAGAATACCTCATGATAAGAGTTAGAATACCTCATGATAAGAGTTAGAATACCTCATGATAAGAGTTAGAATAACACATGATAAGAGTTAGAATACCACATGATAAGAGTTAGAATACCTCATGATAAGAGTTAGAATACCTCATGATAAGAGTTAGAATACCTCATGGTAAGAGTTAGAATACCACATGATAAGAGTTAGAATACCTCATGATAAGAGTTAGAATACACATGATAAGAGTTAGAATACCACATGATAAGAGTTAGAATACCACATGGTAAGAGCTAGAATACCTGATGATAAGAGTTAGAATACCTCATGATAAGAGTTAGAATACCTCACGATAAGAGTTAGAATACCACATGATAAGAGTTAGAATAACACATGATAAGAGTTAGAATACCACATGATAAGAGCTAGAATACCTGATGATAAGAGTTAGAATACCTCATGATAAGAGTTAGAATACCTCATGATAAGAGTTAGAATACCACATGATAAGAGTTAGAATACCACACGATTAGAGTTAGAATACCACATGGTAAGAGCTAGAATACCACACGATAAGAGTTAGAATACCTCATGTTAAGAGTTAGAATACCTCATGATAAGAGTTAGAATACCTCACGATAAGAGTTAGAATACCACATGATAAGAGCTAGAATACCTCACGATAAGAGTTAGAATACCACATGATAAGAGTTAGAATAACACATGATAAGAGTTAGAATACCACATGGTAAGAGCTAGAATACCTGATGATAAGAGTTAGAATACCACATGATAAGAGTTAGAATACCACATGATAAGAGTTAGAATACCTCATGATAAGAGTTAGAATACCTCATGATAAGA
Source organism: Oncorhynchus keta (assembly GCF_023373465.1). Lineage (NCBI taxonomy): Eukaryota > Metazoa > Chordata > Actinopteri > Salmoniformes > Salmonidae > Oncorhynchus > Oncorhynchus keta. The sequence goes on from NC_068441.1 coordinate 58,869,428, forward strand.
GTTAGAATACCTCATGATAAGAGTTAGAATACCATTTTACATTTACATTTACATTTACATTTAAGTCATTTAGCAGACGCTCTTATCCAGAGCGACTTACAAATTGGTGCATTCACCTTATGACATCCAGTGGAACAGCCACTTTACAATAGTGCATCTAAATCTTTTAGGGGGGGGGTGAGAAGGATTACTTATCCTATCCTAGGTATTCCTTAAAGAGGTGGGGTTTCAGGTGTCTCCGGAAGGTGGTGATTGACTCCGCTGTCCTGGCGTCGTGAGGGAGTTTGTTCCACCATTGGGGGGCCTAAGCAGCGAACAGTTTTGACTGGGCTGAGCGGGAACTGTACTTCCTCAGTGGTAGGGAGGCGAGCAGGCCAGAGGTGGATACCACATGATAAGAGTTAGAATACCTCACGATAAGAGTTAGAATAACACATGATAAGAGTTAGAATAACACATGATAAGAGTTAGAATACCTCACGATAAGAGTTAGAATAACACATGATAAGAGTTAGAATACCACACGATAAGAGTTAGAATACCTCACGATAAGAGTTAGAATACCACATGATAAGAGTTAGAATACCACATGATAAGAGTTAGAATACCACACGATAAGAGTTAGAATACCTCACGATAAGAGTTAGAATACCTCACGATAAGAGTTAGAATACCTCACGATAAGAGTTAGAATACCACATGGTAAGAGCTAGAATACCTGATGATAAGAGTTAGAATACCACATGATAAGAGTTAGAATACCACATGATAAGAGTTAGAATACCTCATGATAAGAGTTAGAATACCACATGATAAGAGTTAGAATACCTCATGATAAGAGTTAGAATACCTCATGATAAGAGTTAGAATACCACATGATAAGAGTTAGAATACCTCATGATAAGAGTTAGAATACCACACGATAAGAGTTAGAATACCACATGATAAGAGTTAGAATACCACATGATAAGAGTTAGAATACCACATGGTAAGAGCTAGAATACCTGATGATAAGAGTTAGAATACCTCATGATAAGAGTTAGAATACCTCATGATAAGAGTTAGAATACCACACGATAAGAGTTAGAATACCACATGGTAAGAGCTAGAATACCACACGATAAGAGTTAGAATACCTCATGATAAGAGTTAGAATACCACATGATAAGAGTTAGAATACCTCACGATAAGAGTTAGAATACCTCATGATAAGAGTTAGAATAACTCATGATAAGAGTTAGAATACCTCACGATAAGAGTTAGAATACCTCACGATAAGAGTTAGAATACCTCACGATAAGAGTTAGAATACCTCACGATAAGAGTTAGAATACCTCACGATAAGAGTTAGAATACCTCACGGTAAGAGTTAGAATACCACATGATAAGAGCTAGAATACCTCATGATAAGAGTTAGAATAACACATGATAAGAGTTAGAATACCACATGATAAGAGTTAGAATACCTCATGATAAGAGTTAGAATACCTCACGATAAGAGTTAGAATACCACATGGTAAGAGCTAGAATACCTGATGATAAGAGTTAGAATACCTCATGATAAGAGTTAGAATACCACATGATAAGAGTTAGAATACCACATGATAAGAGTTAGAATACCACATGGTAAGAGCTAGAATACCTGATGATAAGAGTTAGAATACCTCATGATAAGAGTTAGAATACCTCATGATAAGAGTTAGAATACCACATGATAAGAGTTAGAATAACACATGATAAGAGTTAGAATACCACATGGTAAGAGCTAGAATACCTGATGATAAGAGTTAGAATACCTCATGATAAGAGTTAGAATACCTCATGATAAGAGTTAGAATACCACATGATAAGAGTTAGAATACCACACGATAAGAGTTAGAATACCACATGGTAAGAGCTAGAATACCACACGATAAGAGTTAGAATACCTCATGTTAAGAGTTAGAATACCTGATGATAAGAGCTAGAATACCTCACGATAAGAGTTAGAATACCTGATGATAAGAGCTAGAATACCTCATGATAAGAGTTAGAATACCACATGATAAGAGTTAGAATACCACACAATAAGAGTTAGAATACCACATGGTAAGAGCTAGAATACCACACGATAAGAGTTAGAATACCTCATGATAAGAGTTAGAATACCACATGATAAGAGTTAGAATACCTCATGTTAAGAGTTAGAATACCTGATGATAAGAGCTAGAATACCTCATGTTAAGAGTTAGAATACCTGATGATAAGAGTTAGAATACCACATGATAAGAGTTAGAATACCTCATGATAAGAGTTAGAATACCTCATGATAAGAGTTAGAATACCACATGATAAGAGCTAGAATACCTCATGATAAGAGTTAGAATACCACATGATAAGAGTTAGAATACCACACAATAAGAGTTAGAATACCACATGGTAAGAGCTAGAATACCACACGATAAGAGTTAGAATACCTCATGATAAGAGTTAGAATACCACATGATAAGAGTTAGAATACCTCATGTTAAGAGTTAGAATACCTGATGATAAGAGCTAGAATACCTCATGTTAAGAGCTAGAATACCTCATGTTAAGAGTTAGAATACCTGATGATAAGAGCTAGAATACCTCATGATAAGAGTTAGAATACCTCACGATAAGAGTTAGAATACCTCATGTTAAGAGCTAGAATACCTCATGTTAAGAGTTAGAATACCTGATGATAAGAGCTAGAATACCTCATGATAAGAGTTAGAATACCTCATGATAAGAGTTAGAATACCTCATGATAAGAGTTAGAATACCACATGATAAGAGTTAGAATAACACATGATAAGAGCTAGAATACCTCATGATAAGAGTTAGAATACCACATGATAAGAGTTAGAATAACACATGATAAGAGTTAGAATACCTGATGATAAGAGTTAGAATACCACATGATAAGAGTTAGAATAACACATGATAAGAGTTAGAATACCACATGATAAGAGTTAGAATAACACATGATAAGAGTTAGAATACCACATGGTAAGAGCTAGAATACCTGATGATAAGAGTTAGAATACCACATGATAAGAGTTAGAATACCACATGATAAGAGTTAGAATACCACATGATAAGAGCTAGAATACCTGATGATAAGAGTCAGAATACCTCATGATAAGAGTTAGAATACCTGATGATAAGAGCTAGAATACCTCATGATAAGAGTTAGAATACCACATGATAAGAGTTAGAATAACACATGATAAGAGTTAGAATACCTCATGATAAGAGTTAGAATACCTCATGATAAGAGTTAGAATACCTCATGATAAGAGTTAGAATACCACATGATAAGAGTTAGAATACCACATGATAAGAGTTAGAATAGCACATGATAAGAGTTAGAATACCACATGATAAGAGTTAGAATACCACATGATAAGAGTTAGAATACCACATGATAAGAGTTAGAATACCTCATGTTAAGAGTTAGAATACCTGATGATAAGAGTTAGAATACCTCATGATAAGAGTTAGAATACCTGATGATAAGAGTTAGAATACCTCATGATAAGAGTTAGAATACCTCATGTTAAGAGTTAGAATACCTGATGATAAGAGCTAGAATACACATGATAAGAGTTAGAATACCTCATGTTAAGAGTTAGAATACCTGATGATAAGAGTTAGAATACCTCATGATAAGAGTTAGAATACCTCATGATAAGAGTTAGAATACCTCATGTTAAGAGTTAGAATACCTCATGTTAAGAGTTAGAATACCTGATGATAAGAGCTAGAATACCTCATGATAAGAGTTAGAATACCTCACGATAAGAGTTAGAATACCACATGATAAGAGTTAGAATACCACATGATAAGAGTTAGAATACCACATGATAAGAGTTAGAATACCACATGATAAGAGCTAGAATACCTGATGATAAGAGTTAGAATCACATGATAAGAGTTAGAATACCACATGGTAAGAGCTAGAATACCACACGATAAGAGTTAGAATACCTCATGATAAGAGTAATACCACATGATAAGAGTTAGAATACCACATGATAAGAGTTAGAATACCTCATGTTAAGAGTTAGAATACCTGATGATAAGAGCTAGAATACCTCATGTTAAGAGCTAGAATACCTCATGTTAAGAGTTAGAATACCTGATGATAAGAGCTAGAATACCTCATGATAAGAGTTAGAATACCTCACGATAAGAGTTAGAATACCTCATGTTAAGAGCTAGAATACCTCATGTTAAGAGTTAGAATACCTGATGATAAGAGCTAGAATACCTCATGATAAGAGTTAGAATACCTCACGATAAGAGTTAGAATACCTCATGTTAAGAGTTAGAATAACACATGATAAGAGTTAGAATAACACATGATAAGAGCTAGAATACCTGATGATAAGAGTTAGAATACCACATGATAAGAGTTAGAATACCTCACGATAAGAGTTAGAATACCTCACGATAAGAGTTAGAATACCTCATGATAAGAGTTAGAATAACACATGATAAGAGTTAGAATACCACATGATAAGAGTTAGAATACCACATGATAAGAGTTAGAATACCACATGGTAAGAGCTAGAATACCTGATGATAAGAGCTAGAATACCTCACGATAAGAGTTAGAATACCTCATGGTAAGAGCTAGAATACCTGATGATAAGAGCTAGAATACCTCACGATAAGAGTTAGAATACCTCATGGTAAGAGCTAGAATACCTGATGATAAGAGCTAGAATACCTCACGATAAGAGTTAGAATACCACATGATAAGAGTTAGAATAACACATGATAAGAGTTAGAATACCTCATGATAAGAGTTAGAATACCACATGATAAGAGTTAGAATACCACATGATAAGAGTTAGAATACCACATGGTAAGAGCTAGAATACCTGATGATAAGAGTTAGAATACCTCATGATAAGAGTTAGAATACCACATGGTAAGAGCTAGAATACCTGATGATAAGAGTTAGAATACCTCATGATAAGAGTTAGAATACCTCATGATAAGAGTTAGAATACCACATGATAAGAGTTAGAATACCACACGATAAGAGTTAGAATACCACATGGTAAGAGCTAGAATACCACACGATAAGAGTTAGAATACCTCATGTTAAGAGTTAGAATACCCGATGATAAGAGCTAGAATACCTCACGATAAGAGTTAGAATACCTGATGATAAGAGCTAGAATACCTCATGATAAGAGTTAGAATACCTCATGTTAAGAGTTAGAATACCTGATGATAAGAGCTAGAATACCTCATGTTAAGAGCTAGAATACCTCATGTTAAGAGTTAGAATACCTGATGATAAGAGCTAGAATACCTCATGATAAGAGTTAGAATACCTCACGATAAGAGTTAGAATACCTCATGTTAAGAGCTATAATACCTCATGTTAAGAGTTAGAATACCTAATGATAAGAGCTAGAATACCTCATGATAAGAGTTAGAATACCTCACGATAAGAGTTAGAATACCTCATGTTAAGAGTTAGAATAACACATGATAAGAGTTAGAATAACACATGATAAGAGCTAGAATACCTGATGATAAGAGTTAGAATACCACATGATAAGAGTTAGAATACCTCACGATAAGAGTTAGAATACCTCACGATAAGAGTTAGAATACCTCATGATAAGAGTTAGAATAACACATGATAAGAGTTAGAATACCACATGATAAGAGTTAGAATACCACATGATAAGAGTTAGAATACCACATGATAAGAGTTAGAATACCTGATGATAAGAGCTAGAATACCTCACGATAAGAGTTAGAATACCTCATGTAAGAGCTAGAATACCTGATGATAAGAGTTAGAATACCTCACGATAAGAGTTAGAATACCTCATGATAAGAGCTAGAATACCTGATGATAAGAGCTAGAATACCTCACGATAAGAGTTAGAATACCACATGATAAGAGTTAGAATAACACATGATAAGAGTTAGAATACCTCATGATAAGAGTTAGAATACCACACGATAAGAGTTAGAATACCTCATGATAAGAGTTAGAATACCTCATGATAAGAGTTAGAATACCTCATGATAAGAGTTAGAATAACACATGATAAGAGCTAGAATACCTGATGATAAGAGTTAGAATACCACATGATAAGAGTTAGAATACCTCACGATAAGAGTTAGAATACCTCATGATAAGAGTTAGAATACCTCATGATAAGAGTTAGAATAACACATGATAAGAGTTAGAATACCTCATGATAAGAGTCAGAATACCTCATGATAAGAGTTAGAATACCTCACGATAAGAGTTAGAATAACACATGATAAGAGTTAGAATAACACATGATAAGAGTTAGAATAACACATGATACGAGTTAGAATACCACATGATAAGAGCTAGAATAACACATGATACGAGTTAGAATACCACATGGTAAGAGCTAGAATACCTGATGATAAGAGCTAGAATACCTCACGATAAGAGTTAGAATACCTCATGGTAAGAGCTAGAATACCTGGTGATAAGAGTTAGAATACCACATGGTAAGAGCTAGAATACCTGATGATAAGAGTTAGAATACCTCATGATAAGAGTTAGAATAACACATGATAAGAGTTAGAATAACACATGATAAGAGTTAGAATACCACATGAAAAGAGTTAGAATACCACATGATAAGAGTTAGAATACCACATGGTAAGAGCTAGAATACCTGATGATAAGAGCTAGAATACCTCACGATAAGAGTTAGAATACCTCATGGTAAGAGCTAGAATACCTGATGATAAGAGCTAGAATACCTCACGATAAGAGTTAGAATACCACATGGTAAGAGCTAGAATACCTCATGATAAGAGTTAGAATACCTCATGATAAGAGTTAGAATAACACATGATAAGAGTTAGAATAACTCATGGTAAGAGTTAGAATAACTCATGGTAAGCTGTAGACCACACGATTTACCCAGAGAGTTTTCATCTGTATGTTTTATTATAGCTGTCTATTTACCATCACAAACCGATGCTGGCAATAAGTCCTCAGTCAACGAGCTGTAGAAGGTCATGAGTAAACAAGAAAATGCTCACCCAGAAGCAGCGCTCCTTGTGGCTGGTGACTTTAATCCTATAGAGCAGGTGCTAAGCTACTGTTTCGCTAGCACAGACTGGACTGTTTAAAACCAAAATGTGTTTATTTAACTAGGCAAGTCAGTTAAGGACAAATTCTTATTTACAATGACGGCCTACCAGAAGGCAAAAGGCCTCCTGTGGGGACGGGGGCCTGGGATAAAAAAAAATAAAAGTAAATACAATATAAATATAGGACAAAACACACATCACAGCAAGAGAGACAACACAACACTACATAAAGAGAGACCTAAGACAACATAGCAAGGCACCAACACATGAAAACAAGATATTGTAGCAACACAACATTGTAGCAGCACAAAACATGGGACAAACATTATTAGGCACAGACAACATCACAAAGGGCAAGAAGGTAGAGACAACAATACATCACACAAAGCAGCCACAACTGTCAGTAAGAGTGTCCATGACTGAGTCTTAGAATGAAGAGATGGAGATAAAACTGTCCAGTTTGAGTGTTTGTTGCAGCTCGTTCCAGTCGCTAGCTGCAGCGAACTGAAAAGACGAGCGACCCAGAGATGTGTGTGCTTTGGGGACCTTTAACAGAATGTGACTGGCAGAACGGGTGTTCTATGTGGAGGACGAGGGCTGCAGTAGATATCTCAGATAGGGGAGAATGAGGCCCAAGAGGGTTTTATAAATAAGCATCAACCAGTGGGTCTTGCGACGGGTATACAGAGATGACCAGTTCACAGAGGAGTATAGAGTGCAGTGATGTGTCCTATAAGGAGCAATTGGTGGAAAATCTGATGGCCGAATGGTAAAGAACATCTAGCCGCTTGAGAGCAACCTCACCTGCCGATCTGTAAATTATGTCTCCGTAATCTAGCATGTCAGCTGGGGTGAAAGAGGAGTGATTACGATAGAGGAAACCAAGTCTAGATGTAACTTTAGCCTCCAGCTTTGATATGTACTGAGAGAAGGTCAGTGTACCTTCTAAACATATTCCTAAGTACTTGTATGAGGTGACTACCTCAAGCTCTAAACCCTCAGAGGTAGTAATCACACCTGTGGGGAGAGGGGCATACTTCTTATGTTCCAGGATTCATCTCACAACCCCGAGATGCACACTCCACTCAGGGGAACCATAAACCTGCCTCTCAAACGCTCCCTGACCTGTGGGACCTGTGCCCTGATAAGTTACTAGGGAGGTTACTAAGGGGCCAGACATCTGCCCATCCTAGTGACAGAGAGCAACATCTGTGTGTGTTGGACAAGCCTTTTTCCACCACCTTTCTGACATTCCCGACACCGAACAAGAGGCGCTTTTACACCTGCATTGTTTGCTGTTTGGGGTTTTAGGCTGGGTTTCTGTACAGCACTTTGAGATATCAGCTGATGTACGAAGGGCTATATAAATAAATTTGATTTGATTTTGATTTGATTTGATTTGAAGATCATGTCCAATATTTTGTAGCTTTGTTATCTGTTGTTACCTTTTCCATTGAGGTATAGAGCTAGTTAAAACAAACCCTGGATAAAGTGCATTCGGAAAGTGGTCAGACCCCTTGACTTTTTCCGCATTTTGTTGTGTTACAGTCTTACTCTAAAAGGGATTAACTTTTTTTTGTTCCCATCTCTGTGCATCAACAACTGGACTCACTAACATTACTCCTGGACCTGTGGGATGGTGGGCATTTGTATATTGTATATTGTTCTTCATAGTTAGTAGTTACTATAGCTGTACAGCATCGTTGCGTGTAGCTGGATTATAATATGCGCAGGTAGCATCCAGGGGATGGTTGAAAGTTCCTCCCCATGTCCATCCATCCCCATGTCCATCCCCATGTTCATCCATCCCCATGTCCATCACCATGTCCATCCATCCCCATGTCCATCCCCATGTCCATCCCAATGTTCATCCATCCCCATGTCCATCCATCCCCATGTTCATCCATCCCCATGTCCATCCCCATGTCCATCCCCATGTTCATCCATCCCCATGTCCATCCATCCCCATGTCCATCCCCATGTTCATCCATCCCCATGTCCATCCCCATGTCCATCCATCCCCATGTCCATCCATCCCCATGTTCATCCATCCCCATGTTCATCCATCCCCATGTCCATCCCCATGTCCATCCCCATGTTCATCCATCCCCATGTCCATCCCCCATGTCCATCCATCCCCATGTTCATCCATCCCCATGTCCATCCATCCCCATGTCCATCCCCATGTCCATCCCCATGTCCATCCATCCCCATGTTCATCCATCCCCATGTCCATCCCCATGTCCATCCATCCCCATGTCCATCCCCATGTTCATCCATCCCCCATCCATCCCCATGTCCATCCCCCATGTCCATCCCCATGTCCATCCCCATGTCCATCCATCCCCATGTCCATCCATCCCCATGTCCATCCCCATGTTCATCCCCATGTCCATCCCCATGTCCATCCATCCCCATGTTCATCCCCATGTCCATCCATCCCCATGTCCATCCATCCCCATGTCCATCCATCCCCATGTTCATCCCCATGTCCATCCATCCCCCATCCCCATGTTCATCCATCCCCATGTCCATCCATCCCCATGTCCATCCATCCCCATGTCCATCCATCCCCATGTTCATCCATCCCCATGTCCATCATGTCCATCCATCCCCATGTCCATCCATCCCCATGTCCATCCATCCCCATGTCCATCCATCCCCATGTTCATCCATCCCCATGTCCATCCATCCCCATGTTCATCCATCCCCATGTCCATCCATCCCCCATGTCCATCCATCCCCATGTCCATCCCCATGTTCATCCATCCCCATGTCCATCCATCCCCATGTCCATCCATCCCCATGTCCATCCCCATGTTCATCCATCCCCATGTCCATCCATCCCCATGTTCATCCATCCCCATGTCCATCCCCATGTCCCCATGTTCATCCATCCCCATGTCCATCCCCATGTCCATCCATCCCCATGTCCATCCCCATGTCCATCCATCCCCATGTCCATCCATCCCCATGTCCATCCCCATGTTCATCCATCCCCATGTCCATCCATCCCCATGTCCATCCCCCATGTTCATCCATCCCCATGTCCATCCATCCCCATGTCCATCCATCCCCATGTCCATCCATCCCCATGTCCATCCATCCCCATGTCCATCCCCATGTTCATCCCCCATCCCCATGTCCATCCATCCCCATGTTCATCCCCATGTCCATCCCCATGTCCATCCCCATCCATCCCCATGTCCATCCCCATGTTCATCCATCCCCATGTGTTCATCCATCCCCATGTCCATCCCCATGTCCATGTCCATCCCCATGTCCATCCATCCCCATGTCATCCATCCCCATCCATCCATCCCCATGTCCCCATCCATCCCCATGTCCATCCCCATGTTCATCCATCCCCATGTCCATCATCATCCCCATGTCCATCCATCCCCATGTCCATCCCCATGTCCATCCCCATGTCCATCCATCCCCATGTCCATCCATCCCCATGTCCATCCCCATGTTCATCCATCCCCATGTCCATCCATCCCCATCATCCCCATGTCCATCCATCCCCATGTCCATCCCCATGTTCATCCATCCCCATGTCCATCCATCCCCATGTCCATCCCCATGTCCATCCCCATGTCCATCCATCCCCATGTCCATCCATCCCCATGTCCATCCCCATGTCCATCCCCATGTCATCCATCCATCCCCATGTCCATCCATCCCCATGTCCATCCCCATGTTCATCCCCATGTCCCCATCCCCATGTTCATCCCCATGTCCATCCCCATGTCCATCCCCATGTCCATCCATCCCCATGTCCATCCATCCCCATGTCCATCCCCATCCATCCCCATGTCCCCATCCATCCCCATGTTCATCCATCCCCATGTCCATCCCCATGTTCATCCATCCCCATGTCCATCCATCCCCATGTCCATCCCCATGTTCATCCATCCCCATGTTCATCCATCCCCATGTCCATCCCCATGTTCATCCCCATGTCCATCCATCCCCATGTCCATCCCCATGTTCATCCCCATGTTCATCCATCCCCATGTCCATCCCCATGTTCATCCATCCCCATGTCCATCCTCCCCATCCCCATGTCCATCCCCATCCATCCCCATGTCCATCCCCATGTCCATCCATCCCCATGTCCATCCCCATGTCCATCCCCATGTTCATCCATCCCCATGTCCATCCCCATGTCCATCCATCCCCATGTCCATCCCCATGTCCATCCATCCCCATGTCCATCCCCATGTCCATCCCCATGTCCATCCCCATGTTCATCCCCATGTCCATCCATCCCCATGTTCATCCATCCCCATGTTCATCCCCATGTTCATCCATCCCCATGTCCATCCCCATGTCCATCCATCCCCATGTCCATCCATCCCCATGTCCATCCCCATGTTCATCCCCATGTCCATCCCCATCCATCCCCATGTCCATCCATCCCCATGTCCATCCATCCCCATGTCCATCCATCCCCATGTCCATCCATCCCCATGTCCATCCCCATGTCCATCCCCATGTCCATCCATCCCCATGTCCATCCATCCCCATGTCCATCCATGTCCATCCCCATGTCCATCCATCCCCATGTCCATCCCCATGTCCATCCATCCCCATGTCCATCCATCCCCATGTCCATCCCCATGTCATCCATCCCCATGTCCATCCCCATGTTCATCCATCCCCATGTTCATCCCCATGTCCATCCCCATGTTCATCCATCCCCATGTCCATCCATCCCCATGTCCATCCCCATGTCCATCCATCCCCATGTCCATCCCCATGTTCCATCCATCCCCATGTCCATCCCCATGTCCATCCCCATGTCCATCCATCCCCATGTCCATCCCCATGTCCATCCCCATGTCCATCCCCATGTCCATCCATCCCCATGTCCATCCCCATGTCCATCCCCATGTCCATCCCCATGTCCATCCATCCCCATGTCCATCCCCATGTCCATCCCCATGTCCATCCCCATGTCCATCCCCATGTCATCCCCATCCCCATGTCCATCCCCATGTTCATCCATCCCCATGTCCATCCATCCCCATGTCCATCCCCATGTTCATCCATCCCCATGTCCATCCCCATGTCCATCCCCATGTCCATCCCCATGTCCATCCATCCCCATGTCCATCCATCCCCATGTCCATCCCCATGTTCATCCATCCCCATGTCCATCCATCCCCATGTCCATCCATCCCCATGTTCATCCCCATGTCCATCCCCATGTCCATCCCCATGTCCATCCATCCCCATGTCCATCCCCATGTCCATCCCCATGTTCATCCCCATGTCCATCCATCCCCATGTCCATCCATCCCCATGTCCATCCATCCCCATGTCCATCCCCATGTCCATCCATCCCCATGTCCATCCCCATGTCATCCCCATGTCCATCCCCATGTCCATCCCCATGTTCATCCATCCCCATGTCCATCCCCCATCCCCATGTCCATCCCCATGTCCCCCATGTCCATCCATCCCCATCCATCCCCATGTCCATCCCCATGTCCATCCCCATGTCCATCCATCCCCCCATCCCCATGTCCATCCATCCCCATGTCCATCCCCATGTCCATCCCATCCCCATGTCCATCCATCCATCCCCATGTCCATCCATGTCCATCCCCATGTCCATCCCCATGTCCATCCATCCCCATGTCCATCCCCATGTCCATCCCCATGTCCATCCCCATCATCCATCCCCATGTCCATCCCCATGTTCATCCATCCCCATGTTCATCCCCATGTTCATCCATCCCCATGTTCATCCCCATGTCCATCCCCATGTTCATCCATCCCCATGTTCATCCATCCCCATGTTCATCCCCATGTTCATCCATCCCCATGTTCATCCCCATGTCATCCATCCCCATGTTCATCCATCCCCATGTTCATCCCCATGTCCATCCATCCCCATGTTCATCCCCATGTCCATCCCCATGTTCATCCCCATGTCCATCCCCATGTCCATCATGTTCATCCATCCCCATGTCCATCCCCATGTCCATCCCCATCATCCCCATGTCCATCCATCCCCATGTCCATCCATCCCCATGTTCCATCCCCATGTCCATCCCCATGTCCATCCATCCCCATGTCCATCCCCATGTCCATCCCCCATCCCCATGTCCATCCATCCCCATGTCCATCCCCATTCCATCCCCATGTCCATCCCCATGTCCATCCCCATGTCCATCCCCATCCATCCCCATGTCCATCCCCATGTCCATCCATCCCCATGTCCATCCATCCCCATGTCCATCCATCCCCATGTCCATCCCCATGTTCATCCATCCCCATGTTCATCCCCATGTTCATCCATCCCCATGTTCATCCATCCCCATGTCCATCCCCATGTTCATCCCCATGTCCCCATGTCCATCCCCATGTCCATCCCCATGTCCATCCATCCCCATGTCCATCCATCCCCATGTCCATCCCCATGTTCATCCATCCCCATGTTCATCCATCCCCATGTCCATCCCCATGTTCATCCATCCCCATGTCCATCCATCCCCATGTCCATCCCCATGTTCCATCCCCATGTCCATCCATCCCCATGTCCATCCCCATGTCCATCCCCATGTCCATCCCCATCCCCATGTCCATCCCCATGTCCATCCCCATGTCCATCCCCATGTCCATCCATCCCCATGTTCATCCCCATCCCCATGTCCATCCATCCCCATGTCCATCCCCATGTCCATCCCCATGTCCATCCCCATGTCCATCCCCATGTTCCATCCCCATGTCCATCCCCATGTCCATCCATCCCCATGTCCATCCCCATGTCCATCCATCCCCATGTCCATCCCCATGTCCATCCATCCCCATGTCCATCCATCCCCATGTCCATCCCCATGTCCATCCATCCCCATGTCCATCCATCCCCATGTCCATCCCCATGTCCATCCCCATGTCCATCCCCATGTTCATCCATCCCCATGTCCATCCCCATGTCCATCCATCCCCATGTTCATCCATCCCCATGTCCATCCCCATGTTCATCCATCCCCATGTTCATCCATCCCCATGTCCATCCATCCCCATGTCCATCCCCATGTCCATCCATCCCCATGTCCATCCATCCCCATGTCCATCCATCCCCATGTCCATCCCCATCCATCCCCATGTCCATCCCCATGTTCATCCATCCCCATGTCCATCCATCCCCATGTCCATCCATCCCCATGTTCATCCATCCCCATGTTCCATCCATCCCCATGTCCATCCCCATGTTCCATCCATCCCCATGTCCATCCCCATGTCCCCATCCATCCCCATGTCCATCCATCCCCATGTCCCCCATCCATCCCCATGTCCATCCATCCCCATCCCCATCCATCCCCATGTTCATCCATCCCCATGTCCATCCCCATGTTCATCCCCATCCCCATGTTCCATCCATCCCCATGTCCATCCCCCATCCCCATGTCCATCCATCCCCATGTCCATCATCCCCATGTTCATCCCCATCCATCCCATGTCCATCCCCATGTCCATCCCCATGTCCATCCCCATGTCCATCCCCATGTTCATCCCCATGTCCATCCCCATGTTCATCCATCCCCATGTCATCATCCATCCCCATGTCCATCCCCATGTCCATCCATCCCCATGTCCATCCATCCCCATGTCCATCCCCATGTCCATCCATCCCCATGTCCATCCCCATGTCCATCCCCATGTCCATCCCCATGTCCATCCCCATGTCCATCCCCATGTCCATCCATCCCCATGTCCATCCCCATGTCCATCCCCATGTCCATCCCCATGTCCATCCCCATGTTCATCCCCATGTCCCCATGTCCATCC